>NC_044253.1:15732851-16054280 GCF_003957555.1 Calypte anna | reverse complement strand
TTGGACCAGGGAGCTCCCAGCCCCAATGTGGGGAAGATAGAGGGGACAAGGAATTCATCCAAATCGCCCCTGGGGCACTGGTATCCCCCTACCCCAAATCAGCAGGAGACTTGGGGAACTGCTGTGCCTTTCACATGCCACAGGGGATTGTGTCCCTGCCATCCCCTGCCTATCTGAGCTGTGTCAGGGACCTGGGAGCTCTGTGGGGACAGGGAGGGAAGAGGGGAGGGGGCTTGCAGCCATTCAGTGTCTCCTTCATCCTGTCTTTGTGTAGCTGCGTGTGGATCTGTGCCTGAAGCCAGGACATCTGGGTCCTCTCTGAAAAACTGACCTTGGTCTTAGCCACTTCTCTGTGCCTCACTTTCCCTCCTGCATCCAAGGTTGAGTGCTGGTGGGGGTTTGGGGTTTGCTCTTGGTCCTGATGAACAGGGCTACCCCTGGCTCTGGGCAAGTGGAGCAATAACATAGCATGTCCCCTGTGATGGGGAGGAGGCCTGTCACCACCTGGTGCTGGTATGGTGTCCTCTAGCAGGGCCAGCCAGAACCGGGTGGGGTGTGAAGTGCTCAGGACCTTTCACTATCAGCTGTTATTTCACTGAGATGCTGATATGGGGTGACGGGAATGGGAGCAGGACTCACTCCAGGCCAAGCAGCCAGGGCAGAATTGGCTCAGCTCCTCCCTGTCCCCAGATGAGGACATGGGGCTGATATCTAGGACCATCACAGGACCCTACACACCACCCCTATAGTAGAGCTACCAAATCTGCATGCCACATGTCTCTGTCCCCCTGACTGTACCCCATGGACAGAGGTGCCACCCTGTGTCCACACCACCCTTGCTGGCAATCCACCCTTGCTGGCATCCCCGGCTGGTTTCCCCAGCCCTCCTTAGCAGCTGGCATCCCCTTCCCAGCCTTGCTCTCTCTGGGGGAGCCATGCCCAGCTGCACCCCAGGAAGGCAAGGCAGCAGTTCCTGGAGCAGACTGCTTTATTACAACAAGGCTCAACAGACCAGCAAATAAATATTCCCCACCCACCCCAAAAAGTGCACAGGGTCCCCATGCAAGTGCTCATCCTGGCGCCAGTTCTGGCGCATGCTGCACCTCTTCCAAGGAGCTCCAGCCCCGAGTGACCCTAAAATGAACAAGCCCGTGTGTGCAGCTGAGCCTGCACTACCAGGCACAGCCAGCAGGATCGTGCTCACCAGGGTAAGGGAGCAGTGGCTGAAGGGTTTGAATCCAGCAGTTCGTTAGGAGCCGGGTGGCTGAGTCCGCCAAAGCCATCCATGCAGGTCCACGTGTCCAGCTGCGGTCATGGCAGGGCTCCTCTGGCACTGTGCCTTTTGAGCATCACCAAGTGCTTGCTGGCAGGAGGCATCCCTGGGCCCCCTTTTCCCTGCTCCCTGACTCGCCAAGGCTGGCAGGATCTGGCCCTGGACTCAAGTCGAGCCCCAGGACCAGTGTGGGCAGGCAGGTTCCTCCCAATGGAGAGCCTCACTGGCCTGAGTCTCCCTCCTCAGCTCCAGGGCCACTTCCCTGATGTCTTCAGAGCAAGGATTCGTTGATGCCTGTGGGGCAAGAGAGCATGCAAGGCCGTAATCCCCCAGTGGGTACTGGGCTGGGCACCCCGTGGCATGGCCCTCTGACCTGACTCAGGGGACAGCAGGGTCTTGTGTCCATCCCTGTCTTGTGCCCAAGCTCTAGGACACCCTAATGGCCTCCCCTACACTTCCTGACACAGCTACCCCTGTGGGTACCAGGGATGGGGTGAGCGAAGGCACTGTGTGTGATGGGGAAATCGGATCCCACATCTGGCTTCGTCAATACACACCACTTCCAGTCCCCTTCTCTATGGAGCAACAGAGCACTGCTGGGGGAACTGGTGAGCACGAGGCTGTCCCAAGCCCATTCCTCACCACTGCCCCAAAGAAGCATCATTACCTTTGGGAAGCAGCTGGGCACTGGGACCAGCTCCCCCCTCCCCGGTTCACTCCTAAATGGTGGATGCCAGCACTGTGTCCACCCATTGCCACTGCAGACTCACCAGGCAGTGGGCAAGTGGAGCCAGGCATAGGTGGCCAGGCCATGCAATCCCAGCATGACCCAGGAGTGAGCCTCATCCATGGAGCTGGCCCATGGGTTGGCCACACTGTGTACATGACTAGTGGTAGGCAGCATGTCTGGAGTGTGTGAGTGGGGGTCTGTCCCCCAGGAATGTCACTGGAGGTTCTTAGGTCTCAGGGGGGACTCTGAGACAAGGTCAAAAAAGGGCTTTCTGCCTGGTTTGTGTTAAACCCCAAAAGCTTCATCCAGCTCAAAGCCCAAGGACCTGCAAAACCTACATGCTGCCTGGATGAGAGTCTGGGAGTGTCACTGTGGCAGGTGCTCTCATCCTTCTTTACGGACACCAGGGATCAGGACCCCAGAAGGAATCCCCTGTGATCCTTGTGTCCCCAGGGACAAGCAGCATCCAAGTCCTGCCACTCCACCTGGGCACCCAGTGCTGCCACACCCCAACCCCAGCCTCCTTTACCCCCTGAGTTGGTTTGGCTGGGGTGGAGGCAGGTGGCCTGGGCAGGAAGGTGACAAGGCGGGGTCACCCAGTGGCACGGAGGGGACAGAGCCTACCTGAAGTGGAGAGAAATGGAGGGTGCAAGTGGAGAAAGATGGAGCGTCGTGGGCTAAGAGTTAAGAGCATCAATACCTGCAGGAGTGAGCACAAGGGCTTGAAGGATATCGGAGAGGGAGACAATGCCCCGTGGGTATTGGTTCTCATCCACCAGAACCAGGCGATGGACCTATGGCCACAAGCAGAGCATTACAGACAGGTCAGGTAGTAGGCAGGGGGGGGCTGGTGCTGGCACAAGGTACCCTGGTTGCTCACCTGCTCCTTGGTGATGCGATCAATGATGTCCTCCATGGTTTCATGGGGGTAGCAGGTGAGGACCCCTTCCAGGCAGGTGGTGCGCTGCCGCAGTGCATCCCGCACGCTGATGTCCAGGTTGTTGTAGGTCTTCTGGGCTGCCAGGTGCTGGGGGAGAGGTGTCCCTGCTCAGTGCCCCTGTGTGTCCTCATAGCCCATCGTGCTGGCACCAAGGAGGACACTGAGCCCCCATGACACACAGGGAAGATCTTCACTGGGGCATCAGTGCATGTGGGGTGTGTCTGCATGGGTGCAGGCATGTGAGCACCTCCCCAGCGGTGTGCAAGGGGCTGCACTAGCACCCAGATGTGCAGACACACAGGGTACTTACAATAACATCAAACCTGGAGTAGAGGCCGACCACTTGCCCTGCAAGGAGAGAAAGCTCAGGGGCTGCGGAGGGTCCTCCCCCTGCACCCCAAGAGCTGGGATAACTGGAAGGGGTGATGGCTGGGTGGGAATGGGCTGGAGCCACCATCAGAAGGATATGGGGGAAGTCTCTGGTCCCCTCCCCAGGTACCAGCATCATTGATGACAGGCAGGGCAGACACACGGCGGTCCACAAAGATCTCCAGGGCAGTGTAGACGGGGGCAGTCTCAGGCACCACGGCCACATCACGGAAGGTGCCGACACACAGCTCCTGCACTGTTTTCTTCAGGAAGCGTGGCTTGGGGAGAGTGGAGCCCTGCAGTGGGACAGGACAGGGCTGAGCTGGCACCTTCACGCCCTTGACTGTGCTCCTACACATGCAGCATGTGTGCGCATGTGCAGCCCCAGCACTCACAAAGATGTGGAGGAACTTGAGGATGCGCTTGTGTGTCAGGATGTGCAGGACGTTGCCTGAGATGGGCTCGATGACAGGCAGGCGGTGGATCTTGTGCTTGATCAGGGAGTAGACAGCATCGAAGAGGCTGCGGGTGATGGGAACACCGTGGGGGGAGCTAGGGCTGCATCCTGGGCACCCGTGGGGTGAACTCTCCCCCAGCAGGCAGGCGCTCACCTATTGCTCGGGGAGATGTAGACCAGCGGCTTGAGGGAGCCTTGCAGGTACACCTCTGCCAAGGGAGAGAGGTGGAAGTGGGGGTCCACCAGCCCCCTCATGCAGCCCTGCACACCCCAGAGACAAACTCCATGCCCAGCACAACATTCCCAGCCCCCTCACCCACATCATCCCCCACTTTTTACCTCTCCAGGTCTCAATCTTGTGCTCCTCCACCTCATAGATCTGAACCTGAGGGCAGAGAGATGCCTTGGTCACGGTGGCCCCATGGGGACCTGAGGAGACCTCAGGGTACTACCCTGTTCCTCAAGGATTCCAGCCTATCCACCACAGTGCAGGGATCACCCCTTGGATGATGGGTAGAAGGGCACCAAGGAGACACTGGGCTGGCCCAGAACACTCCTCACTCAGAGTCTAGTGATGAAGAAGGGACTAGGCAAGGTGGGAACAAGCCCTTCCCTGCCCCATGCCCACCCCAACCCTCCATGTTCTCCCAGACACACTCACCAAGGGCGAGCGGTAGTAGCGGTGAAGGATGTTGATAAAGTCAGTGATGGTGAGCATCCCTGTGGAGACACAGGGGCTGGCAGCACTGCCCACACCCCTTGCTGACAGGTAGGAGAAGGGGCCTGGTGGCACTGCCAGGACTCACCCACAAAGCTCTGTGTCTTGCTGTCCCAGAGCGGGGCAGCACGCACCCCATTGGCCACCAGTGCCACAAAGGCTTTCTTGATCTGCCAGGGAAGTGGGGAGGGAGTCAGGGGGCCTCCAAGCCTCCTCCCTCCCTGCCCATCCCCACTGATCTTCCACTTTGTCACCTCCAGGGAGATGTCGAAGACAACAAGCTTGCAACTGGTGGGGATGGCATCATAGCAGCAGTGGCTCCTCATGAAGTGCATGTAGACTTCAGAATCAGGGCTCTGAAATTCACTCTCTGGGCCCACTCCCAGCACCTCATTGCCCAGCATGAAGGTGACAGGTCTTGGGCTCCTCTGCCTGTCCTCTTTCTCCTCTTCCTCTTCCTCATCATCCCTGGGGCACAGAGCCTCCAGAAACCCTAAAGACAAACCTGCCTCAGCCCCGGCCAGTGAGCTGAGCTTCCAGGTCTCAGCTCCCTCCTGTCTAGCCAGAGCAAGGGGATGCTGTAGGAAGGGATGCTCCCTGCAAACAACAACCCCCTTTCCCCCCTCCCCCAGTTTCCCACTCCACAGGGAATCAGACAGCACTGTGGCTCTCCAGCCTGTGGAGCACCAGGAGCTGCTGGAAGGAGCTGAGGAGTGGGGCAACAAAGGGTATATAGCAGAGTGGGCAGAGAACAGATGCACTCACTATCCCTCTCTCCTAGGCACTATGCTACCCACCTTCCTCCTTGGGGCAGACAACGTCATCCAGCAGTGCCACCTGAGGGGGCACACAGCAAGGGGGTGTCAGCAGAAGCCAGTCTGGCCTCTCTCTCACCCACTGCTGCTACCTGCTCACACCAAGCTGCCCTGGCCCCCTCTAAGCCAGGCAGATGGGACCTTCCTTTCAGGGTGGGCATTACAGGCTGGCCTCAGCCCCCATCCCTCTGGGGAGCCACCCACCCACCCAGGACCCACAGAGCCTTCCACCTCCATGGAGGCTCCAGCCCAGGACTCCCAGTTTGTGCCCCAGTTTTGGGAGGACAGCAGGGGTCCCTGTGTCAGGGCAGGGAAAAGCAGGACCCTCCAGCTCCTTTGTCTCCTGTCAGAGCCAAGTGCATCCCACAGCAGCTCTTCACCCATCTTCTCACTCTTCCAAACCCAAGGTGTAAATCCTGGCCCTGCTTTCTCCCATGTCAGGAGCCCCACCAGCCCCACCTGTGCCCCAAGAACCAGATCTCTCCCAGGATACCGTACAATAACAAAGGGGGCAGCCACAGTCAGGAAGGAGGCCAGCATGGCCAGCCAGCTGACCCTGTGTACCCCGATCCCCAGGAGACCCTTCCATAACAAAGCACATATGCAGCTGGAAGAGCAACTCTGGACCACAAGCCCACCAGCAGAGCCAGTGTTTATAAACCACCCTACAGTAATAAAGGCACAGAGACTGGTCCCCAAGGAGCCCAGAGACAAATCTATGAAGGAAGCGACCCTATGCCAACGTCCCTCAACCCTTCCCAAGGGGCTGGGGACAGGCAGGCAGGGCAGGCTGCGCCCTGTGTCCTCATCCCCATGGCTGCCTGGCCATTGGAAGGGGGATGACGGACCCCCGCCTCCCCCCACCCAAAAGGGTGTCCCGTCCCCAGGCAGAGGGCTGTTGAACCGGGCCCCCCTACCCGTCTCGGCAGTACCTGGAACCCAGCGGGGCCGGGGAGCTGCTCCATGCTGACTGCGGGGCAGCGCTGCTATTCTGGGCCCGCGGCTGGCCGGGTCCTGGCAGATAGGGTGTCAGCGAGCAATGCCAGCCATGCCCCCGCCACCTCCGCGGGGACACACACACACACACACACACAGCCGCCACCACTATCCCCGCCGTGCAGCCCCCGGGGCTACCGCACCAGCAGGCTGGAGGGGATGGGCATGGACCAGGGGACAGATCTGTCCCTGGGGACAAGAGGGAAGGGTAAGATGGAGAGATGGCTGGGGGCAGAAAACCTGTTCCCCTGCTCCAATACAGGAGCTCAGCGCCTGCCGGGATGCGGCTCAGCCCACCCAGGTGCTGCCCCCACCCTGTCCTGCAGCAGGAGCAGGTGGGGGACACAGCATCCCCCCCACTCCCTTGACAGTGGTGCAGAAGGCCTGGCTCCAGCCAGAGTCTTGGCAATAGCTACAGTAGCTGGAGACCCTTTTCCCCGGGTGCTACCCTAGCCCTGCTGTCCTCCCAGGAGTCCTGCTGGGGTCCAACCACCTCAGTCACATCGGGAGCAGCCCACGCCTGCAGAGGAACCTCCTTCCCTCCTTCCCCGGCTGCTCTCTGCTCTGTCCCGGCTCCGTTTCTATTTCAGGAAGGTTCAAATAACCTTTTGGCCTGCTGCCGTGCTGGCTCGGGAGTAGCTGTGGGCAAGCAGGCTGGTGGCTGCCAGGCCAAGGGGACAAAGTGGCTCCAGCTGGCTCCTGGGGGCCAGCCGGACCTCAGCCTGTGCTGGGATAGCAAGGAACAAATCCCTGGTGCCACCCCAAGGCAGAGAAAAAGAGAAGGGACAAGGCAGGTGGCTCAGTGCTGGGGACAGGCCATCAGGGTTGGGGTGACAGGAGAACACAGCAGCTGCCCCAGTCCCGGTGGCCCTTGCCCTGCAGCAGTGCAGGGGTGGGATGGTTCCAGGTCCACACAGCTGCACCGAGCCAGGCAGCCTGGCTCCAGCCTGACCATTGCTGGGTACTGACAGCAGGGAAGGCAGCAGGCATCTCCACTTTCGGCAGCTATTTTCAGGTCCTGGAGAGAAGCCGAGGAGAGATGAGATTGTCACCAAGGAGACCAGAGAAACAGGGCCTAGTTCCGGGCGGGGGGCTGTGGGGAAGGGGGGAGGGCTTTCTGCAAGCCCCAGGGCTCACACAAGGGGCTCAGCACCTCCCCTAGCCCCAAGCTACCTTCTCCAAGTGCCCAGCATCCCCCTGCTAGGCTGAGGGGGAACAAAATCCAAAACCAGCGAGGGGACCCATACCTTTCTTTCCCTGGTGCAAGGCTGGACTGCTCTGTCCCCCATGGCTAATGATCTGCAGATTTCACAGGACAAAAGGCAGAACCCAGCAAGCAGCTCCACTGGCAACTGCTCCCCACACAGGGGGGGACACTGACCTGCCATGGGACAGCAAGAACAACCCCCAGTACTATGAAGGAAGCATTGGATATGGCAAGGTGGTGGCACAAACCCTCCCTGTACCAGAGCCTGGTGAAGCAAGGACAAGCTGCCCACATGACCCAAACAGGTCAGAGAAATGGAGGAAGATGGAGGCCAGGAGAATGGCTGAGTGTTAAACTTTAATAGAAATCCTTGAGAAACAAAGGGAAAATAGAGAGCAGAGCCCAAGAGAAGTGCACCAGTCTGCAGTCCCCACACACATGCTGCAAGTCACTTGGAAGAGCTGAAAGCCTGGAGAGGATGCTCACTTGCAGCCCTACTGTCCTCATGACACAGTAGAGCCATGCTGGTAGCTGTGGTCTCTCTTGAACAGCAAGCAATGTGCAAGCCCAAAGTTTCTCCCAGACCCCAGGGCTGGGGGAAGGGCAGGATGTTGGCACAGGCATTCAGAAAAGATGAAAGGGGTCAGTTGAAAGTCCCAAGCCCTGCTCCTTCCAGAGAAGCCAGGTGGTGGACGTGATTTTTCTCCAGGGGCCAGGATGCAGCAGGGCAGAGGCAGCTCCCAGCAGCTCAGGACAGGAGCACAGAGACAACAGGTGAGCAAAGGCTCAGAGATGGGAAGGCCAGGCTGACTCCAAGCTCAGCCAACTCCCACGCAGCAAAGAAACCACCACCACACCAGGCTTCAAGAGCAACCTAGGACAAAGGCCAGACAAACCCCACTTGCCCAGGCTTTGCTATTTGTTTTAAAAATGGAAGTCACACAGCTCTCCTTTTTGCACAGTAAAACATTCCTCTCTGAAAACAACCCCACAGGCAACTGTGCAGCACAGGGGGCTCCCAGTCTTTATTCTCCAGAGCCAGCTCCTGTCTCTTCCTTTGAGGTAGGTTGAGGTGTCTTCAAGAAGGGATGGCAGCTGCCTGGTCACATGGCCAGGGTGGTGTCCAAGAGGCTACCATCAGGTTTCTGTTTGACTCCACCAGTGCACATGTTGAGAGGTAAGCCCTGAGTAGGGCTGGGCTCCAGGCTTCTCGTGGGGTCCTCACCAGCTGAAGGGAGGAGTGTGCTGCAGGAGAAAGGAGACTCCATTCTACTTGGGGACAGTCAGAAAGGATCCAAAGGGGCCATGGTGCAACATTCATCTGCAGTATCATTATACACAGACTCAGAGATAGGGCCTGCCAGGCTTACCTACTCAATCTCCCATTCCAGGCAGCACCGCTTTATTGTCACAGCTTGTCCTATTCTCTACTTTGGCTCACCCAGACCTCAGTCCTCCACCCTCCTGCAGGATCAGCAGCACCCACTTTGCAACCCAGTTCTGCTTGGGGAAGCTGGCAGAGTGCATCAGATCCAAAGGCCTCGCTGTTCCCCCTGGCCCATGCTGCCACTGAGAGCCTCTGCTCACTGCTGGCCATATCAGAGCCCACCAAAGCTGTGTGGGTCTCTGTCAGTGTGTCCTAACCATGACAACCCCAAACATTACCCAGTCTGACTGTTTCAGGCCTCACTCCCATCTGAGCTGAGCATACAGTGCCAAGGAGGCATGCCCAGTCGCATAGACATTCCAGCCCCACCAGCTGGCTCTTCAGAGAGTGTAGGGCTGGCTTCAGAGCCTGCAAGCCAACCTCTTACACTCCTCTTAAACAAAGCTGCTTTCCCTGCTACCAATTCTCTGTTAGGACACCAGTCCTAAAGTCACACTGTGAACATCACACACGTCATGGCCAATGCAAACTCACCTCAGTCTGCCCAGTTCCAGTTTGCTGAAGCTATTCCATTGAATGCTGCTTTTCTGGGGGAAGAAAGACTTTGGCAATGACCACTGCAGGACGAGAGAAAGACAACTGAATGGGTATTTAAGTCATGGCAAAAATCCCTCAAGCTTGCTGGGCTCTGCTGTAGGCTGCCGTAGTGCACTTCGGCTTGAACTGCCTCACAATGCTGTGCATCATCACTGTTCCCAAAATAGCAAACAGAGCATTCCTTGCTCTCTGCTTAATGAATCCCTCTGCTGTAAGTGGGAGCAATGCATCTCGAGGTCAAAAGAGTGGGTTTCTTTCACTGGATCAGCCTGCTGTAAGGCTCAGGAGTGACAGAAGGAGATGGCTTCCTCGCAAAAAGGAATAAAGGGTAGGCCACGTGCCAAATATGCAGGGCTGTGCCCAGTGCACCTGAGGATATTCAAGTGTAAAGTACTTGCAGATCTGATATACTGGGTGGACTTTGTGTTGGTGGGAGAGAAAAAAGTGCTCTTTTCCAGACTCCTGAAGGCCTTGGCAGAGAGGGAAGAGGAGGCCAAACAAATAGGGCAGGAGACACAGGAAGCAGAACATGCAGGATCTCTGCCCAAGCAACCAACCACCTCTCCCCTAGCTCACCCACAGCCATACACACCATCTGGGCCAAATCCGTCCCTGCCCCAGTGTGGTATCCTTTGACACACCAATTCTTCAGTAGCTCCAGACCTGAGAAGTGACACAAAAGACAAGAAGCAAGAATGAACAACCGAGTTAGCAGAGAGTTAAACCTTCCCAGCTTGAGGTATGCAAGTGAACTCACTGTGCAGTACATGCTATGCAATAACTGCTGGAACACGTGCCTGAGCCCCAGCAAACAGGGGGTAAACTGAGGGCGTTCACCCTTTGTTCAAGCAAACACCAGTGAGTGCCAGCACGTGGGTTGCTGCAGTGCCTGCCTTCCTCCCTGGGAGCCAGGCATGCTGTGCAGCAGGCTCTGCTAAGCAGGGAAACTGGGACAACACGAGATTTGCCAAACTAGACCAAACTGGATGTCCCCCAGAGCTTGGTGCCTGCCAAGAGCAGTACCTGATTTGGGCTGCACTGGCGAAAGTTCTTACAGTGCAAATGTAGAGCAGCTTTGCTGTCAGCAGCCCCTTTCCCAGAGGAGGGCAGCTCAGGAAACCTCCAGCTCGCACAGCACCTCAGCTGCCAATTCCCAGTGCATCACTTTCTCCCTGCATGCATGCATTCAGAGCTTGACATGGGCTGAGGTCTGCTCTCCATCCCTGACAGAGGGCAAGGCGGGAACAGACTGAGCCCAGTAGTGCTCTGAGCGAAAGGGACAGACACATGTAAGATGTACTGGTCCTGAGCACTGGGAGGTCACGTTGAAGAAGAGCCAATTGTCTGACTGCACTGATCAGGCTCCAGTTCCTCCAAGGCCTCCTCCTGCCTCCTGCTAGCTGTCACATCTACAGCAAAGCTCCCTGCTCTCTAATAATCTAGAGATCTTGAGAAATCCATGACTGTTCCCTTCCTGATTTATTTTCCAAGAAAGAGCCACAGCACAAGCTAAGGTGCCTTGAGATTTAAGAATCAGCAGAGCAATGGTCAGGAACTTGACGCTGTCCAGCTGGGGTTACTGTGGTTTGCTACACGATACCAGCCCTGGCTATAGGAGAAATCTTTGCTCTCCAGCTCTGCTCCTCAGTGCCCTTTCAGCAGCAAGCCCCAGAACCCTGGAGAAAAGGTCCTGCCCCAGCTCTGTGCACTAGCCTGGGCTTTGCATTTTGCTGGCCAGGGAGAGAGAAGGGCTGTATGGAATACACATGAATGGGAAGGGGCTGGGAGAGGTTGGGTTTTGCTCAGATGTGAAAAGTAACGAGGGGGCAGAGCATATCTGCTCGCTGGGCTCCTTCAAGGAAGCTGAAGCAGTGAACCAAGACCCTGGCCTGAGCAGCTAAGTTCAGGGCAGCACTTCAGTGTGGATGATGACAGGATCTTTCTTTCAGCTGACAGGAGAGCATCCAGCAATGGTATTGGCAAGGCAAAGGATGACACATGCTGACAGTGCAGCTGGAGAGGCCTATGAAGTTACTGACTCTCTGTGAAAGACTGTTACATACCCCTTTGATATCTGCTTTAACACCAGTGAAAAGTGACAAAAGCTTTTTTTTTTTCTATGCATGACAGCCATGCTAGGAACACATATACGGTTACCTGAGTTGAGGGCTGGCTCCTGCAGAAGCCTGTCCAGCTAGATCAGGTGCTGTATGGAGGACCCTGAGCCAGTCTCTTTTCTTTTTATATTCTCTAACCCCTTACACTAGGCCTCACCGTCTCTCTCCTAAATAGCCTCTCCTGCTGCCCTGATAGAGACAGCCCTGGGTGAGAAGGAATCGTTCCAACTCGGCTATACCTCATTAAAGGATGTTTTTTATTAAAATACAGAGTTGCGTCCTGGAAAAGTCAAAATGATAACTAGAGTTCTAGTGCTTAGGAAAAATTTGTCTGTGTGCATGCTGACAGAATTAGAAAGCAGCAAAAGACCATGGAATAGGCCCAATTTTTGATTCACTTCACAGATCACCTGTAAGGAGCAAAGTCCAATGACTCCAGATGTTTGTCCCACAAAAGAGGGCAAAGGAAAAAAATAAGAGCCCAGAGTTACAGGCAGAATCCCAGCCTGCTTCAGCCCCATGGGCTTACAACTGCTGGCGCTGCATTTACCAGAGCAGTGACTGTGCCAGGCCCACAGATCACAGTTACCTTGGTGTTTATTCAAGTAGTATTTGATCTCCCACTGGGTCACCAGGATGTTGAAGTAACGAGGCTGCTCGAAAAAGGGCAAATATCGCATGGAGATGTGGGTGGGGAACACCCGCTCAAACTGCCCACGTCGGGAATACTCATCCTCTGTCTCCACCAGGATGCGAACATCATCTGGGGTCAGGATGTCCAAGACAGAAGAATAAAAATCCTGCAGCCAAGAACAACCCAGCGTCAGGGAGAACTGAACTGAACATTTGTCAGTCCCCCATCCCATCTCCTCACTCCTCAAACCCTCTCAAGGCAGAGGTGTGTCTGAGATCTCTGGGACAGATGCCACATAGAAAATGAAGAAATCCAGTGGTGACACCAATACTGCACAGAGCCGAGAAGATCCCAGTTATGTAGCTCAACCTCTCTTACAAGCACTGCTAGGTGGCACACAAGGCAAGTTTCCCCTGCTAACCTGCACAGAATCATCATGCAAAGGCTAAAGAGCTGCACAGAGATACAAGGAGGAACTGACTGCTCAGACACTGTCTGGGGACTGGGGGGCAACATGTCCCTCACCAGGTGCCTATTTTAATGCAAAGATGAGTCAGTGCAGCAGTGGTTTAAGCAAACCAAATTTATTTCTGACCAGCTGTCCTGTAACACACTGGAGCCCAAGTGCTATCCACCTCTGTGGACTGTCCCCATAGAGGGGCACAATCTGGAAAAGGACAAGTGATAGACATGTGGGACAGGTTAGGACAGTGGCTTGGCAAGATGGCGAAAATATAAGAAAAGATTTTGTCATACCTGGTCAGGTATCTTCTGTGTCAAGTAATAGGCTTTCTTCATCTTCTCTGCCATGAAATGCTCAGATGTTGGCTTGGGCTCCTCCTTCAAAGCACTGCCCATACTATGACACAAGAAAAGGTACTAGAACATTTAAGCAGAGAAGACAGTCCTCTCATGGCACAGCTGTTCCCAGCAATTCCTGTCAGAGCAGTAACACACTCAGGAAGATGCTGTGGAGGAGAGAACTCTTTCTCCAAGGATTTCACGAGTTCAGAGACCAGTGATGCACCCACAGCCTTGTACATCAGCTGAGGACCGAGGAAGGACTTGAGCAGGGGAACAGGGAAGGCCGTACCAGTTTGTCACTAAGGCATTTCCGTGTTCCTTCATCCAAAAAGTGAGCCATCACCTCACGCCCATACAGGATGCAAGAGGGCCAAAGACACAATGTGGCATGATTCACAGCACTTAAATCTTGGTGGGATCTCAGGTTTACATCCTACTTGGAGCACAACTTCCTAACTAACAACAGGGCTGGGGGCATGAGTACTCTATATTGATGCTGTGCCAGGAAGCACTCTTGGATCAAAAACTTCCTCTTGCAATATCCAGGAACTCACAAGACTCAAATTCAGCTCCAGCTCCACATGCCACAGGAAATCCAGGCCTTCTGTACAATCTGACCAGCAACCATCTAAACTTTCTAAGCACCCAGCTGGACCATTTAAGGATGCCATCGTCTGATAAATACTTGTACAATACCTTTTAACACTTACAACAACATAGCTAATTTGTTCTGCTGCAAAAATAATTAGTTGCATGTGGAGCTAAACAGGGAGTGCAGAGCCTTGAGGATGTGCTGCGTGGTGCTTGGGGAACATACAGATCTACTGGACCTACGCCCATATAAAAAAAACCCAAAAACCTTCACATCTTCCCCAGGGCAGGAGATTCAGTTAAGCAAGCTGGCTCCTGGATGCAGAAGCTCTGCTAATGCATCAGCAGAAACACATTAAGGTCCCCTTAGCACCTCCCTTGCAAGCCACAAAGGAGCATGTGATCAAAGAACCACAGATGAGCTGGCAAGAGCTCCCTGGCTGGAACGGACCTATGCTCCAATCTTCTCCCTTCACTGAAGGCACAGCACAGATGGAGGCCAAGAGACACATCTTTCACTGTGCCCACACATCACTGCATGTTGGTGCTCAACCCAGCAAGCTGCAGGGAACAGGACTGGTTTTCACCACCACTGTCAGGTTTGAAACCAGTATAAGCTCAAGCTGTGAGGAAACAGAGAAGAAGCAGGGACCCAGCTGTACACATGGCCAGGAATTAGCCTTGATGCAAGAAAGAGTCATGTCAACTGCAAGGTAAGACTGTGTACACCCCTATGCACAGGTCTACAGCCTCTGACACCTGCAGTCCAGCCTAAAAAACAGCCTTTTTAAAATAACAGGTGCCCCTCTTGGTCAAGGTAGCAGCACATCAACCCTCAAGTAGAGAGTCAGACAGCCCCAGCACAGCCAGCTATTCCTCCAAGCAAACAGAGAGCAGTGTGGTTCAGCATCCAGTTAGTTCTGGCATGGGGAAAGAGAGAGCATCATTTGACTAACTGCATAACAAGCACGAATTCCACTGGACTCCCTCTTCCAACTATGCACCCACATAGAGGGAATAAATCCTTCTGACCTGAAGAGCCCACAGGAACCAGATACCCAGACAATGATGCAAGTCCCTCAGAGACACATAGCTAAAGGATCAGCAAGCACAGGCTCTCAGCAACATAGAAATCAGAATTTGCTGGGCTGCAAGCACTCCCTAGATGAAATCCCCCAAGAGAAAAGCCCGTCTCATTGAAAAAGAAGGGGGCTGACCTGCAAGTAGTGCTAGTTCTTGTCTGTGGCCCTGAGGCCACACTGTCCGTGCTGGGAAGAACAAAGCCAGCGAGATTGAGGAGGTCCCGGATCATCTGACCCTTGATGCTCACGTCCAGTGGGGAATTGGAGTGGAGGCTGTGGGGAGGAAGCATCACAGCAGCCTGAGTGCGAGAACGGAGACACTGAGCCCCATGGCCTCAAGATCACTCCTTGGGTTAATACTGACTAGGGTACAAAACCCAGCCTGCCCCTCGCCTCACCACGGACACCCATGAGACACTGAAAGAAAAACCCTGACAATAGCTCTTTGAATGGGGGCTCCCCACCAGAAACAGTTAATTTTTCCACCTCTTCCTCAATTTTCTGGAAACCAGCAAATCCATCCCCAGAGCCCTGTGTGGGACCACAGATCAGTGTCCATCTTATGCCCACCCATTGTGGCAGGCAGGAGGGGTACTCTGCAGCTCCAGCACTGCCTGCACAGCCGACACCACAGCCGTGGGCCATCAGCAAGCAAGGAGCTGCACACAAGGCAGTGGAGCTGCTGATCACTTCTGCCCACGCAAAGAAAAAAATCTCTACCATCACCCCTTTCCTATGTGACACATCCCTCCTTGGTCTTCCTTTTTTAACATACTCTTCCCTAGCTCCAGCTGGAGCATGCCCAGCAAAGCTTTCTGAGCTGCAGATGGATGCTGCTTTCACAGACGGAGAGGACTTTGATTCCTGCAATCTGGAGAGCCAGGCTTCAAAGCCCACAGTCTTTCAGCACAAGGTGCAGGGGACATCACAAGCCAAATTCACTTTGTGGGAAATGAAAGACCATCATCCACTCTGCAGTGGCTCAGAATGTGCTTTACCTTGGGGAAATGTTGACCTCTAAGATCCACGGCTTGAGGTTTTCATCCAGCATGATATCAAACCCAAACAGCTCATGGCAACAGTACGGCCGCCGCACGTACATCTTCACCAGGCTGTTCACGTAGGGCTCAGATCTGGAAGCCAAGGAGAGAATGCTGGTGTCCAACAGACAGCAGAGCCCTGGCTGCTCACAGCACACGCTGCTGGTTCTGGGAGTGCATGCGGCCACGTGCTAATGGAGCAGGTTGGCTCAGAGACCGAGGCAAGCCCCTGAGCTGCTGCTGCACTATGTATGGATCCAGACCTGCATCCTCAGAAGCCCTGCTTGTCAGGCAGGATCCACGTCTGAACACAAGATCCATCTGGCACCAGGGGACCTTTTTTTTCAGGCCCCCTGGCCAAGAAGGGGAGTGGGTGGCAAGCTGGGCAGTGTCAGGTTCACTGCACCATCCTGGCCTCCCCTCCTGCACTGCAGGCAGACCCATACAGCAGCATGAGCATAAGTAACAGGATGAAAGGAAGGATCCAGAGAGAAATATTGAAGACAACAGTGGTGGTAGCATCTAGATTAGGAGCAAAAGGACGAGGTTGAGACAGGACCAGAGAGCCAGAGGGGTCAGGATGCATCCCACAAATAGCCAACAGAGCAAGGGGTGCTAGGACTCACGCAATGATGGTTTTGATAACGATGTCCTTAATCTTCTCCCAGATGGCCTTGCTATTAACTCCTTTCTGGGTCAGGTAGCTCCAGAGAGCTTTCAGGGCCCTGGGAGAGAGAAAGCAAAGGTGGTAGCTACGTAGCCCTTTGCTGCCCAGCCCTGCTAGGGGAGTGAAAACAGCAGAGAGCAGCCTTGCCAAAGCTCTTACCTGGCACAGCCATTTTTCTGCCATCCTCAAACCCCTCAGCTCCTGGCTGCTGCCTTCCCCAGCCTGGCCTCTGGTTTTGTAGGCCCAGGCTACTAGAAACATGTATTTGTCAGAGTTCTCCCAGCACTGGAGTAATAGGTACCAAATTAGCACATGAGCAAGGTATGTCAGGCCCAGATCTTTTGCCTCCCCCTCGGTGTCCTCAGCAAACCTCCCCTTCCTGCAGGTCTTCCCCCGCAACACTTCAAAGCAGCTCAGCAGGAATTTAACAAGACCCCCGTAAATCTTTTTGCTAGAGCCAGCTCACTGAGCCTTTGGGGGTGGAGGAAAATGTCTGAAAAATGTGGAGAACAAGAAGGTAGGGGGGAGCGTCTCTGCTTTTACAGGAGTTTCCCACACCACACTGAGCTCAGCACACAAGGATGCTCAGATGTTACTCAAGTGAGACTGTGTGGCTAATGGCCAGGAATCCAAAGGTCACGCTTCCTGTGTACAAAATGGAATGGATTACAGCCACTCTCATCTTCAACATGGGAGCAGCCAACCCTGACTTGTGTGGCACTACTGAAAGCCCACACAATCCCACCTCTGTGGGATTTCACCTACTGAAGGACAGCAGACCCTTCTCAAAGTCCCAGGTGAGGAACAGATCAGCAGGTCCACGTCTGAGAAAGCAATCCACCTTCTGCAGCTCCCTTTGAAGTGAAGTAGCCCTGTCCAGACCCATGAATTGAGAACTCTATCCTGCACTATTTTTAAAAGAGTTCAAACGCTGCTGTGGAATCAGAGACAAGTGCCTGGGGCCTTGGTTCAGCCCACTCATGGGAGAGCAGGGAACAGGAACTCCTGCAAGATGGCAGCCCTCCCCCTAAATGCTTAGAAGTGGCACTGCTGCTCCTCTTCACACTGAGCAGCACATAAATTATGTTTTGCATCAGGACTGTCCCTTTCCCTCCACAGGGAAGTCAAGAGTGAAATAGGCAGAAGCTCCTATCTAGCCAATTTAAGCATCACAGTTACTCAAGTTCTAACAGCAAAAAATCAGATCCCATCCCATCACCCCAGCAACAGGGCACACAGAGGAAAGAGCACAGAGGAGAGCAGCATTGGAAGCAGGTAATGTAAGACACAGGCAGGACAAACAGCAACCACAGCCCAAGCAGAAGACAATATTCATCACAAGCCAGGGAGACCATCCAGATTTCATTGACACTAACCCCTATTAAAATCACTCTGCTCCTCCAGTTTCTCCAAGTGAGAGCAGAGATACAGGAAGTACTTTCATGTCTGGGGTAAGAATAATGAAAAAATGCTGACTTAACAGGGACTAGAAAGAGCTGCCCTGTGCCCTAAAAGCAGCACCTACCATTTGTGTCCCTGGCAAGCAGTCTCATCTGAGTTGGGCTTGTACTCTGTGTTCTTCTTGTTCACACTGTAGTTTGTCAAGTGCATGAACTTGTTGCTGAGGCTCTTCATTGAGGACGAGTACCTGAAGGAGGCAATAGGAGCACGGTCTGAGCTTGAACTGGATGCCCCCAGGCCCACAGGGGGACAGAAACTCTGTCCCTCTCAGAAAACTCTTGGCCTCTCTTTCCTGTCCCTGTCCTCATGGGCCCAGAGATGATGGGACAAAGTATGAGACACAGAGCAGGCTCCTTGAAGCAGGGGGATGCAATTCTACCCTCACAACATGCTTTCACAGCATTGGTGAGCAAAAGCACTTATGTAACTGCAGCAGCCTCAAGCAACAGTCAAAACCAGAAGAAACATCTGTTTCTGGTATCCCCTCATGCAGTATGAAGCACAGGCACTGTATTTCAGGAATTGCTTTACTCTGAGCTGATATTGCCTTAGGAAAAGTGGAGTAACAAAGCATCCTCAGATTCCAACACCATCACCTGCAGTGAGCCCCGTGTTTCCAGACTGCTTCCTAAGTAAGTGAGCTACAGCTTTAAACATCAGCATACACAGGGCGACTCCCTCCTGCCCCAGACATGGTGGGTACCATGGCCACGCCCCCCTCAGTGCTGAGGCAGCCCCCTAGCACCACTCTCCTGCTCAACCTACTTGCAGCTAGCAAAGCGAACCAAGCCATCCTTGAACAGGTAGACCCTGAGGGGGTCATAGCAAGTGACGTAAACGTAGATCCTTAGGTCGAACTTCCTCCCGCCAATGAGGTAGGGCTTGTTCAAGTACCTGCAGAGGAAAGCAAGCACCAATGGAGAGTTATGACTTCCGTGCACAGGAGCATCTGTAGCACATCTCAAAAGACCTGGCAAAATCAAGGATCCATATGGAAGCCGTTCTGCGCAGCACTTCCAAGTTAATTGCATCACAGGCAAAATGAGAGAGACAAAAAGCTTTCCTGTGCACAGAGATCCTGCAGCACAGGAGCAGTTTTCCCTTCTGCTCAGTTCCATTTTGAAGAGATTTTCCCTGGCTCTAAGGCACAGTAGATTTTCCACACCCACAAGACTTATTACAATATTCAGGAACATCTGAAACATGCAGGGGGCTACAGTTTGATTCAGTGAGCAGAAATAGTTGAAAATTTTCATCCAAATAATTTGATTATTCACCCTAAAAGATCATGATTTTCCACTTGAAAGCTTATCACTTTGCACAGGGAGGACAAACAAACCAACACAGAGCTCCCTACCTGCCAAACACTGGACAGTTTTCCCTCCCTCACAAGAACCGTCCTAGAAACTATCCTCAAAGCAAGATGAGCTACTCCGTTTTTCTCAGAAGGGGAAGCAGATTCTGAAAATCCTGTTATTTCAAGAAAACCCTCTGACTGACACCCACAGACACAGAGGCTCTTAATGACCCATTCTAACTTGGATAAGTACAAATCTTTGACAAATGCCACCTCCTCCTTGGGGCTTCTCTTCCCACTGTGCTTGTGGACACTGGGTAAGGTTTGTTTGCCTTCAAAGATACCAGAACCCAGAGTGCAAAGCAGTGAGAGCAGAACCACAACAGAGCTGAAGCTGATCACCTGCCATACAGAAGTTCCAGAAATCTCGTTAAGCCAAATTGAACCTGAGACCTCAAAAATTTACACAGAGACAGCAGCATTGTGGTAAGTCCAGATGCAGCTGACAGAGCCAGACTTCCAGCAGCAGCATTAGACCCAGACAGTCAGGAAGTTTCTGGATGCAGATCAGGTGCATCTGCTCTACCACACAGTGGCCCAGACATGGCTAGAGAGGCTGGACACTAGGAGGTGCCAGGCAGTGTCAACCTTGCTTTCCTTCACTCACCTCTGTACCAGCAGCGGTCTTTTTTTGGGGAGCTGACTCCATTTGTGGATGACCTGGATACCAATGCCTCTTGCTGATGCTGGCTGCAAAACACAAACAAAAAGAGATCAGATCTTCTCTCTGCAGCTACAATGGGACAGAGGACCAAATTCCGCTTTGCACTTACTGGTTTCACAATCCATTTCTGGCTGCTAGCTCCTTCCTCCCATGCTTTCCTGAGTAATTTGATGTCCTGGGGCAGGATGAAGGACTGGGGAAAGAAGTTAAACTCCTTCTTTCCACACCGAGCCTGCATCTTCAACAGGTTGCGCCACAGACGGTCCTTTCTCCCGATTTCAAATGAACCAGGGAAGTGGTTTAGCTGGAAAGGAACCCAGATGTTGTGATATCTCACTGCTTCCCCACCTCCCTTGCACACCCCTTGCTGCTCCCTGGCCAGAGGATACATGCTTTCTGAACACAGTGCAAGATAACAGTCATTGCCTCCCTGCCAGGATTGCACCAAGACAGGACCCATTTGCTCCTGAAGCTTTGCAGGGACAAATACCTGCACAGTGACCCATGCCAGGTACAAAGCCAGCAGCTGCCATCTCATCCTTTCTCATGTCTGAGCATCTGCAAGACACTAACCCTCAGCCTTTGAGCTTCCTCCTGCAGTATCCTCCATTCCAGTGGTTTTCCACTTTCTTCTAAACAGTATCCCATGCGATAGCTCTGGGGACTGACAAACTTGTCTTGCAAGACAAGAACAGGGCTGGAGGCTGTTAGCTTACAAACCTGGATGCCGTCCTCAAGGATGAGCAGTTTGTAGCATCATGGCCCTCCAGAACAAATATATACATGTGAGAGACATCAAACCCCTGGTCCCTTGCATGTTCTCCAAGCCACAGGCCACTTCTGACCCTTTTGTGATCCTCTCTGGCTGTGCTGTCATGGAGAGTGCTGGCCCTACCGCTCAGTTGTGCCAGAGGATTAACTGCTTTAAGCAACAACTGAATTTAGAGGAGTTCACAAGTGAGTACAGCTTTGCCACAGCCTGAATCTGTGCAAGAGCCACCCTCACAGCAGGGATGTTCACGCAGCTGTTCTTGTCCCTTGGACTCATCTGACAGCATAGCAATGCCACGTGCCACACTCTGGAAGGGACACTGCAGGTACAGCCTGCTCAGCAAGCACCTGGCCCTGAAGAGAGAAGCACCCAAACTGCTCCTAAACATGCTCTTCATGCATGTGAAGGAGGTCATCCCAAAAAATCCTCTACCTTCTGGTGCTCCTTGATGGCTTTGAAGCCAGAAGATTTCATATGGTGGCCCCAGCAACCCAGCCAGTCATTGTTTTCTGCAGGAAAAAAAAAAAGTCCATGACTGAATACCCTGCTACCCATAAAGCCATCTTAACCCACTAGCACCCCATCTCCTGGGGCTAGCAGAAGTATGCCAGGGATGCTGCACAAGAATAGCACAAAGCACTCACACTGGCTACTGCAAAGGTGCCAAAATAAGCCTCCTTCACTGTAAGTGGGATTCAGTTAAGCAGTAGGGTCATATCTTTGCAAACATGATTGTTGCAGGTATCTGAACAGACAGAGGGTCAATGGAATTACTTTAATTCCCCCAACACCGTGGCCTCCCTGCTTTACAGCTGGAGAATCAAGCAGTCAGCTCATCAGCACTGCACTGCAGAGGGACATGTAGGACTGTAAGACAGGTTTTACTCTGTCCTGCGTGTCCCATTATCATACCAAAATGGTCTGTGCAGAGGTTTCCCAATATGTGCAGGGGCCCCATAGTACTGCTAGATCACACTCCAGGGTATGATCATAGCTGCAAATGCTCACTGCTTCCACACTCCTCCTACACATCTCTTCAACAACAACATCTCAGCCCTGAGAACATGCTCTGTGACTTCTCAGGCAGTGGTCACAGAGCATGTCTTCCTCAGCTCACAAGAACAAGGGCCAGCAATGCTGGAGTTGGCACCAGCTGACTGCCAGTCTCCTTAGAGTGGTAGCACCATCTGCAGGCACAGCTCAAAGCAGTTGAAGCACAGCTCTTGTTTCTCACGTGCTGTGCCTCAGCTTCTAACAACCCAGGAGTAAGTCCTTGCAGCCCATGCCATGGACAAGCAAAGAGGGAAGTCAGGCTTTTCCAGGACCCACAGAGATCAAATACTGTGGGCCAAACAGACAGAAACGAGAACTCAGCATCCCGCAGTGCTAAGCCAGTATCACTCTTGCTCTGCTCTTCAGATGCTTTCTTGTGCTTGTGGGCTGGAGGCAAGGGAGGACATGTGTCAGATGCTGCCAGCCTTCCACAACTTACTTTTGCTGACTCTGAAGTGGGACCTGCTAATGGTTTGCTTCACTATGTTTGGTGTGACTGTGCACATTTTCCATCGCAGCAGCTTCCTCTGCTCCCACGGCAGCTTTTCCACTAGGAAAGCAAAAAGATAAGGACAGAATGAAAGCAAACACAGTATCCGGGCACAGTATCTGTATTCTACAGCTGCACCCAGAGAAATTATTACGGTTTGCAGCACAGGCACCAGGCATCCAGAGAAGAGCACGTAGATCCCCCTCACACAACTAACAGAGCAGAAAACCCCACATCTGGGGGATACCCAGAATGCTGGAACATCTGGTGGCAGACTGACTCAAGCTCCAGACTGCAGAAGCAGCCATCATTTTACTCCAGCACTCTGGATGTCCCAGCAGTACTGCCGGTTCTAATCACAGGAGGGGTGAAGGGGAGCTACTGCCAGCCAGCTTCTGGCTGTGCCCTGGCACTGCTGCTCACTCTCTGCTCTCATCCTGCACAGCAACAGGGCCCAGCTCACCTGCCTCATCCCGAGTACTGAAGTAGATGGTTGGAGGCACATTAGGGAATAAACTGCAGACAAGAGCTGGTTTTAGCTCTTTCTCCTGAGCCTCAGTGGGCTGGGCCAGGTACTCGACACATTTCCTAGGAGAGATGAAGCAGTAGGCAGTTGGTTAAAGGCAAAATGTAGCACAGGGAGGAAGGGGGAAGCCTGAAGGAGGCTTGATCCTGGTATCAGAAACTTGCATCATTGTAATGTGGTGCAAGCAATGGGAGATAAGGTCAGTAACCCAATTTGCATCAAGGAAGGGGTAAGCTTGCCACAAATGCACATGCCAAGTGTTGTAACCCCCACAGGTTTTGTGTTTCATCAGGGCAAGGGGTGGAGATTGTTCCTAGTCCACAGGAACAAGGGGTAGAGAGGCAATACATATATGACTAAGCTGTTGTAACCCTTTTAGTTTTGATGTGTTCTGGGGAAAAGGGCTGGAGTTTTCCTGACTGTATATGCACCTTCTTACCACAGCAATCCTTAACAGCTGAGAGGCAGAATTTTTAACATACCTATTAAGGTTGTGAAAACATTAAAAGTGGAGTTTATAATGAACATATGTACAAATATATGCCACTGCAATCAGTAGAAGAAGCCACACCAGAGCAATCCACTAAGGAACAAAGAACAGCAAAGAAAACAAACAATACATTGACTGCAGTCCCCCAGGACACCCCAAACCTCACTGAGGGGACTGTTACCTGCAGCAAGGGGGTTGGAGGCCAGGACAGGGGAAGAAAAGGTGTTTTCCCCAAGCCATTTTATTTTATTTTCAATACCAGAATCTGTAATTACAAGGTTTTTAATTGACAGTAAATTATATTAACATCCCTTGGCACAAAAAAAGATTTGCTCACAACAGAGGGAAGGCAGCAGACAGCTGCAAAGGCTTTGAAGCCAGCCCAGTGCACAGCCTGCATAGAGAAGTGGCCACCATCCTTTCCTCCCCACTGCAGAAGCATTTGCCCAAGTGCTGCAAAGTCTGAGGCAGCCCCGGTGCAACGGGCATCACATGCTGCAAGGATAAGATCCCATTGCTGGATGGGCAAGGACAGGTCCCACAGAGGTCTGCCAGGAGCCTCAGAGGCAGGGCTCAGATGAACACAGGCAGACCAATCATACTGACTGAAACCTCCTTCCAAAAGAAAAACCCAGGCTCCAGGACTCATTTCTAAGGTGCAATGCTGACACAGAAGACCCCAAGGAGCTTTAGCAATCTCTGGCTCAGGACACCTCCACTCTGCTTCATCTACAAGGAAATGACAATGCAAGAGCACAGTTTAATCCAGTGAACCTAACCCAGCAACTGGCAGTGGCAGTGAAATTAAGACCCGTTTTGCTGGGGTGGATGCATCCTCAGCACTTTGCAGGCTGCTGTCTTCGGCAAGAGAGCTAAGCAAAAGAGCAGCTTTTTTCTGCAGGGTAGGAACTCATTTTGGCTGGGAAGTCTGTTGCTATCTTCCCTCCATTTCCCCGACACGCTACAGCTCTCCCATCACCAGGAAGGGCAGAACTAGACAAGTCTGAGTAAAGATGCCAAGCACTATTTACAGCTACTAACCTGGACACCAGAGCCACAGAGCCAGGGGTTGACACACCAGTCAGAGAGGAAGCATCTGAGTCACCTGCAGGAAGGGACAGACGAGTTTTGTCTTGGTGGGGAATGAATGCACAGTTAGAAAAGGAAGAAAGCAGTTTCCCCAGAGGACAGACCCTGTTCAGCTGTCCTAAGTCCTTGGATCCTGGGTTTTGCTCACTAATGAGTGGCATGAAAGGCAGGGCAGGGAGGGTGGAGCTGACACCCCCACACTGAGAGGAGATGGGTACATTTTGGAGTGGGACAGAGGTAAGCCATAGTCTGCTCCCCAGAGGAACCCAGGCAGTTCCTCCTCACTGTTACATCACTTTTGGGTTCAGCATTTCAGGTCATCCTGAAATGACATCGCGAATGTAAAATAGGAAGGTAGTAACTGCGCTCACCCCCAGCTCCGAGACAGCCCCCACACTTCCCACCTTGAAAGAAAGAGCACAACCCTCCCCAGGAACCAGTACTCACTGTCCTCATCATCATCCTCCTCCTCACTGCAGCTGTCACCCAGGCCATCAGGAAGTTCTTCCTCCACTTCATCCTGGGGATGGCTGAGCTCCAGGGGTGACTGCTCAGCAGTGACACTAGAACTAAGGACATCACATCAGGATCAACACATGCTTTCTGTGGACCAGAAGCCATGAGGAAGTATGAAATAACAGGGCAGGGGAGTGACAGCACTGCCCTCAACAGTACTGATGTACCAGTACTCAGTCTAAGCTAGGAAGATCCCAGGGCATCCTAAGAAGGAACATTTTCCAGAGCAACCAGTAAGCAAGAGGCACAAGGACACCTTCTCCCAGCAGGAGAGCAGGAGCTACATATCCTTGTGCCCTCCCTGTCCTGCAGCAGCTCCACATTCTTTCAGAAA
Organism: Calypte anna; assembly: GCF_003957555.1. NCBI lineage: Eukaryota > Metazoa > Chordata > Aves > Apodiformes > Trochilidae > Calypte > Calypte anna. Next base: position 16,029,104 of record NC_044253.1, on the reverse strand, counting down.
CCCCTCTCTCTGCCTAGGAGAGTCTTGCTGAGTCTGGTTCAACAGCAGGCTTCAGCCAACATATGCTCAGAGCCTGACACAGCAGGCAGGGCAATGTGACTGTGACTGTGTGGGTAATGAGCTAGAAATGCCACACAGCAACTCCAGGCTGTGGCTAAAGGAGAAGATGGGAGGGCTCAGAGCCACCCTGAGTGCCTGTGTGAAGCTGTGGGTGGGAGGAAGGCTCCCTCCACAGCAGGATGCCACAGGTGCGTTTTGGTCAGGGATGCAGTCCATGGTTACCCTTACAGCCACTCCCAAAGTGCCCAGTGCATTTGCTCCCAACACACATAGGCACAACATCCAGCTCAGCCCATCACGGCCTCCCTCCTTCTCCTGGCTTTACTTACTCAGGCTTATCCGGCAGCGCAGGCGAGGCCTGCTTCTCCTCTTCCTCTAGTTGGATGGTGGACACCTGAGCTGTGACTCTGTGGATAGCAGCAAGGGGTGAAGGCTCTGCTCTGGCCACCCTGTCCCCATCAGGGGGGCTCAGCCTGCTCACACACCGGCTGTCAGCCTTGTGGTCTGCAGAGCCAGCACGCGAGGCCAGGAGGCGGGCGCTGATACGCTTAGTGCAGACAGCAGCACCCTTGGTGCCTGCAGGGCTTGAGCTGCTGCTAAGGCGATGGCCACCCACCTCCAAGTTCAGAGGAGTGATGGTTTCTTTTGGGGTGAGCTGTGCTATGATGTGCTGCCCCCACCTGCTGTTGCAGTGGGACAGCCTGCCCACATTTGTAAGGCCAGAGCTTTCAGCTTTGTGTCCAGAGCCATTGCATGTGGCAGTCTGTCTTCCCAGCTGCTGCACAGCCTTTGTGAGGCTGATCTGCTGCTCTTTCTCTTTCAAACTGTGAGCTCTCCTCTCAGAGTCCTTCCATGAGCACTGGTCCTTCCTGAGGACTGCACTGCTGGGCTCACAGCATCTCACAGAGGGAATTGTGGTTTTCTCCAACACAAAGTCACTGTTTTTCATTGCTCTGTGTACCAGGTTGCTGTGGGAGCTGTCTCCATCTTTCCTAGAGTGGAGAGATGAGGCAGCAGGGGCGCTGTGGGTGCTTTTCGCCTTCTTGATTTCCAGAGACTGCAGAAAAGGCACTTTAGAACTGCTTGGCTGTAGAAAAGAGTTGCTACTGAGCACTGGTCTATAGGAGCTGGAAGCTTGCTGATCTGAGCTAAGGGCAGAGCCTTTCACTCCAGTCCCCGAGTGCTCCTCAACTAGTGCAGGCAGCAGGCTGGGCTCCATCACCGAGGAAGCCATCACACTTCCCTCAGCAGAGCTGGTGTTCTGAGGGTTTTGGAAAGGAAACCCACAGGACTGGGGTTTGGGGCAGGACCTCTGGCAGAGCAGAGGAATCCCACCCGGGTCCAGGCAGGACTGGGCTGAGGGTGGGCTCAGGAGAGCATCTTCACTGGGGTGTGCATGGCTTAGTGACGGCACACACAAAAGGCAGGATTGCTGCAGAGGGATCCCTGAGGGCAGGAGGCTATAACTCTGGAAAGCACTCGCATTCTTCTTCTCTGAATTCCAGATGGGTTTCACTTGCTGCTGAGCAAGGTGCCAGGTCTGGCGTGGCTGAGGTCTCCCTGCCAGAAGGGTGCCTGATGTGAGCCCGATGCTCTTCTCCAGTTCAGGGCCCAGATCAGCGCGTTCTGGTCCTGCAGAGGCCATGTAGAGCCATAGCACACGAGGCATGAGCGAATCACTCATCTACAGCAGCATCTTTGCTGGCCTGAAACAAGACAACAGCATGAAAGGCACTGTTATCCCAGCAGGAGGGGAGGAAGGCAAGCTGCTTTCCCTGCAGGATGAAAAACTGTGTCTCTACCTGCTGAGCTCCCCGAGAATCTCCTAGAGGAGACTCCTAAAACAAATCAAAGGAAGAGCTGGCATCTCACATGAAACCAGAGGATGCAAATAACACGTTAAGAGGGCCCTAAGAAAAGTGCCATCCACAGGACAGCTTGCACCCAGCAGACACACAGGAGTGTCTGGCTGCCAGCAAGGGTTGCAGGGTAGCAGCCACAGCACAGCAGCCCTGGCTGCAAAGAGAGGCCACCTGCCCCAGACCCAGCATGGCAGACAGAGTCCAGTCCCACATGTCTGCATCTCCAAACTGCACCGTGTGCTTCACCACCAGCTCTCCTGGCTCCACTGCAAGCCCCAAGACATCTGCTTCTTTTTCTTCTCCCCACCCCATAAAGTTTCAGCTCCCAAGGTGAGAACCTCAGACCTTGCTGTTAAAAATAAAATACTTCTTACTGTGTAACCCCATGGAGGGCTGAGGGCATCCCAAAGAGATCAGGACTCAGAAAGCAGCAAGGAGCAAATGCAGAGCAGTTCTAACATCAACACCTCAGTTTCCAGCAGAGACCGGCAGTACAGCACACACACGTTCCTCCCCACTGCAGTCCTACAGAAAAGTCTCTCACGAGGAGCAACAGGCAGATCACAGAGATGCAGACGTGTCCTGAATCCTCCTAAAAGGAACTATTGCATCATGACTGCAAGATCCTCTCACCTGAGGAGAAGGGAATGAGAAAACAAACCATGTGCCAGGTATTCGTCTTACTTTAACACATGCCTGGAGGGCCCCTCTGGATGCAACCATTATAGGAATTTGTATCCCAAGAAGGCTGGCTGGTTGGTTGGATTGCTCTTCCACCTTCCATCCAGCTCTCATAAGCTTATGTATTATGGGGGAAAAAATGTATAAAAGAAAGATAAGCAGAGCACCAACTCTCATCTTCTTAGTTTTTTTGCACTGTACATATACCCTCCTTTCTTACCTGAAAACCAAGCCTCGGCTGCAGCAGTTATAAAGTGTAGGTGGGAGACCCTAACATCGCTCTGACAATGACAGAGACTCACAGCCCCAAGCTGTAAATCATACCCTGGTCTCCAAGAACAACAGGTCAGCAGCATCCCAACCAGAGGCTACACAAGGTGGGAGCATCCCATGCAGGATCCTATAGGAGCTGTATGTCCTCAAGGAGAGCTGCTGCCCTGCCAAGCTCTGCAAGCAAGTGTGAAAGGGGCCAGGTCTGTTCCACACCCATGGCTACACCACTTATTAGTGCTTATATAGCCATGCAGAGCCCTCCTGATGAGGATGGGGCAGCTGCGTGGCTCCGAAGGGCCTTCAGGCTCTGGAGATGGGAATCCAGTCCCATGCACCCTGCAGAACCAAGCTGTGCCGCACTACCCGATCACTGCCCGATTCGCAGCCAGCAGCAAACCTGGCCATGTTGTGACATTCACAGCGATTAGCACAGGGCAAAGAGGCTGCGGCTCAGATGCCACCACCAGCCCGGCTCAAGTTTCCCCCCGTGAAAAAGCGAGGGAAGCGTGGCTTCCACACACCCCTACCCCAGGTCACAACGCGCGTCCTAATTACAAGGCAACCTGAGCACACTAGCAATGTGAAAAATCAAAATAAAAATGTAAGGAGGTGAATTAAAGTCTCTCCACTGTCCCTGTCTAAAGGTGACTGTCACTGCAGCGCGACCTCCTGCACTGCTTGCCCGGACACCGGCTGCACTCCCACCCGGCTGTGAATGACCTTGCAAAAGCAGCGTGCAGGGAAAGCCACCTGCACCTCGTCTCCACCGGCTTTACAGCTATCAGTGGATCATCCTGCTATAAAAATAAAAGTGACTTGGCCTAATGAAGCTGTAACAAGCGACATGAACCCTCCAGCCAGCTTAGACACAGGCATGAGTGTGCCAGCAGAAGCTCTGTGTGACCCTGCTCTGGAGTAAGTGACAGCCCTGGCACAGATGTGACCAGCACAGGGGTGCTGTCTGCAGCCAGGGTGAAGGTCTGGCCATGGCACAGCCCCAGCCACCACTACCTACTCAGCCAGGACTGGTTCCCAGCCACAGAGTGGCAGAGGGAGACAGGCAGAGCTTGTCCTTTTCCAGAGAGGTTTTGCAGGAGGGCCTCAGAAGCAGCTGGGCTAGCACGGAGCAGGGGTGCACTGGAGGCAGTGGTACAACAATAACCACCACTGCTTCCCTGTGGAGACACAGGAGCTCAGAGGCAGGGGCAAGGAGAACAAAAGGAAGAACAAGTCCCCACACTGAGTAGGTCAGGACGCACTCAGACTGGCAGCACCAGTTGATGCTGCCTGTCCTTTCCCCCATCCATCCTCCTGTGTGACAGCACAGCTACCACTGATGCCTGCCTGCAGACTGGCACCTGCCCTCACTGCAAGGACAGCTCAGCAAAGCAGCTGTGGAACGATCAGGAGCATTGGCAGAGACAGGGGCTCCTTCACATGCCACAACATGGACACAACAGGACAGCAGATGCCACATCGCTGTGGCTCTGGGCATGAACCAGGGGTTCATGGGGTTACCTGCCCCAAGGTAACCTTACTGCTTACTAGGAAGGGAAGTTTCTTCTTTATGTTTAACTCAGAGTTTTGGGGTGGAGCAAGGTCACAGCCTGACGCAATCCCTAGTTCTGCCAACCCTACAGCAAAGGAGCTCACAACAGCAACAAAACTACACTTGGAAATTTTACTGTAGAAACATGAGCTGGGAAAAGCCCAGGGTGAAGTCACCAGGCTAGAAATCAAACCCAAACATCATTACTAGTAATTAATGGATTTTGGCTTGGACTTATTGACACACAATACAGAGGCCAAAGTTGTCCCTGCTGGAGTAACTGTACAGCTGCACTCACAATTATTTCCCTAGCAGCTTTTATTATCGCAAGCTTCGGGTCATCAGCTGGAGCCCTGCCACAGCCTTTACGAATGTCACATCCCAGGCATGTAGAGACCAACCACCACGTGCCCCAGCCTGTGTGCACCCCACCAAGCTTCAGTGAAGTCCCTTCCTCTAGCCCCAGGCTCCCTGCAGCATGTGCTCCTCTGACGGCAGCTCCTCACAGTTCTGATTTGAACAGGAAAGGACGAGACCATAAGAGCCTGGGTGTGCACACCATCTCTCCATCACATGAGTTTGGCTGAGGAGGTTATTTTAAACGCAGCTGTGGTGACATACTCAAAATAACAAGAGCTTGCAAATGGATGAGCTGCAAGCTGACCTGATAACATGTTGTCAGCCCAAAGTCACAAGAGGGAGGGGGGAATCAGACAACTGTGATTTGCTATTTTTTGCTATGCCATTGCAGGGAACAATTTCCCTTCCTTAGGAGTAGAAAGAATAACATTTTTTTCTAAACAAAAGCTGAGTTCACACCAAGTTCCTCTCTTGCAGCTCTGGTGTTTTCGACTAAGGCTTGCACAAGCAAGTTAACAACAATGCAAAATAAACAGATTTAAAAACCAATATACATTTCAAACTAAGGGTTTGTAGCCCTTCAAAAAACCCTAAAAAGCCTTCAACAAGATCAAGTACATTGATTCAAAAACAATCAACTGAGAGTGCCTAAAGCTTCTCTTACACCTGGTAGCTAGGTACAAGCTCTTGAGTTTCAACAGCAGGGAAACAATCCTCACATCAGCTCCAGGAAGGAAGTTGCCGCAAGTACACTCAGACACCCAGACAAAGCAGCACCCAAGGTCACAGAGTTCAAGCCGAGGGTCCTGCTGGCCATGAGAATAAGTCCACAAGAACAAGACAACGCAGACAGCTTGGCTACCACAGAAATGCTGGCAGCACAGAGACCAACAGCCTGGCACGCTGCTGTGCCACGCCGTTGCAGCTTCCTCTCAGCTCCAGCACACTGTGCCGCAGAACCACGCTTAAGGTGCAAACACAGAGCCACAGCACAATGACCAATTCCTCTTCTAATCAAAACACCAAAGTTTTAACTTGGCCACTCAAGTCAAAATGCAGTGAGAAATCAGCCACTGTGGGGATGTGTCAGCAAATTCCACCTGCATCCCAGGATTACACTTGTGCCTGGCGTTTGCACGGGGGATGGACATTTCCATTCAGTGGCTGCAGCGCTGAATTCCACACTGAGCAGAACAGGCATGAGAAGCACATGGCTGCCCAAAATTACCCTTTAACTATGCACAGCACTGCCATGCAAGAAGAGCAGGGCAGCTCTGGCACACAATCCCATTCACAAGGTGGTGTTGAGGAAGGGAGGCAGGCAGGCTTCACGGGCACTGGACCAAGCCACGTACTTTCTCATCATCTGAGCTATGGGAGCAGCTGTACTGCAGCACAAACTGGAGCAGGGAAACAAGTCTGGGTTAACAGCAGTCAGCTAAAGCAGTTAGCGTTTTACAGCATTTTAGTGAGGAGGTCTAAAGCACCTTCCTGCAGACCCGAGTGACAGCAAACAAAAGAGGTAACACTCTGAACTGAGCTCCATGATGGGAGGAAAGGTACAGAATTACCCCATGAGACCTGCAGAGAGCTTGGCCACCAGCACAGGAGCCAATGAGGTGGTTAACACAGATCTGTCTGGTTTTAGGCAGCTTGGCCTCACAGCCTTTGGCACATAAATAAAAGAAAGATGGAAGACGAAGGATGAATAGTACAAGTATAAAATATCAACATGTAGCAAGGGAACATTGACTTCCCAATTAGCTCAAAACAGGCTGAGAGAGTTGGAGCTGTTCAGCCTGGAAAAGAGATGGTTTCAAGGGAGACCTTATAGCACCTTCCAGTACCCAAAGGGGCTACAGAAAAGCTGGGGAGGGACTTTTTACAAAGGCGTGTAAAAGGACAGGACAAAGGGGAATGGTTTCCAGCTGAGAACCAGTAGATTTATAGACATATTAGGAAGAAATTCTTCCCTGTGAGGATGATGAGACACTGGCACAGGTTGCCCAGAAAAATTGTGGCTGCCCCCTGGCTGGAAGTGTTCAAGGCCAGGTTGGATGGGGCTAAGCAACCTGGTCTAGTGGGAGGTGTCCTTGCCCATGCCCAGGGGTGTGGAACTAGATCTCCCTTAAGGTCCCTTCCAACCCAAACCAGTCTATGACTCTAGTATATCAATCCTTTGTCTGTTATCTTGAGACTTTTTTTATCTGAGAAATATCTGGAATTGGAATAAAAAGCTCCCAGGTCTGTCCTTCAGTATGTGATGAAGACCCTCCCATGTCTTGACTGGGGTGGGAAAGATTCCTCTGGAGGCACTGCAACCACCTCACTCCGTACAGCAATCTCCCTGGAAGCTGGGAGTGGAGCATAAACAGATTCATTTGGGAAAAAAATGCCAAATACTCACATACTTGGTGCAAGGGATGAACCCAAGAAATGCCAAGCAATGGCACCCAGGCAGGCCAGTATGGCAGCCAAAGCCCCCAGCCTGTGTTGGTGACCCAACCTCTCCATGCAGGCAACATTATCTAGGGACGGGAGCATTTGCCCCCCTCAGTGTTCTCCTTGAAGTGCAATCCCTGCTATGCTGAGAAGGGTCTCAGGCATGACAGAAGAGCAGGAGAGGCCAAAACAAAATTGTTTGACTCATATACAAGGGCTGTAGCACGAGAGCAATGCAAGGGCAGACAAGTTGCTAGATACAACCACTAAGAATCAAGGAAAAATTATTAGAAAGGAACAAAATTATTTAATCAGAACAATATGCTGTTTATTCCTCCAAACCAAGACCACCAGCCCTTCACACACATGGTCAGCAATAAGAAAGAGAAGACACATCTATAGAGTCATGTAGGGAGGGTTTTGATGTAGACCTACCGGGCTGAACTCCACTGCCCCTGAGATATCCACGGCCTGTCCAGGCAAGGAGGCAGCGGGCCGGCACAGCACTACAGGGCTTCCTGCTGCTGAGCCCTTTATTCTCAGGAAACATTGTCTCCTGGAGACATTCAAGAAACACTCCAGGCTTGTCTCAACTTTCACCTTTGAGACTCATCAGCTCTTTTTTAGACCTCCAGAGCAGCCAGACCAAGACCCTGGTAAAGGAATAGCTGGGCTGCCCCAATGCCGCGCCAAACCCCAGCTCCATCCCGAATGCTGCTCCAGGTGCCACTGGAGAGGCTGGCTGAGGAGCCGGCTCCTCCTCCTTCCTGCTGCGCGCCCGGGAAACACGCTCTGGGTCTTTGAGGACAAAGTCGCTACCGAAACACTTGGTCCCGCTCCGGAACAGGTGGTCAGGACACAGTCCCCAGAACGTCCCGACGCAGGGCACCCCCGAGCCACCACCCCAGTCCCCCGGGGCCCGGCCCACCCCAATAGGACACAAGGCTGGGCCGCGGCGACCTCCGCGGAGCCCTGGGCTTGGGCAAGGCGCTTCCTCGGGCCCGGGCCCAGGCCCAGGCCAGGGGGGTGCTGGGAGGAAGGCAGAGAGCAGGGAGGGCCGGGGGGGCCCCGGCGAGGTGGGGACGGGGAGGCAGCGGGGGGGACAGAGGGGCCCCCACGACCCAGGGGACCCTGGGGCGGGTAACCGAGAGGACACGCACCCCCCACGAAGGGCCCCGCTCCTTGGAGGGAGGCACAAGCGGTCCCGCCCCTCCCGTACTCACCGCCCAGCACGGCTCCCGGGGGCCCCGCAGGCCCTCGCGCCGCCGCCGCACCGCCCGCCGTTACCATAGAGATCCGGGGCGGAGCCGACACCTAACTACACCTCCCGGCAGCCACCGCGCCAGTCGAGACGGCAGGCAACCCGGACTACGCAGCGCCTCCTCTCGAAGTGGCGGAGACACAGCCGGGGTGCCGGTGCCCGCCGCAGGGCTGTTCCGGGACAGGGGAGCAAAGCCCCGGGATGCCCGGTAACACTGCCCGGGGCCCGGCGGGCGGGCCCGGCCTGGGGGCTGCTCACAAAGAAGCGTTTTATTGAGGTCTAAAGGCACTTTTTCAGGAACGGCAAAGGACGAAGCCCGGCGTTAGCCCTCAGCGCCGGTGGGGGGCGGCAGCGATGCCGGGATCGGGGGGCCCGGGAGCCTTTCCCGCGCTGCCGGTGCTGCCCAGGGGTGCGAGGAGGCGGAGGAGCTTCTCGCAGTGCCGGGCAGACAAGGGGCGGGGGCTGCCAGCAGCAGGAGGCTGCGAGTCGCTTCTGCTGGCCAGTGCGGCCAGCTTCTCGGTAGCCCTGAGGGACAGCAGGACCTGCGGAGCAAAGAGAGGGACAGGAGTCACCCGCCAGCCCGGTCCCCGCGGCACTGCCGGGTCCCGCAGAGCAGCCGAGCTCCCGGTGCGGTACCTGCTGCATCCCGGGGTGCTGGCTGAGGGACCGCAGCGCCGCCAGGGCTCCCTCCCGCACGGTCTCCCGGGGATCCCCGCAGGCCACCTCCAGCAGGACGTGGGGGGCCCTGCTCTCCATCAGCAGCTCCCCTAACTCGCCCGAGCGCCAGCACAGGTTACCCAGGGCGGAGGCCGCGTTGCAGCGTGTCCGGGCCTGCCTGTCGCTCAGCAGCCGCGTCAGCCTGGGCACGGCCCGGCCCAGGGGTCCGGCCGGGGAGGACTCGTGGTAAGCAGCGTTGGCCACCGCAAAGCTGGCTGCCCGGCGCACGCTCTCCTCCCGGTCCTCCAGACACCCCAACAGCCTCTCCAGCAACCCGGGCTGGCTCTGCAGTGCCTGGGGAAAGCCATGGCCATATCGAAGGAGGTTGCCCAGCAGGTTGCAGGTTTTGGCCCGTATCGGGTGTTGCTGGTGGCCAAGCAAGTGGGTCAGTGGCTGGTCAGCCACATCCGAGCCCCTCAGGATCTTCTGGAGAAAGGGCAGGTGTTCTGGACAGGCCCGGGCCACATGGGTCAAGAGAGACAGGAGGTCAGTTGTGAGCCTGACGTTGTCTGAAAACAAGGCAGACGACAAGAAGGCAATGATGTGCTCTGAGGCAGCAGCTTCCCTCACCATTTGGTCTATGATCTGCTCATCAGACACAACGAGGTGGCACAAAAGACTCATGGGGAGCTCGGTGTGTGAGAGAGGAAGATGGTAAGAGCAGACCTAAGGAGAAAGAGAGCAGTGCTGAGTGAGCTGTCCTGGGCCACAATATTGTGGGGAGAGAAACACAGGGCTAAGAGGGTACCTGCAGTAGCTGTGCAGGGATCTGGCTGTCTTTCACAGCTTCTATGACCAATGCTAAGGTGTCTCCATCCACATCCAGGGCAAAAGGGAAACAGAGGAGCTGGCAGGCCTGAATCACCACAGCTGGGACAAGCTCAGGGTCCCCATCCTCTCCTGCTTGCCTGAATTAATTGGCCAGAGAGAGCTTAATACAGAGGTGATCAGAACAACATGAGGGCAAGGGGCAGAGAGCACTCCCCACTCCAGGTACTAAAGAAAGGCTCTGCAGGTGAGCTGTGCCCTGCCAGTTCCAGGTCAGGAGCTTCTCAGCTCTCTGCATGCCTGTGGCCCTGATCACCAACCAAGCTCTACCCATTTTAGCCTTCCCCACAACTCACGTCTGTGCCAGGCACGCCAGGAAGCCAGGGGACAGCAGCCTCTTCAGCGTCACCATGAGGACACCATGGGGCTGGGTGAGCTGAGGCAGGCACCAGTGGGACTCATGAGTGAAGACGAAGAGGGCCAAGCTGAGGAAGAGCAGGGTGCCTGAAGGGGAATAGCACAGCAGAGGTGTAAAGCTAGAGAAGGCTGAAAAGTCTCTTTGCTGATGTTTGTACTGCCTCAAGGCTGCTCCAGGGTTGCTTCTGTGCTTCCCTGCCCAAGACTCAGGCCAAGCTCCACTCATGGTAGTTACATCTGCCAGGGTGAGTGCTCCCGTGCAGCAAATGCCCTCTTGTTCCTCCACAGTCAGCTCAGCTGAGCTGCTGCCAGCATGGACCAGCTCAAACTGCTCTCCCAGAGGACAACAGCAATCCTAATAAAAAGCTCTCCGAGCCCTCTGGCCTCAGGAACCAGGTGCTGCCAGGGACAAGTGGGGGCAAGTCTGAGGAGGATGTGGAGCTGGGCCCAGGGCAGATGTCCTGCTGTCCCACAGCACCTACCTGAAGGGGAGAGGAGATTCCAGTCTGGCTCTGCCACAGGGTGACCTTCCCCTGGGGAGTTTCCTTCCAGTGCTTCCCTGTCACTGCCTGCACAACACACTGCAGCAACACGATGCCACACCACGCTCCACAACTCTGAGGCAGCAAAGCCCTGCTCCATGGCTACATCCTCCTAAAGGTGGGAAGGCAGCTGTCAGAGGACTTCACGGTTGTCCACAGCTCTCCAGGGTTCTGGTCCATGGGTGGGCCAGGCCCATGGTCCTGGGAAGGTGAGGGCTGGACAGATAGGCCCAGGGGGAGGAGAGGGGTCCAGACAGATGGCAGCCCTGCTGTACTTTCTGCTGGTTTCAGTCCCAGGGCATGTCTGCCCTCTCTCCAATATGCCTAAGAATCACTCCTCCCTGCCCACCACTCTCCCACTAACCCTCCAGAGCTCCACAGACAACCCAGGAACACTAGGTGATTGTCATGGGGTTGCACAGCTCAGCCAAAGCTGCCCACTTTCCTGGTTTGCCTCAGCCTCCATCCATTTTCAGACCTTTTTGCTCCCACACCTTTTGGCAGGGACCAGGGAAAGGGAGACAGGCAGACTGGTACCTGGGCAAGGAGCTTCAGCAGGAGGAAAAAGAGCCCATCATAGAGACCAGCACCCACTGGCAGGGGGAGCTGCAGCTGCAAGAGTGGGGGAGAGGCTGGAGTGAGGTGCTGTGTCTGAGGGCAGTGGAACCACACCTGCCCCCTTCTGAGCTCCAAAGTGGGGTGAGAGTATGGCTCCCCTGCTCCTCTGTCCCCATCTCATACCTCTGCAGGCACTGTCAGAGCATTTGTCACCACTGGTAGGATCTCTTCTCCTCCAAGCTCCAAGACAACCCCGTGCTGACTGAGCTGTGTCAGGAGGAATGCTGCAGCACCCTGTGGGACAGGAAGAGCTCAGCACCTTTGGGACTTTTCTATCTGCTCGCTATGTATCAGTGCTGAGCCTTTATCCCTCAGTCCTAGGCATGGACAGCCAGGCTGTGTCTGCCCCCATCCCACCCTGGGTGAACAACATCCCAAATGGGATGTGGGGCTCTGCAGGGCTCTCAGTGGCAGTTCTGGTAGGGTGGGTACTTACCACAAGGGATACAACAGGAAACCGAGTGATGAGATCCACAGCCAGGGTAACCACCTCCTCAAGCCTGAAACACAGGGACCAGGAGAGAGGCACAGTGTTCCCACTACTTCACATCCTACAGAGCAGCAGCATCCAAATATCCCCAGGGCTGGAAAGCAGACACCTTGCAGGAGGAGAAGCCTCAGTTCACAGCACCTCCTTGTCCACACTGGCTCCTCACCACACCCCCAGCACCCACCCACACAGCCAAGCACTCTGCTGGTGTGTCTGGATCAGAGGGATCACTGGGAGCAGAAGCCCAGCTCTGGGCAGTGTCTGAGACAGAAGGATTTTTAGAGCAAGACATGTTTCTCTCCCACCTATGAATGAAAGCAGGTGCTTACCTGGGAGGGGGGGCCTGGAGCTGCAGGGTGAGTAGGGCCAGCAGGTACAGAGAGGCCTCACGGGCTGCCTCCTGGGCCACATCTGCCATGGGGACCTACCAAGGGATCAGGAGTCACAGGGGGACAGCAAGGCTGGGAGAGAAGAGGATGCTTCTAGGTACTGGAGAACTGCAGTCTCCAGACTAAGCTCCCCCAGACTCTTCTCCCAACATGTTCCCAAGCTTGGTCTGAGCAGTGCTCAGAGGAATGCCAGTCCTACCTTGCCCTTCAAGTGGTGCATGAGGGAACCCCACAATTGTTGGCTCCTTCCCAGGTGCTTGCACAGGCTTAGGCTGGCATGGCAGCCAGCATAGAGGATCTGTGAGGCAGAGGAGAGAGATGCATACCTGGCCCTGGGAACAGGGATGCAGTGACCAGGCCCATCCCAGTCACACCCCATGGCTGCCATGGTCTCATTTATCCAATACCTGACACCAGGGACATGGGAGTCATTGAGGGATAAGACCACAGTTTCCCTCTTCCCTGTGCTCTCTACTCCCAGCCAAAGGCCCAGACATCCGGATGGATCCATTACCTTCAGCACGTTCAAGGAACAGCTTGGGTGCTCCAGTCTCCCCAGGAGTCTCTCAAGTTGCTGGCTCTCTCCTTCCATAAGCTTTCCAGCTACCTCTTCAGCAACCTGCAGAAATCAGCCTGTTTTGTGCCTGAAGCACTGCACAGACTTTAGAAATTTAATGCAAGCAACAAATAAATCAAAGAAGATATCTGCTTCATACATGTTGCCTGTGTTCACAAAGGGATGCCATCTGCCATGATCCAGCATGGCTTTGATGCACCATCCCAAAATTGAGATGAGAAAGGTGAGATTCCTCTTCTGCTTCCCTCTTTGTTGACTCAGGGTTAAAGGATCAAATGTAAATCTGTAGTTGTTTTCTCTCTTATTATCCCTTCAATTTCAGATTTCTGGCAGCTCATATCACCGTTCTCATGTTTTCTCTATATTCTCTAGTCCCTTATTTAGTCCATCCCGCAGTTCAGATCCTAAGTGTGAGTCTCAGAATTGATTTTAGAGTCCTTGGACTTCTGAAGCTCAGCTATTGGCTGGGAGCAGCCTGCAAATGCCAGCCCTGTGACCCATGCAGTCAGAGGACCCCAGCCCTCCACTCTGCTGCAGTAAAAGACATCCTTAAGGAAAGGACTGCTGCCCTTCTGGGGACCACACCTCCTCGCCCTGCAAAGAGAGATGACCTGACCTGCTGCTTGGCTTCCCGACAGCCATTCCTCTCCAGAGGGATGCTGCAGGCAGCAGCCAATGCAGCCATGAAGATGTCTGCCACACATGGTCTCTGGTCTTGGGGTGAGTTGGCCTCCATTGGTGCACCTGCACAGGAACAGAGCTCAGGAGAAATGTGCAAAGGGACACTGAGAAGCATCTTGATGGGGCTGGAGGCCAAGAGAGGAAAAGTCAGTCTTGTGACATGAGGAGGGAGAGATCTAGGACTGAAGGAGGGAAGAGTTCTGGTTAGCAGGGGTTTGGGCAGATAAAAGTCAGCCAGCTCCTCCAGCCCATAGCACAGCAATGGCAGTCAGTGCTCTGAGGGAGCCCAAGGGTAGGAGGGAGAGTGGAAACCCCAGGAAAAGGTGGCAAGCTGCCACCACTGGTACCTCGCAGAGCAGGCTGATTTGAGATGGATCCCTGAAGGAGTCTGTTCAGCAGGGGCTGATGTTCCTCTTGCAGGCCGACATAGAAGGAGGCAGAGATGGAAGAGGATATCTTATCCAGGTTCTCACAGAGCAAGGTAAAGCACTGAGGGGAGATACAGTAGTTACCACCTATGCAGACTGAGGGTGGGAGGGTAGAGACAGACAATGGGGAGAAGGCTTTGGGGGGGATAGCAGAGCTGAGAGAAGGACTCATGCCAGAGTTTCAGGGACCTCCAAGTGTCCTCTCCAGCCAGGTCACTGTGTGGGTGGCACACACAGTTGCACGCTGGCTTAGAGAAGGGTATACACAGAGGCACAGCCAGGAAAGGTGTCCAATCAGAGACCTCCTTTCTGCATGTGATCCCACCCCCAAAGCTCCAGTGGGTGGGAGCCTGCCCTAACTAGAATGCATCAGCCCCTGACACACATACACACAGCCCCACAGAGTCTGTCCCTGAGGCAGAAGGGAGACAGGGGGACCCTTACCAGGAGGCTTTGATGGCAGAGTCTTTTCTCACTGTCGGCTGGCACAGCTAGCAGCTCTGGCAGCAGGGATAGGAAGCAGCTGGCACTCTCCTGGAAGGCCTGCAGGCTGGGGGAGGCAGCAGGGGCAAAGGAGAGCAGATAAACATGGCCCTTGATTGTTGGGACAGGATCTGGCTAGGGACCACGTGGACCTGGCTAACGAAGCAGGCAGCATACACCAACACTGTGAGCTGTGGCCAGCAGGCAGTACAACTGGCCTCTAGTCAGCTCTGCCCCTTCATTAATCCAGCTGGTGGGCAGTGCTCCTCTGTGAGCACAGCAATACAGCACGAGGCACTTAGTCCATGATACTTCCCCACGGAGATAGCTCCAGCCACAGCTTATGAACACCACCCTCCCACCTACTGCCAGGTCCCCAGAATGGTCACAAAAGACCTCAGATTGGAGATGGTTGTCCCTACCTGTCCTTTTGCCCACCCGCCTCCAGGCTCCATTCACTGCTGAAATAAACTGTGGTCACCATGAGGAGGTCTGTCAGCACCGTGATACACCAGGGCTGCTGCAGGATCCAGAAAGAAACAGCAAGTGGGGATTGTCTGCTGGCCATCCCAACACCATGGGGGCAGGATTGTTCTCTGCCAGGACCCCCCCCATCTCCAGGGTGCCTGGAAGATGCACCGGCCCTGTAAGTCAGCTCCAGGAGGACAGCATGATCAGCACCAGCATTCTGCAGGGCTGTAAGGAGCCCAGATTTCTCTCAAGTCCTACACCCACCTGCTTGGCGCTACCACTCTCCAGGATCTGCTTGGCTAGACACAGCAGGGACAGAGGCAAATTCAGTTCTTGGCAGAAGTGGCCCAGAAGCTCAGAGTCACACTGGGTGGCCAGAAGGTTGTCCACAACACGGAGCACAGGACGGAGACGGGAGGCTCCCTCCAGCATCCCTTCTAGCACCTAGACACAGAGAAGCCAGAAGACCTCATGATCAGCAGTGGGTTTGTCCTCTCCTGCCATGGGGCAGCTCTTCAACCCATTCAGGCATGAGACAGCAGGGGAGCAGATGGTAAGCTAAGTGCATGAGATAGCTCCAGCTCCTGGAGAAGCAGAGAATTTTCTTGCTGGCTGGACTGACTCCACCAATGCTCTCAACCCAACCCTGAGGAAGAATGTTGCATCTATGTCCCCAGTTGTAGTTGCCTGGTCCAGCTATCACTCACCTGCTGAGTACAGTCTGCCAGACAGGCCTGGACACGGTGCCGGAGGGCCGGGTCCCTCAGGAGGCTCAGCGGTGTGCTCAGCTGCATGGCTGAGGGCTCAGTGGCCTTGATCAGGTGCTGCCACTCCTCATCACTCTCTAGCTCCTAGGCACAGAGGAGACAGGACTGGTACTACAGACCCTGTCTGCCCCAGAGTCTCTGTACCAGCCCCTGGGGACTGGGCCCTGCTGTCCTCAACACAAGAGAGCATCTTACCTCACTCTCCAGGTCCACTGTCTCGATGCTGCGCCTGCCCCGAGGCTCTGCCCTGCCCCCACCAGGCTGCAGAGAGGCCCCTGCTCCAGGAAACTCCCTCTTATGGTCTCGAGTGATGCTGTCTTCCCTGGCCAAGGAACAGCACAATCAGTGAACAACCCTGCCTTGCCCTCTTCCTCCCATCCCAGCCTCAGCTCTACTTCACCGTGGGTTGGGAGGAGACTCCTCCAACTCTGCCATGCTGATCTTCCCTTGCAGGACACCAGCGTTCTTCTTATTGGAGGCAATGGATGCTTCCCTCTTACCAAGGACTGCCTTCTCTGGAGCTGCTCTGGGTCTATGCCCAGGGCATTCTTTGCCAGAATCCTTCGTGGATTCACCACTTTGCTTCAGTTGGCCCCAGGTGATGGCAGAGAAGTTTGTTTAGGACACTGTTACTCAGACAGATGAGTCCCCTAGACCCCACCACCCTGAGGCCTCCACATCCTGCCTTATGTGTGGCTCACACCCCAGCCTGACCCTTCTGTCTTCCCCATCCAGGTCCCATTTCAGTGCCCCTCCTTTGCCCAGACTGTGGAATACAGTCAGGGTAATCGCACACTTTCCCCCACCTTTTTCTGTGCCTCCTCAACCATCTTCTGCTGGGCTTTTCTCAGGATCCTTGACTGGCCGCTCTTGGGGGCCATGGAATGGGCTTGCTGCTCCTTCAGGGCCTGCAGCTCTGGGGACAGCTTGGTGGTGAAGGGGTTTGAGATCCCATGCTCTTCTGTGTTATCAGTCACTGGGGAGGCAAGGGGAGAACTTCATCAAACAGCTCAGGACATGAGGAGTGATTGGCTTTGGGATCCCAGGGGAACCCCAGGAGAAACAGAAGAACAGGGGCAGGAGTTAGGGGACAGTGCGTGGAGAGAACTGAGAGGAGGAAAGCAAAGACCAGAGCAGTAAAAGTAGCATGGCAGGGTGGTCCTTATAGCCTCCAGGCAGTAGGAGGAAGAAATGGACCTGGTCAGCACTAGAAAAAGAGCCAGCACTCACCAGTAACCTGTCCAGCAATGAAGGGGTGAGAAAGCAGCTCTGGCCATGACAGGCGCTGTCGGGGGTCCTTCATGAGCAGTCCCTGCAGGAAGCTCTACAGGGCAGCACAGCACCAGGGTCACCAAAACATGCTCTGCACTCACTAACAAGCAGAGTGTACCCACCATCTCCCCCAGTGGAGGCACAAAGAAGGACTGTGTTCTCTGCTTGGCTCTCGGAAAGGAGTGGTTCTAGTGCTCAGGGTAGATGGGAAGACACTTTCCTTCCCAGTCCAGTAAACCCCTCCTCTGCTGTCAGTCCCAGTTTCCCAGCTTATGGACCAACAGTGACAAGGGTTCCCTCCCAGGAGAGCCAGCTTTTACCCCTTCTCTATGTTCTGACATCCCCCCTGTTAGAGGTCATAAACCTAGGAATGATCTACCAGGACAGCAGATGAGGCCAAAGCTGCTCCCACATTAACAGACCTCATCCCACCAAGTAGGCTTTCACCCTTACCTTGAAGACTGGGCTTATAGCCACAGGCCATTTGACTGGGTCCTTGACAATGAGGCTGACAAGCTGGAAGATGCTGTTGGTGTAGAAGGGAGGGGTACCCACAAACAACTCATACAGGATGCAGCCCATGGACCACAGGTCTGCTGTGTGGTCATATGGCTGCTCCTCCACCAGCTCAGGAGACATGTAGAGCGGGGTGCCCTTGATGGAGGTCAGCACCATGGTGTGAATGCTCATGGCCCGGGCAAACCTGCTCAGAGCAAAGTGCAGATGAACAGTTCAGGCTGAAATGTAGCATCCAGGGAGATCCCTAAGAGTTTATCACCACCTCTTCCCTCTGGAGCTCAAAATCCTCCTAATCCCTGTTCAGCTTCTAACTACGCAGAATCTATGTCCCCTTCCACACTCCCTCCTCCTCTGCTACAGCACCAAAACCACCCCTTGGCTGCCTCAAGTGCACATGTCCCCTTCAAGCTGGCCCCAGCACCCACCCGAAGTCACAGAGCTTGACGACACCATCTTTGCCCAGCAGGATGTTCTGGGGTTTCATGTCACGGTGCAGGATGCGGTGGGAGTGCAGGTAATAGAGAGCTGAGACGAGCTGAGCAGCTATGGTCTGGACCTGCCAGAGACATAGGAACCTCACCCAGTGTCCCATGGTGCACAGCCATAGGGTCCCTTACAGCCTGGATCCCCCAATAGCCCCACTTCTGCTCTTGCAACTGTTTGGGGCAGTGGATAGCTAGAGCCATGGTTCCTTGTTGCAGCAGTTCCTTGGTGTAGGCCAATGACCAAGGCAGCAGCCCAGTGCTGTGGTCCTTTGAAGAGGAAACCCAAGGTCCTTGCTGGACCCCACTGTCTCCCAGTGCAATTTGGGCCCTTCTCCATCCTCTTCAGAAGCTCTGCCAGGTAAAGCCCCAATGGCTGATGTCTCCTGGGCCACAGCAGAGACTTGCTGCCTGCAAGCAGACAAATCCTGTTCTCTCCATGACAGTCACCTGGTCCTCAGGCAAACTCCCATCATCCTCCAGGATCTGGAAGAGCTCCCCCTCTGCATAGTCAGTCACTACCACCACCTGGAAAGAACAGCAGTATGATGAGATTAGGCATTCACCCATGCACATCCCTACAGCTGGGGACCAGGACAGAGCAGAGTAGGAGATCTGAGGGAGATGCTAGGGTGTCATCATGCTCAGCCCATCAGCTTGGTCTGGGACCTGGGATGGGAGAGAGCCCCTGTGGCTGCACTGCATCAGGGGCCTGGCACTTAGCAGAGGCCTCATGGCTGTCCTTATCTCAGACAGCCAGCAGAAACTAGGGTAGGGGAAAGGGAAGGACAGACAGGACAAGTCCAGAACAGCACTTCCAAGCCCAGTGAGTAAAATCACTCCCTTGAACTTCTTTAGAATCTGCTGCCCAACTTCTTTATTTCATGCCTCTATGTCCTACAGCACAATCTTCAGTACTTTCTTGTCATACTCTCTCCAGGAGAGTTTAAATTAGTGAAAAGTCGGCCTCTTTAGAGATGACTGAAGAGTCACCCTCCTCCCGTGATCCCAAAACTCTTTTTGCATTACACACCCTCCACCCAGCTCCTTCACTTCTGCATACAACCTAGTGCACTTCACACAGCCCATTTGGTGCTGGCTCCCCACACAGCACAGACTGAAGGGTTCTCAAAAACACTGCCCAGGCCCTTGGAGGTTGTCACCAGCATCTCCTGAAAAATAGGTCTCTGCAACAGCAAGGGCCAGCCCTTGTTCCCCTGCCCATCATGCAAAAGTATTCTCCCAACATAGTCCCTTCACCTCCTTGTCAGTCTCGAAGCTGTCAAGCATCTGGATGATGTTAGGATGATGGAGGCCTCTCATGATCTCAATTTCCCGCTGCAGGTTCTTCAGCTCCTTCTCAGACCGACCCACCTTGGGGATGAACTTCAAGGCCACCACCTTTCAAAGCAGGCAAAGCTGGGATCAGACCAGGCTCCCACTTGTCCTGGCAGAGGCTACAATTAACCCAAGCAGGATCCCTTGGAGTTGGGGCTTCCCCCATAGCAATGCAAGGACTCACAGTACTTTGCACAGTGGCATTTAAAGCAAGGAAATGTCACCAGTGAGTGCAGACAAAACCATGACTGCCAGAAACATGGGACAGGACCTAGGGATGTAGACAGCAAGCCTAACATGAGCCAGCAGCGTGCCCTGGCAGCAAGTATGGCATAGCTCCTGAGCTGTATCAACAGGCAGGAGTTGGAGTAAAGTGATTACTGCCCTGTATTTGGAACTCCTTAGAGCATGTTAGTAATATTGTGGCCAGTTTTTGGCCCAGAAAGACATCGATAGGCTAGAGTGGGTATAGGAGAAGCCACTGGGATGATGAGGGGGCTAAAGCATGTGGGTGGATGGCACAGGGATAACAAATTTAAAAAGGAGAGTTCCAACTTGACATAAGGAAAACCATTCATCCGACTATAGCCAAACACTGTCTGTGGGGTGTTTGTCCTTGAAGCTTCACAAGATCTAAATTTAATGCTGGCCCTGCTCTGAGCAGGGGACAGACTGGAGACCTCCTGAGGTCTCTGGAACTTTTCAAATGACTCTGTGGCAGCAGGAGTTGCTGGGAATGTCAGCAGAAAAATGAATGAGTGCAGAATCCCAAAGGCCTGGCAGGGCCCTGGAACCCAACAGCCTCCAGAAATGACTCCCCAAGCACCACACAGCAGACCCCCGGGCCTCTGTCTTGCCGCCCCTCTCCTCACCTGGGCGCTGTGTTTCCGCCGCCCCTTGTACACGCGCCCAAAGGAGCCTTCACCGATCATTTCCAGGACATGGTACTTCTCCATGGCAGGGGTGCTGGGAGGGAGCCACTGAGCTGCTGAGGCAAAGCAGCGGGTGAGGAATCATAGAATCATAGAATTGGCTGGGTTGGAAGGGACCTCAGAGATCATCAAGTCCAACCCTTGATCCCCTACTGCTGCGGTTACCAGACTATGGCACTGAGTGCCACATCCAGTTTCTTTTTAAATATCTCCAGGGATGGAGAATCCACTACTTCCCGGGGCAGCCCATTCCAATGCTTGATCACCCTCTCGGTAAAGAAATTCTTTCAAATGTCCAATCTAAATCTCCCCTGGCACAACTTAAGACCGTGCCCTCTTGTCTTGCTGAGAGTTGCCTGGGAAAAGAGACCAACCCCCGCCTGGCTACAACCTGGAAGAAGCGCTTCGCCCTCTCCCCTCCTCTCGGCCTCCAACTGCCACGGGACACCAACCCCCAACAGCAGCTGCGGTGCAGAGAGGGGCGACAGTGCAGGGAAGGCGGGGCTGCACCCGCCGCGATCCCAAATCCCAAGGGCCGGAGCCTCCCATCCCCAGGCCCAGCTGTCCCCCCACAACCCCCCTGCCGCGCTCCGTCCCTGCCCGCCGCCTCAGCCTCCACTGCCTCGCACCACGATGAAATCCAAGAGCTTTGCAGGCCCCCCCCGCACCTCCCGGGTGTGGGTAACCACTCCCCGCTCCGCTCCCGCCGCCACCGCGTCGCCTAGCAACGGTCCCCGCGCCTGCGCCCTCGCTGCGGTTCCGGTTCCGGATCCGGGGCACACGGGAAGATGGCGGCGGCCGGTGAGGACGGGGAGGCGGACTGGTAACGTACACACATAAACAACCCTCACACCCCCTCCGCCCCCTCCTGCGCTCCTTTCTCTTCCTCTCCTTCCGTGGTGCCGGTATCCCGCACCCCCAGCCCCACGGAGCCGCCGCCTGACCCCTGTCCGATTCCTGTAGGGTGCTGCCGCCGGAGGTGGAGGTGCTGGAGTCCATCTACCTGGAGGAGCTGCGGGTGGTGCGGGGCCGCGGCAGGTACGTACCGCCCCCCGCAGCCCTCGGCCCGGTACGGCCCCGCGCCTCCTTACCTCGGCCTGACCCGCAGGTGGGAGCCCTGGGAGATCAGCATCACCCTACACCCTGCCACGGCCCAGGACCAGGATGCCCAGTACGTTTGCTTCACCCTGGTGCTCTCCGTGCCCCCCCAGGTAGGCTGCAGCCTCCAGAGCACCCTTTCCTCCCTGCCCCAGGCCTCTCCACCTTCCATGTGCTTTGGGTGTTTCTCTTTTTGTTTGTTTGTTTGTTTTCCTAGTATCCCAACAAAGCTCCAGAAATCTTGATCAGGAACCCACGGGGGCTTTCAGATGAGCAAATTCAAAAGTGAGTGCCCGGAGGGCAGGGAGAGGGTGATCATTTCTTCGAGAGATCTGGGAGACAGAACTGGTGGAAAACCCTTCTGTCTAATTCATGTGACTCCCTGTGTTGGGTTAACAGATGGATACAGGTCCCCGTATCACCTTGTCTTGACTCCCAGACTGGTTTGGGTTGGAAGGGACCTTAAGGATCATATAGTTCCACCCCCTTCATGGACAGGGACACTTCCCACTAGACCAGGTTGCTCACAGCCCCATCCAACCTGGCCTTGAACACCTGCAGGAAAGGGGCAGCCGCAGTTTCTCTGAACAACCTGTGCCAGTGTCTCAACACCCTCACAGGAAATATTTTTTTCTTAATATCTAATCTGAATCTACCCTCTTGCAGTTTAAAAACAGAGCCACTAGTGGAGAGCATGACACCAAGAATCCACCCTATCTGTGGCTTTTCCCTGGTTGTCCCCATGAAATGTAGTCTGTAATCCCCTGAGCCTTTGAATCTCTTGGTCCTGCTTTGACAGAGGTGGGACTGTACAGAGTTTTTGGACAGCCCATTGTTGCCTTCGTGCTCCTGTCCTTGGTGCAGCAGAGTCTGTGCAGAAAGACCTCAGTACCTGTGGGCAGTAAGGGAGTAACATGACTTTCCAGACCTGCTCATGGTCTGCCTTTAGATAAACAAAGCCAAAAATGAAAGCTTGGGTGAGCTCAAGCTGAGGCAGTCAGCAAATCTGCTCATGCAAGTCCTCTGAGTACAAAGGCTTCCTGACTTCTGGGGAGCTGGGAAAGCATGTGAACATGAGTGTGCACGTTTCCATCCCCTGCTGCAGGCAAAGCCCAGAGGCCTTTACTCTCTTTCTTCCTCCTGTCATTGTGTCAGGGCAACAGGTATGTGGGACAGGGGAAACATGTGGCTAAATTTGTGTTAAACATTGCTGCTGCTTTTCCTTAGGATTTCCCAGACCCTCAGAAGCATTGGTGAAGCCAGGCTAGGGACAGAGGTGCTCTATGAACTGATTGAGGTGAGAGCTGGGGGCCATTTGGAGTGACTTGCCACAGATGCTCGTGTCTGACTGACTGAAGGGTAGAACAGCCCTGCTCCCATGGTGAGTAAAATGTCTGCTTTAATGCTGCTGCAGAAAGGGAAGGAGATTCTCACTGACAACAACATTCCTCATGGCCAGTGTGTGATCTGCCTCTATGGATTCCAGGTAGGAAAGTCTCCCCCAGCCCCACAAGCTGGAAGTGAGGAAAGAGAACTCTGAGCCTGGGGCTCAAAGCTCAGGATATCAGCATGGTAGCAGGGTGCCCCTCAGCATCCTTCTGCTCCCTGGTCTGTAGGCAGTCCCTCTGAGCATGAACCTAAGGTGATTATATCAGCCTGAAGTTAATCATCTACAGAAACAGCATAGCAGCAGCAAGTGATGCCAGAGTGTCTCTGAAGGCATAGATTGCTGGTGCATCTCAGCTGTCTTGTGTTGGTCAAACCATGCATGGAGTTGAGCACACAGGTGGGACTTGGACACACCCATGTAGGTGCTGAGGTCTGTGGTGACAGGGGAGCTTGCTTTGTCCAGGTTGCAAGGAGAGGTGGTGCCTGTCTGGTACAAAGAAGACATCAGGTGGGAAGATTACTGCTTACATAGGAAGCCATGCAGAGAAATCAGTTACAAAAACTTTGCCTCTTGATGTTATGAGTCTTTATTACTCTTGGAATGGGGAGTAAGTCCCAGTAAGAGCTGAGGAACAATAGATGAATCCCAGCAAATATTATGTGGCTCTGCCAGCAACAGCTCTAGTTCTCCACTGCCAGTGCTGACATGGGAGTAAAAACCAACCTCAGCTGGGGAAGCTACACAACCGTGTGCTCAGAAACCCACTAGAACTGCCCTTTCTCCTCCCCAGGAGAGAGAAGCCTTCACAAAGACCCAGTGCTACCACTACTTCCATTCCCACTGCCTGGCCCGCTATGCCCAGCACATGGAGGAGGAGATCCTTATGCAGCAGGAAGAGAGAGAGCAGCACCTGGCACCATCCTCCAAACAGGTACCCAGCCCTGGGCTCTCTCCCCTGCCCCTCCTGGCATCTCTTGCCACCAGCTTTGGGATACAGAACAAAGATGAGGCTGGCCTGGCAGCATGGTCTGTGTCACACCTGCACTGAGTATCAGGGTGGAGATTAGACCAAGTGATCTCCAAGGGCCCTTTCCAACCAGAACTGCCCTGTGAGTTTTCAGTACTTTAGCAGTTGGTTTATTGGATCTCTGGGTTTGCACCTAGTGTGAGTAGAGGGCAGGAGAATTGCATTTTTGGAGTTCTAGAACCACAGGAGTTAGAAAAGAGAGTTCCTTCCCAGTCCTTGAACTGCAAGGGTTTGCAGCAGGATAAACATCATGACCTGCATTCTGGGGTGATAAAGCTTGCCTGGGCAGCTCTTGGGGCTCACGGGCTCTGTGTTGGAACACTTGTCAGCTGCAGAGCAAACAGCACAGCTGACCCCCAAAAAAGTCAAAGGCTCCTTCCTGCAAAACCCTTTTAAAAAAGGTGCTGCTTAGCCAACACACTCCACTTTGGAGTAGGGAAAAAAAAGATCCTAGGCTAAGGAGGACTGGAGCCATATGTTCCAGCAGAGGTGGTTTGTACAGTGGTCAGCCACTGGAGAACAAATATCAGTGTGTCTCATGGAAGAGACACCACCTGTAACAGTCGATGAGACACCAGGCTGCTTTCATGCTGCTGGAACTTCCTTGGGCTTCTCTGCCTGGCAGAAGGGTGAAGGTCAGCATGTTTCACTTCCAGGCTGGAGTTTTCTGGCAGCCTATGAGCTGGGTCATGGCTGAGGTTTGGTATCACCTCTTATCTCCCTGCAGGAAGTTGGTGTGCAGTGCCCTGTCTGCCGGGAGACCCTGGTCTACGATCTCTGTGCTCTGAAGGCAGCACCACCCCCACAGCACCCACTGGTAAGCAATGGGGGGCTCACCTGTCCAGCTACACCCACTCACTGGGTAACAGATGAATGAGTGCATGTTCTCATGTCCTCTGAGCTGGCCCATCCAAAGGGCAGCTCACAAGACCTATCTGGATGTCTCCTGACTCTTTTATGTGTCCACAAAGAAGAGATTGAGTTGTATAACCCTGAGTTTTGTGCAGATGTGCTGGGGAAGAGGTGATTTTTGCCATGGGGCACATTCCTGTTACCCACTAGTATCTAATCAGGGTCAGGAGAGTAATCTGTAGCTGCTCTGCACCTCTCCCCCTGCAGGACATCCCAAAACAGTCACTGCAGGAACAGTAGGGTCTGCACTGGCACGCTCTGCCTCTGTCCAGGGATTTCACGTGTGTCTGCACCTTGGTCAAATGTTGCAGGGCGAAGCGAGGTGCCCAGGCACT
Organism: Calypte anna; assembly: GCF_003957555.1. NCBI lineage: Eukaryota > Metazoa > Chordata > Aves > Apodiformes > Trochilidae > Calypte > Calypte anna. The sequence goes on along the minus strand of NC_044253.1, from coordinate 16,003,963 downwards.
GTGCGATTGAAGGAGGGTTTGGGGAGTAGCTCTTCACACTGCTGGCTGCTCTGTCTGCCTACCCCTGATGGGTGTTGAGAGAGCACTTAGACCTCACCTTGCTTTCTGCCACTCAGGAGCCGTACAGGCCAGATGCCAGGATGCTGCAGCACCAGGAAGAACTGCGCTTAATTTTCAAGCGACAGCAAGAGAAAGGGGGCATCATTGACCCTGAAGCAGAGAGGAACCGTTACTTCATCAGCCTCCAGCCGGTATGAACTGGGGGCAGAGAGCTGGCAAGGGGGGCCCTGGACTGCCAGACTTAGTGTTGTCATCTGCCCTGTCCCTTTCTTCACTGGTGGCTTCTTTCTTTCAGCCTTCAGCTGCTGCTGACCCCGGCCAAGCAGCCACCACCTCTGAGCTGCCGGTGAGTGTGAGCCCTGCAGAGCTGCCCCTGCTGCCCAGCCACCCCCCACCTCCAGAGCCCAACAGGGTTCCGGAGGCCAGGGCAGAACCTGGGCGGTCCGAGAGGCCTGCTGTGCCCAGGGAGCAACAGAGCAAGAGGGAGAGGCACAGAGGTGAGAGGCCAGGCCCCAGAGGCCACGGCAGGCAGTCGTGCGGTGCCTCCCAGGAACCGGCAGAGGAAGCCTGTCATCTGCTCCATGGCTCCAGGGGGACCAGGGGCTTCAGCCGGAGACCAGAGCGGAGACCTGGTGGGAGGCACAGCCAGGAATTTCCAAAGCCTCACAGCAGAAGCAGGGCTGCTGCCTTGGCTGAGGGAAAAGAGTTGTGCCCTGAAAACCCCTCACCAGTAAAAGAGGTAGTGGACTTGAAAGAGGAGCACCGTGATATGGAGAGATGGACCCCAGAGGAGAGGGCTGAGGCACGGGGCAGGGAGAAGGAGAACCTGGCATTCAACCGCAGCGACCACAGAGCAGCTCCCAGCTGGCAGGACCACCACAGGTCCTGGGATTATGGGAGGTGGGAGAGGTCCAGGGTCCAGGAGCGTGGTTCCTATCCTAGGGCACCAAGAGGGCGAGGGGTGTCCAGGCCCAGTGGACAACGAGAAGCCCATGTCCTTGAGAAGGAGAGTGGCTCCTAGCAGAAGTGGTGAGGGGCCGGGCTGGGGGAGGGAAAGGCTGTTTCTAGGGAGAACAATGAAAGCTCTGGTGGAGCAGTAGCAAGCAGACACCATAACCTTGGGTGCCACCTCCCTCCTTGGGAGGGAGGAGGCAGTTGGCATGGGGCACAGCTTGGGGCAGGCTCCAGGGCTGCATCCTGGAGAGAGCAACTGATTGTTATCATCACTGGAGAAACTGACTCCTGACATGATGTCAGCCATGGTCTCAGGGGACCCAAGGCATAGAGGAAACCTTGATTGGGGACCTGCAATCATCCCTGTATGTGAGCAGCTGAGAAACATGCATATCTACAGAGCAAATGGACTGAGTCCTGCATGGCACCATGGTAGATACCAATTTGTGGTAGGACCTTCCCTAGAAGCCAGCATCCCAATGAAGCTGTTGTGCCAACTGATGAGGTCACCAACCTGGAGCTTGTTGTGTCCCATGGTCCTTCTCAGTTGCTGTTCCTATCCTTTGGAGACAACTTCGTTTCTCCTGCAGCAAGTCCCCCGTGTAACAGGACACTTCCCAGTTCAAACCAGGAGAGCTCAATTAAGTCAACACATTGGCAGGTCAGGGCTGTCTGGTGGCTGAGGCTTTGGTTAAGCTCCTGCTTCACCAGGAAGCCAGAGTTTAGCTGGAGCTCCTGCCCTGTCCTTCACCTGCTTTTCTGCAGGCAGAAGATGATGGGGGAGATGGGGAATAGCACTTAGCTTTGCAGCCTGTATCTGTCAGGGTCCAGCTTTAAGTCCAGGCTGTGTCTTGGAGCTCCAGACAGCCCAAAGTGAAGACATGCCCCAATACCTGGGATACTGTTACTTACCCTCTCATCTTTAAGCTGATCTTGCTTCAAAGAAATGAGGATTTGCTGTTTAAACTGACTTGGTGCAGATCCTTCTGCTGCTGCTTCACAGGTGTAAACAGTGTCACACTTCAGAACCATTCTGGACAATCCCAGGTTCTGAAGTGGGGCACTGCCATTAAATTAATTCCTTTGGTCTTCTCCAGAGCTTGCTTCCTTTGTTTTCTCTGTCCTCTCGCTCCTGTTCTTTGCCATTTGGAGCAAAGGTGTGGATCCCAGGTATTGCTCACTCCCCTCCCTGCTCCCTACACCCAGAGCAAACCTTCCCCTCTCACTCCTGGGTGCCAGAGGCCCACCCCCCTGTCCCTGCTTTGTCTGTCTCAGTGCAAGCTGTCTGCCTAACCCAGGCTGTATCCATTCCTTCACACTTGTTTGTGCTTTGGGCCACACGAGGTTGTCACCATCTTCCTCCTGATGAGTGCAAAATGGCTGTGCTCCAAAGGACTTGCCAGCACTCTGGGTGAGATCCCTCAGGAACTAAAGGCTGCGAGCTGGCTGGGAGGGCATTTCTGCTCCATCTGCCTGGCTGGTCCTTCAGCACAGGAAGGGTACCCAAAAGCTGTCTTTTGAATGGGCACTCCTTACCTGCTACCCGGCTTGCTCCAGGCCTGGCCTAGTCCTGAAGGGGCTGTTTAACCTGTCCAAGAACTTTCCATGCTTAAATTTCCAGCACTGGACTATTTTCAACCCTAATGCTCTAAACGCATTTTTTTGCCTTCCTTGGTCTGAGCCTGCACTACCTGTCCTGGGCTCAGGGATCTGAGAGCCAGACTTCGTGCCCTTCTGGGGACAAGGGCTGAGCACTTGCTCCCTGAAGACAGGCCTAATTTTTCTTCAGTGCTTGCTGTCCTTATGCTAGCTGATTTCTGGCTCAATGTCCTGTCCGCACTTGTCCTGTCCACAAAATATAAACTTTATCTGACACTGGTGCTTGTTCCTGGTGCCTCCTGCCTTCACTTGCCAAATTGCTGTGCTGCAAGAAAGGCATTTGTTGAAAGAAACAAAAAAGCAGCTGAAGCTCCTCAGCTTCCACCAGTCAGCCAGGCTTACTCTCAGCAGGAAAACTGCTGTGCCTGGTGTTTAAAGCATGGGAATTCAGCCACGGAAAGTGGAGTGAGCGAGGACTTGGATAACTTCAAATGCCAGATGTGTTACAGGGGAGGGTTTTTTCCTGGGATCAGGGATTTAGGAAGGCCTCTTACCTTTCTGACTCGCTGCTGCTAGCCTGGAGCAGAGGCAATTTTGCAACAGCATGTGGAAATTAGTGTTAAAACAAACCTCTGGATCAGAAAGGAGGAACGCAGCCTACACCCTGCCCTGGGGCTTCTTGTTTGGTGTCTGCCTTTGTTACCCACCTACCTCACAGGGCTGTTATGAGGCTTAACTGACCAAAGGACTCGGGACGGCAGAACGGAACTGGAAGTGTCTGTAGAATTAACACTATTAAAAGCAACCAGTGACAGATGTTGCCTGTGCTCTCATGTGGTGGCATCAGACCCCCTGGGCTTTGCCTCACCAATCCCCCATCCTCCCAAACCGCTGTGAAGCATTCAGCAGCCATGCACTGGCTAGTTTTGAACCCCAGCTTTAAGGGAAGAGGCTGAATCCCAGCAGCCATCCTGTCATAGGGCCAACCGTAAGGTTTAAGATGCCAACAGCAGCACCTTGTTCCCAGGCATTGGAGATGCCCCCCCATGGCCACAAGATCAACCCTTCATTTGCAGAAACATTTGTGCAAATCTGGAACTGCATCAAAGCAGCACCCGTTTGTGCTCAAATTCTGTTGGTTCCCTTTGTAACCCCATGTGCTCTTCACCCTTGGCCCTGCAGGGCAGAGACAAGCAGAGGGCTGACCAGCAACCCAACAGTTTGTGTTTGGCCTGGAATCAGTTCCCCCAGCCCTACCAAGGTGACACAGCCACCAAAGCCAAGGACATGAACGTGGGGCAGCGCACCACAGTCTGGCAGGACAGGAGGTGTGGCCCCAACCTGCAGCCTGCAGGACAACGAGCTTGCTCTCAGGAGCTGCTTTTTTTGTGAAACACTTGCTTTGCACTACTGGTTTGCCAGGCTCTGGTCAGGAGGGCTCTGGACCAGAAGCTGGATAGTGGGGAAACTAATAGGCGAAAGGACTAAAGAACCAAGAGCTGTGTTGTGCACTTCACAGAGGATATTCAAACACCAGTGACAGCAACTGCCCCTTTCAAGACCAGCAGCTCTTTAACAGTGTGACACCCCAATGTCCTGTTCCAGGGAAATGCCTTTTTGGGGCACCCTCAGGCTGCCCTGTGAGGAAGGGGATTAACATCCAGCAGCCTGGGCAGCCTATGGCAATTCCAGCATGAGGCACACACTGGTGAGCGGGGCAAGTACCCAAGCACCCAAATCTGGGGGGCAGCAGGAGCTGGTTCCCTCTCCCTGCTGCAAGGCTGGCAGCTCTGATTCTTCATGTTTTGATATTTAAAAAAAGGCCTTGGAGGGGCAGAGGTGAACAGAGACCTGGATCTGTCAGTCCCTGCATGGCTGGACAGCTCCACAGCATCCCCCAGGATGGTCATGTCCTTGTCCCAGTCCTCTCAGCCAGTGGCCACGGGGAAACAGGCCCCTTGGTCACTGCAGGATGGAGCCTATATTTGAAATGGCTCCTTCAGGGTCCATCTTGTAGAGCATGAAGTGGCCCTGCACCTGGGCAGCACTGATCTGCTTGGAGACAGCCAGGGCCTGCTCAGCAAAGCGCTGGGCTGCAGCCGGGGGCTGCTGGGGGTAGAAGCGCTGGAACATGCAGGTGAGCTGCCCACGGGAGCAGTGCCCCACGTACTGCTTTAGATCCACGCGGCCGGGTCGCACCAGCGCCGGGTCCAGCCTGCCAAGAGACACAGGGCAGCCTTGAAAACCTGTCTCTGCAGGGTGGGTCCTGCAGGAAGTCCCACCACCACCACCTCCTCCACGCTAGCACAGCCAGTGTCCTATCTGCAAGATGCTCTGCACTGTGGGATGGTAAAGGAGGGGAAGAGGTTTGCCCCCAAGAGGCTGAAACCAACCCAAAAGAAGTGAGAGAGCTGGGGAAGGACTGGCTCTGGAGAAGGGCAAGTGTCCTGGGAAGCTGCTCTGTCCATCCCAACCTCAACAACTCCAGCTCAGTCTGGAGTGAGCGAAGTCCTGCCACAGGGCAGGTCTGGCCAGGAGCTGTGAGCCCAGGCTGCACCCTGCCACCCCAACCCAATGTGCCTGCGGCCAGCCCTTCCTTCACAGCACGGCCACAACCCCAACAGCTGCTGATCCCCACAGGCAGAAAGCTAACACTGCTCCTGAAGGACAAACTGTGACCTGAACAGCAAGGAAGCATCTAAGGCTCCAGCAAAAGGGATCCTGATTTGTGTTGCAAGGGAGAATTTGGGACGGCTGAACCCCCCCCATATTCAGACTGGATAATGCAAGTGGCCCTCCCCCCGCAACCCATCAAAAGGGAGCAAGGTTTTCATGTGCCACCCTCCCTGATCCTTCCAAGAAGGCAGTTCTGACCTGTCCACATAGTTGGTGGTCATGAAGACAATCCTGGCCTCTGTGGAGGCCACACCATCCAGTGCATTGAGGAGCCCACTGAAGGTCAGACGTCCCATGCCTTGGTACACAGCTGGGTCTGGAGACAGAGGCATACAAGTTAATATCCATTGGTCACTCAAACCATGTATTCCTGTGGGCCATCTCCCTATCATCAGAGGCTTAAGCCAGGCTCCTGGCTCTCTCCTTTCCCTCTTCTTGCTCTCTTCTGCCTTTCCTGGCTGGCAGCACATTCATTCCCCTGGCCCACCTGCACCCTGGGAACCCAAAAGACTGAGAATGAGGGGGAAAACCATCCCTTCCCTCATGCTAAAAACAGATGGGCAGGAGAAGTGTCTTCCTCTGAGGATAAAGAACACAAATCTCCCTTTGTATGGGCTAGTCAAAACTGGGTCAGCTCCAGCTTGGGCCCTGGAACCCTGAAAATCTGCCCACTCCTGGTCTCTGCTGGCACAGCAGAGTGGCCCAGAGTCCAAACCTCTCCCCAGCGCAGGTGGCAAACCTCCCTCCCAAGGCTGTCCCAGGAATGGAGACACTGCTCACTCTCAGCAGCAAGGTCCCGGCTGACAAAGGCAGCGTCCACATCCTCCAGCAGGATAATGCTCTGCTGGGGCGCCACGCTCAGGAGGTGATTGAGACGGTCATCAGAGAGGCTGTGGTCACTGAGGCTCAGCAGGCAGATGCTGTACTGTAGCTCCCCAGCCAGGGCTGTGCTGGGAAGGACACAAACCATGGGGGTGAATCACAGGGAGAAAGCACAGAGCAGCAGATGAAGGGCCAGATCTCCCTGCCCAGCAGCAGGGCTGAGACACCCTGCTCTGGTGGGGACTGGATATGCAGGGCAGCTGGGAGACTGCAAAGCAGGGGCACAGAGGGTTTGTCACCCTGAGCTCTCACAGTGCCACTGACAGCAGGCACAGCACAGGGGGCACAGCCCACTCCTACAGTTCAAACCCAAACCCCTCTGCTCCCTCTCACCAGAGACTGCTGTACCCCAGAGCAGGCAGCTGGCAGAGTGGCTGCTCACCAGGAGGCAGTACTCACATGAAGCTGCTTTTCCCACAGCCAGGAGGGCCATACAGCAGGTAGCCTCTTCGGTAAGGGATCCCTAGGGAGACAGCATCCTTTTAGGAACCAGCTTTGATTCTCTGAGCTCTCTCCCCCGGAGGTGTGGTCTTTGCTGAGCTACACCACAGGAAGGCAAGCAGCAGGATAAAATCTCTGCAGTCTTCTTCAGAGAGGACCACGGGCATTCTGCCCCACCCCACAGCAGCAATGGACTCACAGAATCATAGATTGGTTTGGGTCAGAAGGGACCTTAGGGATAATCTAGTTCCAACCCCCCTGCCTGGGCAGGGACACCTCCAACTAGACCAGGTTGCTCACAGCTCTATTCAACCTGCCCTTCAACACTTCCAGGGACATGGCAGTCAAAGCTTTTCTGGGCGACCTGAGCCAGTGTCTCACCGCCCTCACAGGAAAGAATTTCTTCCTAATGTCTTATCTAAATCTACCCCCTTACAATTTAAAGCCATTACTCTGTGGTTTATTGTGGGTTCCAGGTCTGGACTGAACCAAGGGGTTTGTCCTTTTGCAGACCCAGGGCTAACCTCAGCACCTGGGCTTGCTCATTTGTGGGATGCCCAAGGTGGGCACCCCCAGGGCCGCGGCTGGACAGCACAGAGGACACCACATCAGACCCTTGCCTCTCTCGATGTACCACTTGGGGTTGTCAATGAACTCCTTGACGTCCTGGACCAGCCGCTCCGACACCCCTTCCTCCAGCACCACCGAGCTGAGAGGCCGGCGGCGCCGGGGGAAGCCGAACTGCCGCCACTCCGTTCCCACAGCCGTGTACATCACCATCCTCCCCTCCTGCTGCTGCAGAGCCAGCTCCCGGGCTGCAGAGAGAGATAAGAGGGGACAGCTGGCAGGGAAAAGTGTCACCTGTGCAGCCCCGGGCATCTGCGGGGAGCAGCCTGTGCCCAGCAGGGCCCCGCACAGCTCCACAACAAACCTTCCTGGAGGATATTGAAGAAGATATCCCGGTTGGTGCCCAGCGCAGTGAAGGTGACAGACTCCCAGGGGGACCCCGTGTTCAGGTCGATCATCTTCACCTCCCGGTTCCGCTCAATGTGAATCCACTTCCTGCGATACCTGGGGCACGAAGAGGGGGTTGTGGGGCTGTGGTCCAGCACCACTCACCTCAGCCCAGATGTCCTAAGGGACAGGATGGGGCAACTGTTGTAATTCCCTTCATCAGACCCACTTAGCACTCCAACAGAATTGGGCCGCCCCAATTCTGGGCACAAAGTTGAGTGCCCATCCACTTTTGCAAACCCCTGAGCAAATCCTCATTAGCATTTCCAAAGGGATTGCTGGAGAGGAAGAAGATGATGATAATGTCTGCATATGACCTAAGTCTTGCATATCATGACAATGACAACATTTAGGAGGAAAACAACTGAGGAGCAGAAGGAACTTAAGTCCATTCTAGCTGCCCAGTCGTGATGGCTCAACCCTGCTTACTCATTATGAAACAAAGGAGACAGGACTATACAATGAGGGGCTGCACTGGTGGATTTGGGGAGTCTCATTGACACCAACCCTCCCCCCCTTTGACTGCCTCAACGCTTGGACCCAGGACTGATGATTTTTTTCCTCTGTTTTTCTATCCCACTCCCCCATCCCACTCACATACAAATTTTTATTTCCCCTTTATATTCATACATATTTGCACGTGATTTGCTTTCCTTAAGAATTGCTCAAAAATTACCTTTAACTGTGAGAGCAATAAAATTGCTATTGTTTTTGCCTTTATCTGATCGAGGGGTATTCGAGGGGTATTCGAGGGGGCCCTCATTGGTTACCCTCAAAGGGAAACCCGAGCCTGGGAGGAGGACTGGATCCACCAGCACCTAGGCTCCTCTCTGAGAAGATTAGAAAGCAAGGAGGTCCAGTCCAAATCTCCTTTGGTTGTCATCTGCGTTGTGTCACAGGATGTGATGCATAAAGGGCTCACTTACTCTCATGTTCAGATGTCACTTTATGGTGATGAACACAGACTTCTCTCATTATTATCAATCTCCTGCCCTAACCCAGACACAAGGAGGAGGTAGGAATGCCATGGAGATAGCAGAAACTCCTCAGGTTGAAGCTTCCTTACCAAAATGAGGACCAGGCCCTGGACTGCTTCCTCCCTGCCCTCCCTTACCAGATGAAATGGTTCCCAGGGCTGGGGACAAAGTCGAACTTGGTGCTGACACGCCCACTTTCATGCTGCAGGTAGGACGTCTCCACACTGAGATGCTGCGTGTGCTTGGCGTGGTGGGAGATCCAGTTCAGCAGCCAGTTGTAGCTCTTATCCTTGCCAGGCACTTCCAAGGTGATCATGTAATGGCGCCTGAAAGCCACCAGCCCATACTGGGCCCCTTTCCGGGCTAATGCCAAAGCTGTGCCCACCCCGACCAGGCCAAACCCAGCCCCAAAGTACTGGTTGTCCTTCAGTGATAAGACAAAGTCAGAAAAGGGCATTGTGGGAGGTTAAGTGGCTCCTTTCCGCAGCATCACCTCTGCAATCTGGAAACAAACCTGTGTGGAAAGAGAAGGCCTGAATGGAAGCTGGGGGTGTAGCTGATCACCCTCAGTTCCCTTACCTCGACTGTGGCTGGTTCTCAAAGCAAAACGCAGACTGGTGCATTCAGATCCCTCACACCTGTGTTTATCTCATTACTGGGGTCCAGACAGACATTGGCTGCTGGAGCCTTCCCATGCTCTGCAGCCTCTTGGTGAGACAGGAGCTGGAGGCTCTCAAGCCAAAAAAAGGAGCACATGCCACTTCTTCAGCCATGACAACAAGCCCAGACTTTTACCTGGCTTCATTATTTAATTATCCAGAAATCACTTAGCACTGCAACTATTTAAGGTTTATCGATGGAAAAAGCTGAGGCATATCCCCAGGCTGAGCCGAGAGCCTTTTTTTTGCTGCCAAAACCGCGCACACAACTGTGGTGGAAGCAGCATCTCTATGCCTGGATGAAGACACCATCCACACGCTTAGGGGGCTGGAAGATTCTCCAGCTCCCTCAGCGGGGGTCTGTCGGGGAAAGAAATGAGGGGGAGCCTCCCCCTGGCAGACAGACGCACTCTGATTCCTCAAGCAGGACCCCACCTCCTCCAGAACAGGCTCCGACCCGGCAGCAAGGGGCATCCCCTGGCCCACAGGAAAGCCCCGGGCCTACGGCAGGGTCCCTGCCCCACAGCAAGGCCTTCCCCCCGGCAGCAGGAACCCACCTTCCCCACACCAGGGGCTCGCTACACGGCGGCCCCCTCCTGCCTCGGTCCCCCCGCTCCTCACCTCCTCCCGGCACCGCTCTCTATGGCCGCGCCCCTCACTTCCGCCCGGCGCCACTTCCGCCGGGCTACCGGCTCGTACCATAGAGCGGGGCCCGTCGTGCGCGGCGGGGCAGGGTAGAGCGGCTACGCCAGTCGCACAAAGGGTGGCGCTCCCTCCAACCCGGCGTGCACCATCGAGATGTACCGGGGCCGGAGGTGGGGGCACTGGGGCCCGGACAGAGCCCCCGGACAGGGGCGACCGTGACAGCCCGGAGCTGCCGTGCGAGGGGGTCGGGACGCCCATAGGCCGGGCCTCGCCATATACACCACCTTGGTGGGGGCTTGTCCCCGCTCTGGGGATGGGGCTGGGGGCCGGGCCCACCTGGTCCCAGGGAGCAGGCCCTGGCTGCTGGGCTCAGGGGGAGGCCTCCGGCTGTCTTTGAGGATGGTGCTGGCGTCCCTGTGTCCTCACCTCCCCTGTGGCAGTGGGTTTTGCCTGCAGCCCACCTTATAGGTTCCCTGGGCTTCTGGGTTCTCACTTGCTGAAAGTGCTTTCTTCTGTTTCAGAGCGAGAGGCCCTCCTGCCCAGCATCAAGCCAGTAGCCGGTGGCAATGAGCACAGAAGTGGCAGTGTCTGACGGTGCTGGCAAGGAGATGGAGGCCCTGTGCTCAGAGCTGCTCCTGCCTGCCCTGGGAGAGGCAGGAGCTGTGGGAAGCCCTGGGGTGGCCAGCACCGGCCTGGCAGGAACACCGCTGCTGACTGCCAGCCAGGACTTGATGATGGCAGAGGTATCGATGCCTGGGGAAGGAGCTCATGCTGAAGGAAACAACGTGGAAGTATTCATCGAGGCTGTGGCTGGCAATGTGACATTGAGCAGTGCAGCGAATGCCACAGGTATGGGGTGCAGGGAGGGCAGTGTGGGCTCTGTGGCAGTCAGTGGAGAGAGAGATGTCCCATGTCCCCAGCCGGCACTGTGGGGACACCACAGTGCCCTCGTGCCTCTGACCCAGTGTGCATCCTGAGTTTGGTGCCAGCGTTCAGCACAGACCTGGCATGAGCTGGGTATGCAGCTGGGGAAGGGTGATCTGTGGGAGCCTAGGGTTAGTAAGGAGGTCACTTTGGGCTGTCAGTAGGGACCAGGCAGAGATCCCCGGGCTGTCTCCCCCCCTAGCATGCTTCTCTCAAGGGTCTAGTGTGGGAGTGTCCTGCTAGGAATGGAACTAGCTGGCCTCATATCTCTGGGTGTCTAAAGGTGCTTAGGAACACTGGTCACAGTGGTCAATAAGCTGAGGGTGTCCCCTCTCTGATGGAATGTGTCCTGAGATAGCCCGGGCAGGGGGAGGGCTGTGGTTTTCCAGACTGTAATCTGTGGCAACAGAGATTTATGCTTCCTGTTCAGAGCTGGAACTGAACTGACAGTCCCAAGCCTGGCAAAAGCCCTTTCTAACACTCACCCCTCGCTTTCTGCAGAGGTGCTGGTCAAAGTGGTAGAGCTGTATTTCTGTGAGAGGTGTGGCCAGAGCTTCCCAGAGGCCTCCCTGCTATCCCAGCACCAGTGCCTACTGTTGGCAGCCCCGGGGCACCTGGAGCTCCCCGGGGTGCTGTCAGCTACAGCCAGTGAGGACCAGAGCAAGTCAGGGGCCTCGGAGCCACCCGGAGTCAGTGTGCAGGATGGTTCCACTCCCGAGAGCCTGCTGTGCCCTGTCTGCCAGGAGGCGTTTGTGCAGCCCGGTGAACTCAAGGAGCACTTCAAGGCCCACTGTGCCCTGCCAGGAGCCCTGCCCTGCCCCGAGAAGGGCTGCAGTTTCTCCACAGAGGACCGCAAGAAACTGCGTGGCGACCTGCGCCGCCTGCACGGGGCCTCCCCTGTGTCCTGTGCCTGCCGTGCCTGCCCCCTGCTCTTCCCCAGCCGCCCGGCCATGGAGCGGCACCACCGCACCCACTTCCCCTTCCACTGCGGCCACTGCGACTTCGTCATGGCCAACGCCAAGCTCTTCTGGCAGCACAAGAAGAGTCACGCTGCAGGGTGCCCCACTGAGACTCCTGCGATGGGCGGGAGCCCCGGCTTGGGCCCCCCCAGCCTGGAGCAGCGCTGCGTCCTGCCGTCGGGTACGGCTGGGTGGGAGTGTGAAGGTCTGCGGGTGCTGCAGGGCTGCCTGTGTCCCAGTTACAACTGGGAGAAGGGAGCGTTTCTGTGCTGCTGGAGAGCTGGGGATCCCTGCGCTCCAGCAGTTCTCTGCAGCTTTCCTTCCTGCAGCACAGTTCATGCCCCTCATCTTGGCCAGGAAGATTTTTTGCCTGGTGTGGGTGAGGTGGGGTGGCTTCCACACACCTAGAAATTATGATCTCTGTCTTTCCCCACTGAAACAGCAACAGAAGAAAAGCGGGAGGAAGCAAAGAATTGCCACCCTGGCTGGGAAGCCACCACAGCAGAAGCCAGGCTGGCAAAGCCAGCAGGTGCCAGGGAGAGCTCCTTGGAGGGACAGAAAGTGTCAGCTGGAGATGAGGAATTGGACAGTGGCAGGGACGAGTCACCGGAGGAGGATGGTGAGAGCCCCTGTGAAGGCAAGGCCAAAGAGGAGGGGAAGGCAGCTCCCAAGAAAGCCAGGGTGCCTCAAACACAGCACTTCAGAGGTAGGATATGGGAAACCACGGGGCTGTGCCAGGATTTGTATTACAAACAAGCAGCACAGCATCAAGACTGGTGGGGAAATGTAAGGCTGGTGGGATGTGGGATCCTGTGTCATTCAGCAGCCCTGTGCCTCCTGGATGTACCAGTGCCCTGTTCCCACCTCCCTTGCATAAACACATTTCCTGTTGCCCATCTTCAGCTGCTGCCAGGCCCAGACAAAGTGTGACTGGCTCTGGGAACAGGGCAGGCCTGAATCAGGCTGTGCTGGATCATCTCTGTCGATGTTTGAGCTGGAACCATGCTGGTGGCTTGGGGACAGTCTCTCCAATTGAATGGTTGCTGTGTGTGATAAACCCTCACCACAACACAGCTAGATCAGGCAGAGAACACCTGCTTGTGCTCCTGTCCCCTTCCTGCTGACAGCTTCCCCTCCTCTGCTCTCACAGGTGATGTTGCAGATGGCTCCGAGTACCTCTACAGAACCCACATGTGCCCTGAATGCAAGCGGTGCTTCAAGAAACGAACGCACTTGGTGGAGCACCTCCACCTGCACTTCCCCGACCCCAGCCTGCAGTGCCCCAACTGCCACAAGTACTTCACCAGCAAAAGCAAGCTGAAAATCCACATGATGCGGGAGATGGGCGAGAAGGTCCACCGCTGCCCACTCTGCCACTACAGCTCAGTGGAGAAGAACGCCCTCAACCGCCACATGGCCAGCATGCATGAGGACATATCCACCTTCTACTCTGATGTTTACTCCTGCCCCGTCTGTGAAGAGAAGTTTCGGCTCAGCCAGGCCCTCAAAGAGCACTTGAAGACTCACAAAGCTGAGCCCAAGAGGCTGAGCTGCTTCCAGGGGGGCTGTGACTACTGTGCAGAGGACCGGAAGGAGTTTGTCCGTCACCTCAAGGATGCTCATGGCATCAAGGCGGTGGAGTGCAGGTACCATGCCTGCTCTTTGGTCTTTGGCACAGCTGAGGCCATGGAGGCTCACCGAAAAACCCACTATGCCTTCCACTGCCAGCAGTGTGACTTCATCTGCTCTAACAAGCACGTTTTCCGCAAGCACAAGAAGCAGGGGCACCCAGGCAGCGAGCAGCTCCAGTGCAGCTTCTGCCCCTACGCCACTTTCAACCCCGTGGAGTTTCATGACCACGTGGGCAAGATGCACGCCAATGAGAAGATCCACAAGTGCACCGAGTGTGCCTTTGCCACAGCGCACAAGAGGGTGCTCATCCGGCACATGCTGCTGCACACTGGTGAGTGTCTGCTGAGAGGGTCCTGAGAGCTGAGCTGGGATGGGGTGTCCTGCCACGGCTCTGGGTGGGAAGGGAGGGCTGGGTCAAGGCTCCTGCTCTCATCACTGACCCTGCCCCGATCCCTGCTGCTACCCCCAGCTCCTACTGGGCTGCTTTCTCCACAAGGGAAGGCAACCTGTGGTGCTTTGTTTGGCTGCCAAACAAAGCCACTGAACGTTTTTCTTTGTTGCCTGCAGGAGAGAAACCTCACAAGTGTGAGCTTTGTGATTTCACCTGTCGGGATGTGAGCTACCTGTCCAAGCACATGCTGACCCACTCCAATGACAAGAACTTCATGTGCACCGAGTGCGGGTACATCACCAAGTGGAAGCACTACCTGAACGTCCACATGCGCAAGCACACCGGAGATCTCCGGTATGACCCCTGGCCCTGCTCATCTGGCAGCATAGGGCTCCCCAGATCCTGCGCTGGGGGGTCTGGTGCTCTGGGCTGTATCATGTGCCAGGCTCCCTCACGCCTAGTGGGGTGGGTATAGCCTTCTCTGTCTGGCACATACGGAATGTGGTCTGAGCTTTCTGGTCGTTGCCACCACGATGCTGTGGAGGCAAAGCTATCTTTGGTTTCCCCATGCTGCCAGGGAGGTGTAGTACCACATCAGTGCCGCTCTCGGGCTTTGCTGATGTTTGTGGGCCAAAGACAGTTTGAGCAAGTGCAGAACCCACCCGAATTTTGTTTTAACCTCTGTGTTATCACCTCCTGTGGGTCTAGCCTGCATCCAGTAATGCTGGAGTGACTCATGTGGTGGGCAGTGAACCAGTCACTGTATGGGGTGCCAAGGGGAGGGAGTAAAGGCTGAGGGTGTAAAGCACCAGCAGTGCCAAGGAGGAATTGTTTATGGTAAGAGTTGCCCAGGCAGCAAAGGTCAGATCTGGCAAACCAAACAGTTCCTCTTCCTTCTGTGTCCGGGAAGCAGAGCTCAGCGTGTCTAGCAGGGCTCAGCCTGCCCCGCTTCCTCACACTGCCTGATGGATCCCACTTTCCCCACAGGTACCAGTGCAACCAGTGCTCGTACCGGTGCCACCGTGCCGACCAGCTGAGCAGCCACAAGCTGCGACACCAGGGAAAAAGTCTGATCTGCGAGGTGTGCGGCTTTGCCTGCAAGCGCAAGTACGAGCTGCAGAAGCACATGCAGGCAAAGCACTCCCAGAACTACCAAGTGCCCATCTTCCAGTGCCAGTACTGCACCTACCAGACCAAGTACAAGCAGGCACTGCTCAACCATGAGAACTGCAAGCACACCAAGCAGAAGGAGTTCCGCTGCGCTCTCTGCTCCTACTGCACCTTCAGCAACACCAGCCTCTTCTTCCACAAGCGCAAGATTCATGGCTACATCCCTGGTGACAAGGACTGGCTGGAAAACTATGCCAGCAAGGAGATGGAGATCAGTTCATCTGAGGCCCTCTTCAGCTACGAGCTTGGCACAGCCCTGCGTGTAGATGCCAGCTCCCCCCTCACCGGCAAGGCGCAGTGCGCAAAGGCAAAGCTGTCCCAGCTGGAGTCCCAGGGAGAAGAGAGCTACCAGCAAACATTTGTGGTGCCTCTCCTTGGGCAGGGTGCTGCTCCTACAGAGAGTGGTGGCAAGACAGAGGGAGGTGCAGGTATGGGGGAGCAGAATTACCCCACTGCTGGCAATGCCATGGGAGATGACTGCATGCAAGGAGATGCTGCTTCAGGCTCAGCTGAGCTTGGCACTTCTGGGGACGTAGCGGAGAGCTGCACATTGCACTTGGAGGCACTGAATGTCTCCTCTGACCCCCTCCTGGCACATTTGACTGAAGAAGCCTGTGTGGCACAGCCAGAGAACGTGGAAATGTCCTGCAAGGAGACACCTGCAGCCTATGAGATGCTGGGCACCCGGGGTGAACTCAGCTTAGAGGACAATGACAGCACACTTGAAGACATCCCAGACTTTGAGGAAGAGGAGGCAGATGTGCAGGAGAATGAGGTGGTGAGGCTGGAGGACAGAGCAGCAGCAGGAGATGGCCAGGGAAAAGACTCCCCAAGGCAACCCACTGGTCACCTCGAGGGGTTGTGCTCAGACCACCACAGGCTGGTGGCAGCCAGTGAGATTAGAGAGGCCAGCCAAGCCAAGGTGCCTGAGGCTTGGCTTAGTGTGCTGAAGACAGCTCAGCAGAGCCACCTGCCTGTCCCAGAGGAGGTGGCCACCTCCAGTGACTCTGCCAGAGGTAGCTCAGAGTCAGTGCTGAAGGCACTGCGGAAGCAGGACAAGGAGCAGGCAGAGACACTGGTGCTGGAGGGCAGGGTGCAGATGCTGGTGGTACAGTCAGAGAGCCAGATCTTTAAGTGTGAGAAGTGCTCATACATCACGCGGAAGGAGAAGTCCATGTCCCTGCACTCCAAAGCCAGCTGCTGCCAGAGCCACCGGGCCCCACTCGTGTGCCGTGATTGCGGTGCCAGCTTTAAGCAGCAAAGGGGGCTCAACACCCACCTCCTCAAGAAGTGCCCAGTCCTCCTGAAGAAGAACAAGATCCCCAAACCAGCTGGTCAGGAGCCTGCTGACCAGCCCTGTGATAATGGTATAGAAATGGCAGGGGGCAAGAGGGAAGGCTTGGAGGAGCCTGGGCATACCAAGAGCCCCTGGGAAGCTGAACTGATGACTGATAAAATGCAGGCAGTAGGCAGTCCCTTGTCTGGGGAACAGACCTTGGGCACCCCTGTCCCTGAAAAAGCCTTGCTGTGTGACAGCACAGAGGTGGCAGGAGAACCTCCCCAGCAAAGGGATAGGGCTGAGACAGGTGGACTTGCTTGTCTCCTCCAGCCTGGAAAACCCTCAGAGAAATACCATCTGGAGGGAGGGAAGCTGCACTGCAACACCTGCTCCTTTGTCTGTTCCCGTGTCTCCACTATCACCTCTCACGTGGAGGATGGATGCCGGAGCCTAGAGCAGTTCTGGTGCTCCCTGTGCCCTGAGGGCTTCCGCTCCCAGAGGGCCCTCAAGAATCACTGTGCCAAAAAGCACGTGGTGCATCTCAAGGAAGTCAGATCCCAAAGCACTGAGCTCCGTGAAGGGGACCAGGCCAGTGTTGAGATAGGACAGCCCATTGAGCCCCCTCTGGATGCAGCTCCCCCCAGATCTGCCCTTCCCGAGAGAAGGCGTTTCTCCTGCCCCACCTGCCCCTTTACCTGCCACCAGGAACGGGCCATGAACACACACAAGAAGAGGGGCTGTGTGGTGCTGGGTGAGTTTCGCTGCGCCTCCTGCCCCTTCACCTCCAGGGCAGCCAAAGCCCTGCGGCTGCACCGCAGGCTGCACCGCAAGCACTACAGCAAGCGGCCACAGCTGCAGTGCCACCAGTGCGAGTTCACCTGCAAGCAGGCACGCTGCCTGCGGCAGCACATCCGCATCAAGCACGAGGGGGTGAAGCCCCACCAGTGCCGCTACTGTGAGTTCAGCACCACACGGCGCTACCGCCTGGAGGCCCACCAGTCCTTGCACACCGGCGTGGGGCGCATCGCCTGCAGCATCTGCAGTCAGACCTTTGGGACAAACTCCAAGCTGCGCATCCATCGCCTGCGGGTGCACGAGAAGACGCCCACCCATTTCTGCCCGCTCTGCGACTACAGCAGCTACCTGCAGAACGACATCACCCGCCACGTCAACAGCTGCCACCGTGGCGACCTCAACTTCGGCTGCTCTCGCTGCGAGGCGCGCTTCAGCTCTGAGACGGCCCTCAAGCAGCACGTCCTGCGGCGGCACGAGGAGAAAGTTTCCTACGGCTGCCCACGTTGCGTCTTCGTGTGCCACAGTGAAGCCACGCTCAAGTGCCACGTACAGAAGCAGCACCCGCACCTGGAGTGCAGCAACTGCAAGGAGACCTTCCCCACCCGGGAGGCACTGGAGGAGCACAAGACACAGCATTTCAACCACCGCTGTGAGCTGTGCAGCTTTGCAGCCAAGGAGCGGCAGCAGCTGGTGCGGCATTACGTAGAGAGCCACGAGCCAGATGCCCTCCAGGACAAACCCCTCCGTTGCCCCTTCTGTGACTTTGCCTGCTGCCACCAGCTCGTCTTTGACCAGCATATGAAGGGCCACGGGGGCACCCGCGTGTACAAGTGCTCAGACTGCGAGTACACCACCAAGAACAGGCAGAAGATTACATGGCACATCCGCATCCACACCGGTGAGAAGCCCTACAAGTGCCATCTCTGTAAATACGCCTGTGCTGACCCCTCCCGTCTCAAGGTGAGAGTCCTGCTTGGGCACAGGGGATGTGTCCTACTGTATCTACATGGGTTGGAAGAAATCCAGAGAGGGGGATTTGGGGAAGAAAAAGAAACTCCCAAGGAGGCATTTTGTCCTCATTCTGTGGATTGTATGAGACTGGAAGGCAAGTAGATAAAACTCCTCTGGGTAAAATATGTCTCTTCCCTGCTCCATGCTGTTGCAGATAAAGGGGAGGGGGAGATCTGTAGTAAACCAATAAGGTGGCCAAGTTCAGTCCTCTTCCTGCTGACATCTCTAGTATCCTCTGGGTGCAGCCTTGCACCACTCAAAGCCAAGTTTGGCTGCCTGCTGGCTTGCAGCGTGCTGTGTGGCACCAGTTAGACACAGCGCAGGGAAAATTCAGCTTCCCTGCAAGGAGAGCCAGACCCTGCCCTCAGCTCTATGTATAATTAGCATTCTCATGCATGGTGATGGTCCTTTCCTAGAACAGGAGGGCCAAGCATGGGTAATGGTCTGATTTTGCTAAAAGAAATATTGATTTTTTTTTTTTTTAATGACCATGCTAAGATGGAGCCATCTGGGGCTGCCTGGGTGAGGCTGCGCAAGGTGCTCAGCTCTGTTGGGCTGGTTTTTAACCTGGATTTTGCCCTAAATAACAAACTGGGGAAAAAAGCCCCTCCAGAGGCTGGGACAGAGCAAGCTCAGCAGTAGAGTCTGAGCCTGCTTTGGATCCCCCCTGCCCATAATCTGCCAGGCAAGCAGACAGCCCTCTGTGCCCTGCGCAATTTGAGGTGTTTGAGCTGTCTCTAAGCCCCTCACTTGCACCTCAGAGCCCTGCACATTCCCAGGGCAGGGGACCTCACCTCATCCTGACCCTGTCCTCTTTTTTCTGTGACCAGTACCACATGCGGATCCACAAGGAGGAGCGGAAATACCTCTGCCCTGACTGTGGCTACAAGTGCAAGTGGGTGAACCAACTCAAGTACCATATGACGAAGCACACAGGTGAGTGCTGCCTGCCGGGAATGGGCTGTGGGGCACCAAGGAGGGTGTTGGGACTGTAGGACCCCCAGCTCCATGCTTCCTTTGTTATCAGCAGTCCAGCTGAAGGAGGGACCTCCAGCAATTGTGAGTACAGAATGTTCTCATGTACTGCTGAGCAGGAGGGAAGGTGAGGCAGTATAGACCCCAGCAGCCAAGGTACGATGCCTTAGAAATTTGGGGTTTTAGTGGTGCCTGCTGGCAGGTTGTGCCTTCCTAGCACGGAGGATGATGTGTAGGGGAGGATCCCTTGGGCCTGATACCATTATGGGGATGGCCAGATGCACAAGAGGGAGAGCACTGTGCCCCGACCTCAGCCCTTTCCCCATTGCTGCAGGTCTGAAGCCGTACCGCTGCGACGAGTGCGAGTACCGCACCAACCGGGCAGATGCCCTGCGGGTGCACAAAGAAACACGACACCGGGAGGCTCGCTCCTTCATCTGCGAGCAGTGTGGCAAGGCCTTCAAGACCCGCTTCCTCCTCAAGACCCACCTGAAGAAGCACAGCGAGGAGAAGCCCTATGTCTGCAATGCCTGTGGGCGGGCTTTCCGCTGGGCAGCCGGCCTGCGCCACCACTACCTGACCCACACCAACGAGCACCCCTTCTTCTGCCGCTACTGCCCCTACAAGGCCAAGCAGAAGTTCCAGGTCATCAAGCACATCCAGAGGCATCATCCCGAACGTGGGGCCAATGACCCCAGCCAGGGGGTGGGCAAGGACCCCAGCACACCTACCGTCCACCTCCATGCTGTGCAGAGGGAGAGTTGGGCTGAAGGGCCCCCCAGGATGGAGCAGGAAGGAGGGTGCCCCACAGAGGACAGTGCTTTGCAGTAAACCTGAATGCTGACAGCTTCAAGGCCCCGGTGGTGCAGGTGTGCTGCAGAGATGTCTGTGTGTGTATAGGTATATGTGTATATGAGATGTAAATTATGTGACTGTATAAAAGGAATCTTTTGGCTCCTTTTAACCCTTTTTCTTTGGGCTGTTTGGAGTTCTGGATGAGCCATGGGGCAGGTGTCTGCAGGGAGAGAGAGCAAAGGCAGAAGTCCAGCTTCCCGTATCTTTCCTCATTACCATGGCATCCAGATCTGAGCCTGCATGTCGCTGAACAATTTATTAAGTTGATTACAGAGAAGGGACATGTCAATGGTTAGTAACAGGTGCCAGCCAGGAGTAGTTCTGCCCAGTCCTAGGGTTTGCTTGGCTCCAGCCTCGTGCTCCTGGCCTGGGGGAAACCAGCCCCCACAGCAGAACCAGGGCTTTGTGCACCATCTCTTCCCTCTCCTTATGGCCAAGCCATGCCCGTAGGCTAGGGTGGGCTGCACCAGTGCAGACCCCACACCTGTGCATGGGAGGCAGCATTCCCAACCTGGGAAGGGGAGGTCAGTGCCTTTTCCGAGCCCCTGGAAGCCACTGCAAACAGGCATAGCAGCGATGACACACAGGGATGACACAAACAGCTCAACAAGAGGGTGATGCAGTTGGCTCTGTGGCCTCAGTTGCTTGGAGCGGGCTCTATGGCTTCTATCCGGGTCCTTCTCACCCCATGGGCTCAGTCCTGCTCAGAGCTGGGCGGCCCAGTGATGCGGATGTGGACAAAGAGCGAAGAGGGTGGCATCCTTGTTCCATCCTTGGAGAGGAGATGGATGTGGCGGTACCCTGGAGAGGGGAGCGCAAGGCTCTGGCTGACACCTGCCCTCTAGCACCCAGCTGAGCGCAGATGCCCTGAGCAACCATCACTGGGCAGCAGCCCCTCTCACCAGGTTTGATGTTGGTGAAGGGTAAGGTAAACTGGCCCACAAAGTCATTCCTGGAGGTCTTGTCATAATCTTCCACCACAAAGCGGACAAGGGCCAACTCGGGCACATGGAGCTGGAACTGGAGCGTCTCATCCCAGCGGGGGTTAAACCCTGGGAAGGGAGAGCAGGTGTTGGGAGGGCGAGGGAGGCGGGTACAGGCTCCCTGGGCACAGCAGGGTCCCTGGAACCACCGTGGGCCTCACCATTGTTCTCAATGTGCTTGGTCTCCTGGTGCACCTGGTCTGCTGGGACTCCGTGGATCTCCACACGCACGAGTGGGTCAATGATGGCTCCATCCTTGCTGTTGGCCACCTTGGGCAGCTGCTGCCCACTGATCACCTGCAGGAAGGGGCAGTGAGCCAGGGAGCAGCTGAGCTGATCTGCTGGGAGGCTGCTCATCTCTACAGTGTTCCCATCTGACTGGGACCAACCGGGACCCAGGACACTGTCACATCCCCCAGCGTCTCTCCTCAGCCCCCTACCTGAATTGTCAGGGTTGTGGGGCCAGGGCCCTCCCAGCTGTCAGGGTCACTGGGGTTGAAGAGAGTGTCCTTGTCCCTCATGAATGGCGGTTTGAGCACATAGCCACAGCGGCCATTCTGGCTGAAGAGCCCATCACACAGGTCCATCTCCATGCCAGCCGTCTGGAAGTTCAGGGCCACTGGGGGAAGGTGGTAGGGGAAGGGTTCAGGGCAGCTTAGAGACTTCTTCATAGAGGTGAGAACCAGCCTGTCCCCATGACAGGGCCACACACAGGGGGACAAGGCACCAGTATCACTGGGGTTCCCAATGGAGGACAAGAGCCTGCAGCCAGACCTGGCACCACCCAGGGGAGGAGCTGGCACCAAGGCAGGCGTTGATGGTGCCATTTGGCACAGGACCCGGCCCACAGCCCTAACACCCCCTGGCCATACCGATCTGGCACCCCGCAT
The DNA here is from genome assembly GCF_003957555.1 of Calypte anna. Lineage (NCBI taxonomy): Eukaryota > Metazoa > Chordata > Aves > Apodiformes > Trochilidae > Calypte > Calypte anna. The sequence continues at coordinate 15,982,192 of NC_044253.1, read as the reverse complement.
TCCACATCTCCTGGGGGCTGTAGTTGGAGGAATCAGTCCGCATCCCACTGGGGTAGATCCGTGTCAGCTGCCAGGCATTGTGGCGGACAAACTCATTCCCTAGGGATGGAGTGTAAGAGCCACTTGAGTGGTCATTGCTGGGCCTGCACAGCTACTCACAGCATACGCTGCCCAGCTAAACATCCATCCATCTAAACAACCATCCATCAATACATCCAGCCATGTGTTCACATACCCATCCATCCATTCTCCCGTCCACCCACCAAATCTCATCCCTCTCTCCTCCCAGGAACACAGGTATTCTGCCTTGCTTTCTGAGCAAATAAACCCCCTCTCACCCACTCAAGCCAAAATCCAGGGTAGAGCCCTGCTGGACCCCATTCTCCTGGATAGGGAGGGAACCCCAGTGCTAAGAGGCTTTAGCCCTACACCTGAGGAAGTTGCCTGTCTCTTCCACCCTGGCCCAGTCCCCCAGTGCCACTGCCCTCTCCAATTCACCTGCATCCCGAATGAGCTTCCTGGCCTTGGCTTCAGAAAGGGAGGAGATCTCAGATGGTCGGGCATGGCCCCGGGCCCCATGGAAGCCCCGGAAGGACACACTCTTGCAGTAGACGACACAGTCAGACAGTGCCTGCGCCAGGCTCTCCTTGTCCTTCTGCAAGGCAGGGTTGTGTTGGGTCCCTCCTGATGGCAACATTGTCCCCAGCACTCACCCACAATGGGGGCTGTAGAGCCCCAGGGCAGCAGAAAGCATTCAGAAAGTGCTGGGGGTTGGATGATCACCACCACAGGCAGCCTTCCTGCCAGGAACAGAGCAGGCAGGGGACACATTGCCACCACAGGGACACTGAGCAAAAAGGGGGCAGGCATGGCCAGAGGCAGACAGGGCTGTCCTCTCTGCCAGATGATGTTTCTGCAGTCTCTGCCTCTCCCCTTGGCACTAGGATGCCACCACATTCCATAGCTGTGTCCTGGGGCTCAGTGCTCACAACTGGTCCCCAGCCCAGGCTGCTCACCTTCACCCTCCGCCTCTCCTCCTCTGCCTCTGCACCATTATCATCATCAGACACATCAGGTGCCTCGTGCCCTGGCCCATCCAGCATGTCCTCCAGCCGCCCAATCTTCTTTCCTTTTAGCAGGATCTTGTGCTTCAGCTCCTGCAGGGTTGTGGATGAAGAGGTAGGCACCTTGGTGTGCCTTGGTGTGCAGGACACCATGCTGATGGGTGCTAGCACCACCAGCTCCCTTCAGCACCCAGGAGCAGATAGGGTAGGAGGGCTCTATCCTGCTGTCTGGCTCTGCAGGACACAGTGAGACAACTTTGAGGACAGCTTTGGGACCCCTTTGAATATGAGCATACAGTGTTTCTTAACTATCCCAGCAGAGCAGGATGATGCTGGGACAGGGGTGGCCTTTCCTCTGGATGGCAGAGGCACCTCCTCACCCCACTCTCAGGTAGGTTAGGAATGGCCATTGCTCTGTCCCTACCTCTGGGGATGGGAGCCGGGTGGGGACATGCCCATCAGTGGTGGTGGTGAGGAGCTGTTCCCCCAGGATGTCCTTGAGCTGCTGGGCCAGGACCTCCTGTTGCTCCATGCTGCAGTGGTTCTCCAGGGACAATATCACTGGGTAGTCTGAGGTCTGAAGAACAATGTGCACAGATGGAGACCAGTCTTCACGGGCTTGGGGAGCTCTCACAAGGGCTTTGCCCAGGTGTGAGCAGTGCCAGGATAGAGCCCATTCTGTGTCCTTGCATCCCTTCCCAGCATCCCCCAAATCCCATCTCACCTCCACAACCCCCAGGTCCCATCTCACCCCTGTATCCGCATCAGATTATGCCTGCATAATCTTATCCCTTGGCCCCTGGAACAGCACAGCATGGAGCTGTGGGTCAGCCCCCCAGTGCTGTTCCCTCAGAAGGGACACAGCCACCTTCCTCACCCACAGTGGGGTCAGACCTGCTACAGCACCAGGCATGTGATCCTCAACACCACTCCCCCTCCAGAGACTGATCACCACCCCAAAACACAGCCTCACCCCACTCCATGTCAGCCAGCACCCCAGGAAGGGTGTCCTACCTTGAAGGCATACTTCCCCAGGGTGCTCACCACCTCTCGGAAAGGGATCTTGGAGGTGAAGGTGTGGCCATGGTAAACCATGGGCTCCCCATTCGGCCCATCCCAGCAATCCACCTCCAGGCATCGGCAGCCCCTTTTCAGAGCCCTGTGGGTGGGTGGTCACCCCTGGGACCCTGTGGCCAGTCAGGCAACCAACCCCTGCCCTCCCCACTGCCTGTGGGTGTCATCCCTGCAGGGACCAGGGGACAAACACAGAATGGAGATGCTGCTGCATGCAGAGCAGAAAAGAGCTGGACTCCAGTGTCTCCAAAATGGACCTCCTTGCTGGACACCACATCACATGGCCACAGGGGTGCTGGACCATGGAGGAGGCAAAGAAGCTTCTGGATTTGCCCCATGGAACCACTCAGGGCATGGTACTGAGACAGGAGGGTGCTGGAGTGCAGCCAGGAGGGAGCAGCCTCTTTACCTGATGTAGCCCTCAATGCTGCTCTGGCCCCGGATCTGGTCCTCTATCAGGTAGGTGTTGTGAGAGGAGGAGATGAAGTAGTGGCTGAGTGGTTGGGTCATGTCCTGCCACAGTTGCCAGTGATGCGGGTTGAAGATGGAGCCCTCCGGGGAGCAGAGGTACATGAGGAACCCATCAGCACTCAGCACATGGCGAGCCCGGGCTGCAGGCAGAGGGGGAGGCTCAGAGACAGTTGGGGACCCAGCAGGGACAGGATGGGAGCAAACAGGGCCCAGTGGACACAACTACTGCCAGAGGCTGGGGCACAGGGAGAGGTGCTCCAGGGCAGAGGCTTTGGGAAATGGGCAACAGACCCCAAGGCTTACACTTCATGGCTGGTCAACCTCCTCCACCAAAATGGTCCACCAAAAAAAGGGGGAACTGCACCCAGAACACACCACCCCTGTGTGCCCACCCACAGCAGGATGGGGCTGGGATGCCCCCACAGTGGAGCTGTGAGTCTCAGCTCCTTTCTTACCTGCACACAGAGCACAGCTGATCCCTGGCCTGGCTCTCACCTGTCTCTGATGGCTCGTACTTGTCAATGAGTTCCATGGCCAGCTCCTCCGTGCCCTCATCCTCCAGCTGCTCCTGCTGCAGGAAATCCACCAGTTCCAGCAGTGTCAGCTTCTTCCCATCCTCAGAGAAGTCCTGGAATAGGCTCAGCACTTCCTCACGTTGTGTCAGGGCCTTGTAGAAAAGCACAAACTCCTCCCCTTCCAGCGTTCCTGACTCTGACTTGTCAGCAGCCTGAAAGGGACCTCACTTAGCACCCACCTGGGGCAACACAGAGTAACTCAGCCTCTCTGGGGGGCCATGGGGGCATCTGCCCACCCTCAGTGGAGGACACAGAGACTCTGTACCAGCAGCAGTGGTAGGCATCAATCAATGTGTGAAGTGATGGATGGGTGAATGGATGGATTGGTAAATGGGAGGGGTGGTTGGGCAGAGAGATGGATGGATGGGTCCATGGATGGGGAGATGGACAAACAGATGAAGGGAGATGGATGGATGGATGGATGGACAGATGGAAAGAAGTGACCACAAGTGACCTCTGCAGGGAAGTGTTGTGTAGCTTGTTCCAGGCCCTCCAGTCCCTCCCCATACCTTCCAGGTCCTCAGCTGCAATGTTTACCTGGAAGAGCCGCATGGCATGATCCTCATTCATATCCACATTCATCATTTTGAGGAGACGCTGCACCTCTTTGAAGTTCATGCGCCCATCCTTATTCTTGTCGGCTTTTTGGAACCAGTCACAAACCCATGTGCAAGAAACCAGGGCAAAGTTAAGGGAAAGGACCTTGGCTAAGACAGATGGAGCTGGGAATCATCAGAAGGACTTTTTTCCTCTTTTGGTGGGCTCTCCCTGCCCTGATGCAGATGTTCAGACTCAGAAGAATTAAGCATACACTGGAACAAGGCTGGAGATGTAGGGCCTGGGGGATGGCAGGAGATGGGAGAAGGACTGGGTGTGGAGGGCAAAGTGGTTTCCACAGGAAGGATATTGGTCTATCTTCTCCCTTTGGTCCATGCTGGTGGCCACCTCAATGAGCTGGCGCAGGCCCTGGACCCAGCACTGTGCCTCCTCCGCTGAGCCAGCAATGAGGTCCAGGTTTCCCCGGCGGCCATAGAAGACAATGGTGAAGCAGCGCTCAGGGGGGAACTCCTCAGCCAGGCTCTGTAGCACCTCTGACTGGTGCCCTTCCCGCACCGTCTCCACATCGCTGATGGAGACTGGGGCAGAGGGAGGGGAGCCCTGTCTGTGGGGGACAAGGACTGCAGGGCAGGGGGCACTGCCCACAGACATCTATCTTTCCAGCCATCCCTTCTTCTACCCACCCATCCACCCATGGAGCCAGTCAGCCAGACAGCCAGCCATTGAGCCACTCATCCATCTGCAGCTCTGTCTGCCTACTCCTCTGCTGGCATGCCAGAATTTCCACTTCTATATGTTTCAATTTCTACTTAGCCCTTGTGACCCATGGGTTCTGCTTCATGGAGTGGTTTGGGTGAGAAGAGGCCACCACAAGAACACAAACACAGAGCCTCTCCTGAGGCTCTCTTCCCCAACATCCTCTGCAAGCAGCCCAGGAGCCTCCATACATGAAGATTGCTGTTCATTCTGAACCTCTGAACCCTACTGATGCCTCCCAGCCGGTACTCACAGGCAGACTCAGTTTTGCCTGTCCTCTTGGACTGGTACCAGATGGTCATGCAATCATCTTGCAGCTTGAAGTAACGCTGCTTCTTCCAGTTCTTGGACTTGACTTTGCGCATCAGCGTCCCTTGCTGCATCTGCTCCAGCGTGTCTGTCAGCTGGATGCCTGGGGGCAGGGTGGGCTGCATCACTGAGGGCACAGGGATAAGGGCACTGTGCCCTGCCACCTTACCCCTTCCCACCCCTTGGGCCCCACACAGTCCCTTGATTTGGGAAGGAGAAGGAGGGATGAATCCCAGACAAACTCCCTTTACCTCAAGAGGGGCAGAAGGCAATTCTCCATTGATCCTTCCCACCCACCCTTGGTGCTGTGAAGCCTGAATCCCAGTGCCCAGGGATGGGGTAGGGATGCTCCAGAATTAGGAAGGTGAGCTCAACTCACGGGCCGGATTAACCTCAGCGTAAACTCGGATGGCCCAGTGCCCTGCCCCGCACCTCCCCTCCGCCAGGGCACTCACGGGAATTACACCGCAGCGATGACATGGCTCTGCCTCCTCCGCGCCGGCAGTTGCTGGAAGGGGAAGAGAGAGCGCGGCTGGGGGGAGCGGGGCCAGACCCCCCCCACTGAGCCCGGGTCTGCCCAGGTGGGCTCCACTGTGTCCGTGGATGTCCCAGCCCCTGTGCGAGTGCACCTGCGCCTTTCTCTTGCTGGGTCACTGCCTTCCTTTAAGTGTCAAGTTCACCCCGCCGTGCCCATGAAATATTCATTTGTGTTACCGGGAAGCCAGAGCTCAAAAGGTATCAGAGGAAAACAGAAACAACTTGTGAGCACAGCTGCCCAGCAGGCAGCCACCCTGGGAGCTAGGAAAAGCTGCCCTGGTGGTGCCCGAGTATTCTCGGCACCTGGGAAAACCACCCTGGAAACACCCTCCAAACCAGTAAATTTGGAAGTAGGAGAGAGCCAAGGCTCTGAGAGCAGGGAAAGGGGCGCAGAGCAGGACCCTCAGCTCCACCAGCAGGAGAACATCAGTATCCTGCAGCCGCGACTGCACTGGCAGCCGTATGGGGAACGCACTGCGGCGGGTGGGACTATAAATACAACCGGACTTACAATAAGGCTTTGATTGGGCTGTTAAGGCTTTAATTAGACTGACAAATCGCTGGATGTACCCGTCACTCAGCTGTTGGATCTGAGCCCTCAAAGAGCAGATGCCACTGCTGTAAGCTGGGATTTGGGTGCAGGAGGGGGCCTGGGGGTCTCTGGAGGCAAACGGCTCTGTGCTGGGGCAGAGGGGTGGCAGCTGTACCCCAGGCCCCTGACTCAGCTCAGGCACCAGTGGTGTGGGGCTGGGAATAGCTGGTGCCGTCAGCATGCAGGCAGCTGCCAAATCTGGCAGACAAACTCTGGCGAGCTCAGGGGCTCGATGGTGGCCGTACCCTGCTCAGTGTGGAGACGGACAGTGCAGATTCCCAGCACAGTACTGGCTGTGGCCCCACTACTGGGTGAGACACTGGGCATGGGGCTGTCAGTAGCTGTTCAGCTGTGTCCAGGGCATGTGGCGATTGCTTGTCCACATTCTTGGGGACTTACGGCTTGCTGGAGACACAGAGCAATGCCAGCAGTGCCCAGTGCCAGGGCTCTGCATTCCCAGTACCAGTTCTTCCTGCAGGGCTCAGACCACAAGGACTCACTACTAGTGCCAGCACCCACCCACATCCATAGTGTTGGGGGGCACCAATCCACCAGCCCAGGGCCCAGGGTGCCTACACCCACAAACAAAAGGGTGGCACTTTTACTTCTTTCAGCTCCTGCAGAGGGGCTGCCCTGATGCCTGCTGTCTTACAGAACCCCGTGGCCTCCCACAGCACAGTCTCATCCCTCTTATGCCCCATGGACTGCAGGGAACTAGTGGGGGGACAACTCCAGTCACCCATCTGCCTGCACCCTCCTGGCAGCACCAAGCCTGACGTGCAGGGTCACAGTGCCACCTGGCACACGCCACCCACCTGCCTCATGTCCCCTGTGCTGCACCAGTCAAGGGGGTGGAAATGGGGATATTTTGGGGAAGCCAGGGTGGAGGGAGAGGCAAAGAGGCTTCAGGAGTGGAGAGAGATGCCAGAACAGGGATGAGCTTGGTGTCACCGCTGGATCTGTTCTCTCTGCACTCCGCCACAAGAATGCAAGGAAACAGCATGCAAGGGAACTGCTTGCAGTCCCCAGGCCCATACACACACTGAGATTTTTGAGCCAAACTGATTTGCCCCGGTGCCAGCACTTACAGGCTCCTAGCATGGCCCAAGTGTGCCCAGGCCTGCCCCAGCCATGGAGCCGTGCCTTCCACACACACACACCAAAGAGGTGATGGTGCTCTTCTCAGTGATGACCAGTGATGACCAGTGGTAGGAAAAAGGGTAATGGATGCAAGTTGGAGCATAGGAGGTTCTGTGTAAACATAAGAAACAGCTTTTTCACTGTGAGGGTGATGGAACACTCGAACAGTCTGCCCAGTGAGGTCGTGGAGTCTCCTTCTCTGAAGGCATTCAAAACCCACCTGAATGCACTCCTGTGTGACCTACACTAGTTGGACTCAATGATCTCTTGATCACTCTGTGATTTCTTTGATTTCTGTGATCCCTTCCAGTGCAGGGGAGATCCTGAGAGTACAGGTGCAAGGAGGTGCAGGTGCAGGTGCAATCTGTCTGGTTTGCCCCAATGCATGAGCAGTGCTCCGTGCCCTGCACAACCTGGCCCCACACAGCCCCCCCTCACCCTCGTCTGAGTTATGGTTTCAAGGCAGAGGGATAGGAGCCAGGGCATGGAGAAACCCAAACCGAGGGCTTCCCGCAGGGCAGCTGGCTCCTCCAGGGACAGCCCCAACTTCCATTAGCACATGCTGATCCACCGCAGCTTCGGTCCTGGAGTTGATAGTCCCCAAGTGGAGCTGGAGGGCCAGGGGGTCTGAGACCTCCCCAACTGCTCCAGCGCAGAGTCCCCCGGCAAAATTAAACGCCAACGTGGGGGTGGCCGTGTCAAAGCAGGGAAAGACGTGCCCCCGGCACTCCCCCAGTCCTACTGCAGTCCCGAGTGTGCACAGTCTGCCTATGTCCGGAGGCTCTGCTCAGCCCCGCTGCCCACTGCAGCCTTCCCACTTGCCCCAGGACACGCTGCAGCGCCCAGGGATGGAGTCTTACCCACGCAGGGGCACCCGCCGGCAGCTGACGGGGACATAGGGGTCGGGAGGCTCAGACAAGTGGCTCCGAGATGGGGGCAGCACAACCCAGGGGGCGTGGGGCTCGGAGGGCAAGTGACACCTTAAAGCAGAGAAGACAAAACCACGGGCGCCTCTCCCCCAACCCCTGCAACCCCTGGGACGGCGCTGCCTGAGACCGGGAGTCCCAGCCCACCCCGACGCTCCTCTTCCTCCCCTCCACCCCGCAGGACACCCCGTTCCCCGGCGGAAGGAACCGGCGCTCAGCCCCGTACCCGCTCTCCTGTGCCATGCTCTGCCGCGCCGCTCCGCCGGTGCTCCACCGCCCGCAGCCGCACGGGGCCGGGGCTGCTCGGGGTGCCCGCCCCTCGGTATCGGCAGGGAGGTGAGCCCGCCCCCGGCCCCCCGCCCCGCCGGGAGCCCCCGGCCCCCGCACGCCCCGCAGCCGCTGCTTTTGCTTCTCAAGGTCGCCTTGGATTAAGGTCACGCCGCTACGGAGGGAGAAGGGAGGAGGGGAGGGGTGAGGCGGTGGCGGGGCAGGAGCACCCTTCAGTGCCCTCCGTTTGGGACTGAGCCCCTATTCTCACCCTCTGGCACACCCTGTCCTGCCCTGAAGCTGTCTGCACTCAGCACAGCCTGAGCTCCTCCACGATGGGGCACACAGAGGATCCCTTCCCGAGACACGAGCACTCTCAAGGCCAGGAACCCTCCAGCTGGGAGAGGGGCAAGACACAAAGGAGAACAGGGTTTGCGCAACGTGACCTAGTGCAAGGCGCAAGTTGGAACTTGATGATTATTAAGGTCCTTTCCAGACCAAACCATTCTGTGATTCTATGATCCTGGGGCAAAAGGCCTACGGGGATCCAAACTGGTGCACAGATGTACTGCTCCGACAGACCTGGACCCCGGGGGAAGGTGGCAACGCTCCCAGTTGCACTACAGGAAGGCAGCAAGTGCTGCTCTTAAACGGAGCCTGCAGGACCGAGAGCTCGCTACCCACCTGCAAAGCAAGTCAGAGCAACAACTCTCCAAACCCCCTCAGCTTTACCTGCTCCAGGAGAGACTAGGTGCCCCAGGGATGCAGCCTCTTCCCGCTGAGAAAGGCCACGAAGTGTCTCCAGCTCACCCGCCCACGCTTGCACAGCTCCCCAGTCCTCCCGCCTGCAGTAAATCCCCTCCTCACCCCTTGCCCTCCCCATGAGACCAGACCGGGAGCAATCTGTGCTGACTGGGGTTTTATTATTTATTAATACGAACTTACAAAAAACCAAACCAACAAACAGAAGCATTTTCACACCCCAAGGTCAGGGGAGAGAAAAGAAGGTAATGGTTATAAAACGAGACCCCCAGGAGCAAGGAAGAGGCTGTGCTCTGCCCTTCTTAGGAAAGGCTGCGAGGGGAGGAGGGAAGGGAGAGATGGGATTTAAGACACTGTTGGCACAACACTGCAGATGATCAGCATAATGGTCTACTCGAGGAGGGGTTTGAAATCGAGTAGCTGCTCAGGCTTGCCTGCAGCCAAGAGCAGGCAGTGCAGGCTCCACTGCAGCAGAGCCCGGGAGCTCCTGGGAGGTTTCCGAGCACCCCCCCGGCAGCCGCACTAACGCCTCGGCGCAGGGAAGGCAGGTAAGCGGCTGCCGGTCCAATTTAATTGCGGTGTGGCTGAGGCAGACGCCAAGGCAGGTTTGAAAGCTGAAATGGATGCACTGGGCTGGCAGAGATGAGCTGGAGGAGGGGGGTAAGGGAGGGGGGCCAGGACTGAGAGGCGCCTGGCAGGCAGCAGCAGGCAGAGAAGCCAGCATACCTGGAGCCTGCAGGGGACCGTCGGCCGGTGACCTGCCCAGCACTACAGGGCAGGTCCCCCTAACGCTCCAATTGACCAGCTGGGCTAGAGCTGCGCTGGATGGGAGGCCAGCACACAATCAGCCCCGGGCTGCAGGTTAGCTGCAGGAGTGCACTATTTACAGCACAAGAGCCACAGTCCTGCTGTCTTCTCCTCCCCCAGAGCCCTGGGAAGCAAATTTATGACGTGTGGATTAATCTCCAGTAATCCACTCCCCCTCTTGGGGCAAGAACCTGTGTGGCACAGCTCCAGCCCCAGCCTCCATACCAAAGCAAAGGGAGAAGCTTGATACACCATCCAAATGCAAAGCTAGAAGCAAGGATGTGCTAGCAGGGAAAAAACTGTCCCCAGGCTACCTGCTGCTGAGTAGCAGTTTTAACAGGGGATAAAACAACTGGATCGGCTTTTATTTAGCTCATTCATCTAACCGACATGTAAACAAGAAGTGACAAGGAACTGGAGGGGACGTGGTGTGCACACCTTGTGTCACATACCACTTGGGTAGAGGCTGAGCTAGCTGGAAGACATCAGCACTAGCTCCTGCTTGGTGGGGCGGGGGAGATGCCAGCCAAGCCTTCTGGAGAGACAGGGATCTTTACAGATTGTTTTTATTGGTTTTATTTTGGTTTGGGTTGTTTTTTTTTTTTAAGCTGTAGAATCAGCATTTGCTGGTGTGGCGGTCCCTGGAGGCACGCTGCACTGCTACAGAGCAGCCCTTTGGCTGGGTGGGATGGTCTGACAGGCAGGCAGCCAGCTGGCACACCCAGTATGTTGCAGAAGAGGTCACCTGTTCCTGGTTCTATGTAAACCTGAGCTGTTTCTTCCCTGGTCCCCCACCTCCCCCAGCAGTCATTGCGGAGGAAGAGGGATGCCCCGTGGGTCAGTGACTTGACCCTCTTGCAGGTTCTTGACAAGCTGAGCCAGCCAGCGCTTTGTGGTGGTGTCATCCTTCAGGACCTGGGCGAAGGTGGTGTCTTTCAGTTGGTCAGGAAGGCACTGCCTGAGAGCTTCACGTGCCCTACATCAAGAGACAAGAAACGGGGCCCAACAAATAAACTCACAGGAGCAAGAGGGGAGCAAACCACACTGGGGACACAGTACTGCTTTGTCTGGGGGTCTACCTGGCAGGGTCAGTCAAGGAAAGCACTGAGCAGCAGTAGCACAGCTCAGGCAGCCAGCACAGTTCCCATCCCTCACATTAGACCCCACCAAGCCAAACCCTGTGCCCGTCAGTCAAGAGCACTGCAATACCAGGAGAGGCTGAGACAACAAATGCATACCCAGCAGCTTTGGGCAGCACTGCTGATCAGCATGAAATCAGTCTGCATTCCCTCAACCGAGTGTCATCTATTGGTTTCTACTGCTAACAGCCCACAGGATGCAGAAGAGGGAGAGCAAAGTATACCTTCCACCTCAGCCCCTTCCTCATACCTAGTTCAAGCTACATTTGAGCTTTAGCAGCCATAACCTGAACAGCTTGAACAGCACAAAACCCAGTCACTTTGTTTCTCTCCCGTGTACCATAAAAGCTCCTGGGATTAGCAATAAAATACAAACAACCCATTCTCCACATTGAGCTAAGGCTGACATAAAGACACACAAGAAACCTTGGCTCTCCCCAGGTGGGCAGCGTGAAGAACTAAGTTTCCAAAGGAGCTGGAAAAGCCCTGCCCGAACACCTAAAATGTTTACCTGGGGTTATCGGAAAGGCGAAGGTAGCAGCGGACGACGTGCTTCAGTAGGCGTGCTGATGGCTCCTTGGAGAGCTGCAGGACCATTTTACCCTGTTTGACAGAGGCCAGTGCCACCAGTTAAAGTCTTTGTAAGAACAGCTTCACTTACAGAAGAGACTGGGAAAGACCACTAAGTCACACCCTCTGGCTTCCCATGCATCACAGATACCCCTGCATGAAGCCTGGTGCTCTGTTTGCGAAGATGTCTTTCAGAAGAGCAGATAGCCACAACCCGGAAAGGATTCTCCCAGCAGCTTGAGAAAAGGTTGTCTCATCTGCTTGGTTTTTACCTCCCCAGGACTGCTTAGTGGACCAGTTCTCAGCTAGATGAAAGAGAACCTGAGGTTTCCTCCTCATGAGGGAAGGTGAACAGAGCCCAAAAGTTTTGATAGGCTCAGGCTGACTCACCCCATGAGGTGTGTTCCAGAGCTCAGCAACACTCCCTGTTCTCATCTGCGCTGCCTCCATGTCAACACCCTTTTAAAATGTCAACAATATCCTAGGGAGCCATACCGAAGGACTGGGCTCTCCCACACCACATACACTAAGATCCAGAATTGGTCTTACCACGTACCCAGGAGCTTTCCTTCTGCTGCATCCACAATTAAGCCATGTCTGCGAAGGAAAACCAGGGCAGATCTCCCTGGCCCAGCTTTCATTTCTCACACTCTGCAGGACACTGCACATGGTGGCACCTTTGAATGCACCCAGTGAACAGTGTGGGTGCCTTCACACACCTGCTTTGGAAGAGTTTAACAGTCTGCTTCCTCATATTTAGAAGTCAATAAGATCTGCCCAACAAGCTGTTGGGGTTTTTTTCTCCTTTAAAACTACATTGGTTAGCACCAACCATTTTCCTCATTAGCTGAATTCACCTGTATTTGGATATTCAGGCAGTGAGCAATTAGCAAGCCACCCTCATCTGCCCTTCTGCAAGCTTCCTGTTCTCAGCAGTTCCCCAGGAGACCAGTATTTCTTCAAAATAAAGAACAAGTCAGAGAGCTCCTAAGACAGATTCTGGATGGGAAATACTAACTTGTTCTTTTAAAAGCATCTAATACTTGTGTAATACAGGTGTACACAATCCTGATTTTTCAATTAAAGAACAGAAACATTTATAAACATCATCTTTCTCTGTAGCCCTATGGACTACTAATCATGTTGGTGCTTCAGCCAGTGGTGAGATTATACCACAGCTGGGATTTCTGCTATGCTAACACAGCAGCTTTACACGCCCATATCCATTTGCGTTCACACTCTTCTGAGCCACAGATTCTTAGCCTCCTTCCCTTCCCTACCCGAGGGTTTCTAATTGTGTCCTTTGCTTTGCCCATAAGCCAGATGTACTTTTTATGAAAGCTGATCCTTTTCTTGAAGAAAAAAATCATGTTGCATTAGATATTACAGACATCGACTCACAACAGTTCATATTTTGCTGTTTGTGGGTGAATGAGGAGGTAACGTTTTTTTATATATGGGGAAAAAAACCCACAAATATTCCCAATGAAAGCATCAACATTTAGGCACAGAACAAGCACTGCAAAGAGCTTAACTTAATCCTGCATTTTCTTCTCCTGAGACTGCTCTTTAAAAAGCAACCAACCAACTAAACACAAAAGCAGGACAACAGCTATTCTAGGGCAAGCTTGATGATAATAAAGCTTAAGTTGGGGCTATTACTCCTGAGATGAACAAACTATGAGTATTTCTCTGTCACAGAGGACTGGGTATGGACAAAAATTGCCTGCCCTCTCTGTGTTCCAATACAAGAACTAGAATCATAAGCAGCAGCTAGTAGGAGTCAGGTTCAAAGAGGTAAAAAAGGAGGTTGACCTTCCAGGCAGCAAACAGGAAACCCGTGAAACTCGTTAAATGACACTGTGGACCCAAAAAGTTTCCATGGGAACAAGGGGAGAACAGGACAAACACCGAGCTTCTACTGCATAGAAAACTCACAACTGACCCTAGAAATGCAGTGCTGAAGATAGGTGGCAGTTACAAGACTCCTGCAAGGGCAAGCATATAGTATGTTTGCCATATATTATGCTACTTCTAGAACTTCGATCTACCTGCTGCTTTTTCAACCTGTTGTGGGAGACAGAGCTGGGAAACAGATCCGTGGCCTGAGCCGTGAGATCGTTCTTACCTAAAATTAAATCAATTCACATCCTACCAGCAACACTGGAAACTCTTTTTCTTCTCTGGAGTTGTTTACTTGGTTTACCTTGGGATCTTAGTATATAACAATTAATATGTGTTCTCTTGACAGGCAAACCAGAAATGCACATGGAAGCAGAGAGCTACACTGTCATGAGCAATAAGCCCAAGACAGGTCTGCCTCCCTCGTCCTGTGCTCCAGCCAGAGTACTAGAGTAGCTGCCAAAGAAGCTGGCTGCTAGAGCATATTTTTTTTCTTTTTTCTTTTAAAAGAGAGGAAACAAATAATCTTACCAGTATCATGGCAACATGGGAAAACCTCTCGTAAGTCTGACAGATATATGCAAGCCCTGTGTCATCCAGAAGGATTTTCTGAAGAATAAACGTAGCAACCTAGAATGAGGAGAAAGCAGAAATAAAGGGTATAAACAACTTATCTCTCCTGAAAAAGGACAGCCTTTGTGCTGCCTTCTTTTCAAGGCAGTCTCAGAGTTGAAAGGCCTTTCAGCAGGCAGTAAATGCTTTACTCAGTAAAAGTTTAAAGCCAAAAGAAAATGCAGGACACTACACAATGCTTGGCATCTGGCTAAAGCAATGGACACAAAACTGTGTGTACAAGATGACTGGATGCAGGTTGCATAAGACAGCAACTGTCGGTGGGCTGCTCAGGACAGCCTCAGGATTACAGCCACACTACTGTTGTCACAGAACAAGAAGCAGGAGAAGGATGTGTCCCTTGGCCCTGCCATAGAGATGGCAAGCTGAATTCAGTTTTCATCTTCAGTATTATAGATTCACAACAAGACAAGTGGCTTTCTGGAAGAACCTCAGCCAGCTGTGTCAGCAGGTTTCACCAGAGAAACACACAAAGACTAAGACCTGTGGCCAGCCCACCACAGTCATCAGCTCACAGATGCAAGCTTAGGGGGAAACAGAGTCCGTCATCAGAAGAAACAATGAAACTGATCCACTGCAGTGAACATTCCCATAACCATCCACCACCCAATCTCTACGCTGCATAGCTGCAGCATTTGTTCTCTCAGGCCAAGGAAAGTTGTTCCAGCTCAGCTCGGAAGTTACTCTGTACAGCTGCAGAGGGAAAGGATATTGAGAACAGCAAGATCTTTTCCAGTAAAACTACCAAGATCAAGAACTTCAGCTTAGTTTGGTGCTTTTGGTTTATTTTTTTTTTAAGAAGTAAAAACTCCACTCAGAGTTGCCCCAGCATATGCAACAGGACACAAGCCAACTCTGCAGGCTACTGGATGCCTGGTCAGTCAGAGATAAACAAGTCTTAATTAAGACAAAAATAACAGATACCGTTTTGGAGAGTTCACTGCCAGACTCCATAATGCGTAAGCACAGAGGGATAATTTCTGTCGTCAATAAGAAATTTATCACTTCTTGCTCATCAGTTTTCACCAAGGCCCCTTGAAAGAAAAAAAAAATAAAATCAAGAAATCACAAAT
Organism: Calypte anna; assembly: GCF_003957555.1. Taxonomy (NCBI): domain Eukaryota; kingdom Metazoa; phylum Chordata; class Aves; order Apodiformes; family Trochilidae; genus Calypte; species Calypte anna. The sequence goes on along the minus strand of NC_044253.1, from coordinate 15,967,037 downwards.
TGTTTCAAAAAAGCCCTTACCTTTCACAGAGGACCTGGGCTCCTCCCCAGGAATCATTAAGTCTGAATGGCAGGCAAAGCAACTGTCATCCTGAGTATGTTGCAGCCCATGGCTAGAGAAGAAATCATTTTGGCAGCATAAAAGTAGTGAAGCTGAGTTTGGGAGTTGTTTGTTTTTCAGAAAGGGGATGCATTCTTGGCTCTCCCTCAGTGGTGCCACAAGCACAAGAGGACTTGCCACCCACAGCAAGCTCTGGGAGAAATAAATGCATTTTAAGACCCTCTTATTTTATGCATTAGAGAGAAATTTTTTAGGCAGAAAGAAGAAGAAAAAAATCAACCAAAAAAACCCCCAAACAGGATAAACAGGATAAGGGGAAGACATGGCAAATACACCTGAGACAATGATAAAAATCAAAGACTGCCCACTCTGTACCCACCTTTCTCAGTGTCTAGCTGGCTGGGGGTGAAGTCACAACAAGCCTGCAGGTGGTGCTTGTACTCACAGGAAACATTTTTAGCAATGCACCCAGATATCAGGATTTTCTTTATTAGTGAGAAGCCCAATTCCTACACACTAAGAGGAACCTGCCTCCACAACTGACAGAAAGGGAGCAGCTCCTCTTGTTAATACTACAGAACTCAGAAAAGACCTTGCTTTTGGTCACGCAGGTCTCTATACCCACAGCATGAACTGCATTCAACTTGGTAAGAAACCTGAATTCCAGCATTAAACTGGCTGCTTACCAATCACTCCAAGGCTTGTGAGCCGCAGGTACTCGAATGGACGCGTCTTGCTAACTGTGTGCAAGAAGGGGTACAGGAAGAGAGGGATATGAGCTGCCAGAAAAGCTGACCTGCAGGAAAGGGAGAACATCCAACATGAGAGACAAGGAATTAAAAAAGCGAGCACACAATCCAGCGTTACCATGCAAAGCTCAGACTATCCCTGACAGATGCCACTGCTGTTTCTCAGCAGAGGGTAACAGTTTGTTCTCTGGTGGAAATGTACGAAGTAAATTCTGCACTACGCGCAGCACTAACACCTAAATTGTCAGGTGCCTGTAGCACTCTCTTGCACAGACACCCAAATCCTTCCTCAGTTCCCAGTTTTCAAACTTTAAATGTAGAGGTGTGCAAGATCCTGTTTTTCTGGATACCACCTCACAGAGGGTAGCTGTAACACTACTTTGCTACAGGTGACAAACAGCTTCAGCTATGAGCACTTTCTTCTCAGCAGGAACAGAAGTATGAGATCATGAACCCCTGGGTAGCTTTTTTTCTGAGTTTTAGTGACTGATTTTGACTAAACCAACATCATCTTTTCCCTTGCTGACATGGACTGGAGTCAGACTGAGAAACCCTGAAGTGAGGCTGAGGACTCCAGACATGGCTCCTGTTATTGGTTCCTGGCCACACACTGTCTCTGGGAAGGACAGTCCTGCTTATTCCACCCTCTGGACAGCTGGTTAAATAACTGTAAGCTCATTAAAGCAAGGGTCCTGCACACAGCAGTCAGCACCCTTACTGCTGGCTGAGGTCCCAGGAGCTGCCACAACTCAATGCTGTGAGAATTTGCAAGATCTCAGGATGATCCAGGGAATTCAATGGATTTGGGACGACCATAAAGCTGTTGTGCTGATAATCCATGCAAAGGAGTAAAAGGAGCAGGCAGCTGTCTATCTTCCAGTTCTGCCCTCTGTTCCACTTCTCTTGGTAGAAAACACAAAAGATAGGAGCTTACATCCTTCTGGAGTCAAACCAAGCTGTCAACACCAACACCTCAGAAGACTCACACACTTGGAAACACTTACCTTGTCTCAGGATGTGATGCAACACACTGTAGTAGAGCTAAAGCATTGCAGACTCTGTTGGACTGATGGGCTGTCAAAGTTGGAGGGTTGATTGATGGATAAATATTTACAATTTCCTAAAAATCAACAAAGAAATTTAATAAAGAAAAACATCAGAGAGCTGCACCAAAGCACTTTCCCAGCAAGGAACTCTGGTGACACGCAATGACAGTCTGTTTTCACCAGGCATCACGTTGAAGTTATACAGCAGCCACCACACTGACAATGCAAGGGTCAGTGTCAATTTGACAAGGAGTCACAGGAATGCATTACAGCTTTATTTTCAGTTAAAAAAGGGTTCATTTAGTTTCCTGGCTCTTCACTAGTTTAGGGACTGCTTTGTTTTGAACTTCCCGATCAAAGAGGAGGAGTGCTGTTCCTGTGCCTAGAGGCAGAGCACACCCACTCTATTCATACTGTAGCTGCTGGTACTCTAACTCAAAGCAGGGGAGGCAGCTGAGGGGGAGAAATCCAATTCAGAAATCTGCCTGCTTCCAACTATAGTTCCCTTCTAACTTTCTTTACTCATTTCAGGGACATCCTGATAACAGTTTGACATTGCCAATCCTGCACTCTTTCCTTTCCTTCTTCCAAAGGAATGACTAGCTGAGAGAGAGCCAGTCATCAGCTGTTGTTTGCTCAGATAAGCTGAGCCGCTTGGTTTCACATGACATGCAGGTACGTTGCCTTGTCAGGATTTCTGGAGAAGCCAGAAGCATTCCCATGCTGCCCTGCTAGCAAGCTCCCTGCAGGGGCCACCTTCTGACCTGAAGTGCTCAAACTAATACAAAACAAATCAAACCAGAGATCTTAGGAGTAAGACTGTTGTGCCTCTCCTATGACACTGTATGAAAATAAGCAGCACATGATCTACAGGGAGCTCATACACCCAAGATTTTGCCTGCTCCCCTTCTAACTATGTAAGCTGTCTAATCAGAGACCTTACAGTCTCTGCATACATCACCTTGCTAACAATGATTAATGGCAAATGAGTTTCTCACATCTGCTCACCACACTACATAATCCAACATACTCCCATCAAAAGCTATAAGGGACTCCACCAGTGTCTCCCCAGACCTGCACTGTAGATGGACACACAATGTGCTGCTGGTGCTGCACCATGGGATAAAGACACCACTGGTCCTGCTCACCTGAAGGAGCGCTGCGATTGTGCCAAACGAATGCCACAGCATCGGGGCAAGGTCAGGCACAGACTCGCGCTTCTTGCTCAGCTCCAGCAGCGCATTCTCCCGTGTCTCCGGGCTGGACAGCTCATTGATCCACTGGTAGATCTTTTCGCGGTCAACCTGAGCCAGTGCTGTTGGCACAGGCTGGGAGGGAGACAAGAAAACTTCAGTCCAAGCATTTCACCCAAGTCCCTTCCAGACCTTTCCCACAACCTGGCAGAAAAGCAAAAAAGTGCTCAAGAAACTCCCAGTGGGGGGAGAGAGGAACTAAAGCTGCATTAAGATGTTCTGGGTATGAATCCCTTCCTTAGATTTGTCTTCTTATTTCACCTATTTGTAACACAAAGATTTTACTTTCTGGCCTGACTCATTACGACAGACTTTCTAAATCCGCTCGTTAGGTAGCACCTTGCAACTTCACTCAGCAATAAAACAGAGCCATGCTGCTGCCTGCCTGTGCCAGCAGAGCTCCTGGGGAGGTCACGCATACTTCAGCCAGCTATAATATGCTCAATCTGCATTTAGCACGCATTCATTTCATGCTTCAAGTGCAAGCTTCCACAAACTCAAAGTAAGTCAGACGCTACCTTTTTCGCTCCAAATACATCCATGACATTGGAACCTGCCAATGGGATTTACACAATGTACATGAGAAAAATATTTATACAAACACTAGAAAAATTCTCACTACTCCAACATCAGTATGACACCATCCACAGCCAGTAACACCTGCTGTTAGAGACATCTCATATTCATAGCATCTATCTAGTTTACATGCATGCTGCTAAAAGGAAGGTTCTCAAAACTGATTTTGTGCAAAAATTCCTGTTCACAACAAACCTGGAGAAAGGTATTCACAGTCAAGACACATTTTCTACTACTAATGAGATACGCAGATTTCTCTTCCACCTTTCTTGGAACAACAGAGAAAGAACAGTATCAAGGGTAAGTTTGCAAGAAGGAAAAAAAAAAAAAAAAAAAAAAAAAAGAGAGGGCTGGGAAGGAAAGAAAGCAAGATATGGAATTGCAGCATTGTTTCTGTAGAGAGGGGAAGGCCCAAGTGTTTCAGTTCAAGTTTGTTTCATACCTCTGCTGGCACAAGCAGCACTGTAGGTGCAAACAAGTACTCCGCACACTTCCTAAGTCGACAGTTTGGTAATTATGAATCAAAATTTGAAGACAAACATTACCATTAAAAACCCTGGGGTTTCCAAAATCCAGTTCAGAATTCAAACATTCTGCTGCACTGCTTACTATTCAGGTAAAACAGAGCTTGAATTGAAAGTGGTTGGTATCAAACCCGAAACCAAGTGGTAGGGGTGAGGGGCAGACTCCCAGAACTGCAGGAGGGATGAAGGGAGACTTCTTAACCCTTGGCAGACACCTCCAATACTTTCTGTCTCAATTTCTGCAAGGGTTTCCCTCCTCTGTTCATCCACATATTATACCTATGGTAACGTCCATAAAGATTCTGACCCAGCTGTGGGATTTCTCTCTCCCCCAGCCACTTCCATCATATTATTTAACTTAAATGTTTATACATAAGCCAATGTGCAGTTATCAATCTCTATACTCAAATAGAGGGCTCAAATACTTTTTTAACCCTTAATTTTTTCTCCTATATTCTTTTTTCTCATCTTTATGTTTTTTTTTTATCCCAGAACCTCACACAAAATTAGTAATCCTGACAAATTTATTGTGCTCTCACGGCTGGGGAGTGCAATTCCAACAGAGCTCAGAGAGCGAGAATGAGCAGAGCTCATTTGTTTTTATTTAGGAAGGTAAAGTGACAAGCAATGCAGCCATAATGTTATAATTGTGTTATCTAAAGCTTCTGTTTTTCTAGACTCACTGAAAGTTTCAGTTCCTGTAAGCTTAAATACATCAACCCTTTAAAAGCATAAGGATGTGCTTCTGATCCCTGGAGAACATTAAATATATTTTACACGCAATTAAGTTTATGATGTCCAATATTTGTCTTAGCCAGAACCCACTGCTTTTCACAGGATCTGCTTTTCACAGTTGCTCCTCTCAGGTTAAGACATACTGGTTCCTAATTTCTTACTTTATTGTTGCTCCTCCCTCTACAACCTGAAATTCTGGGGAACCCTGAGGGCTACACACAAACCCTCCAAGCTCCGAGACAGGACACTGCCAGGCGGACTTCCTTTTGCACACAGGGAGAGCAAAAGTTACCAACAGTATCTCAAGACTGCACAAACTAGCCACCTCTGCCTCATGGAAGAGCTTGTAACACCTTCTTCAAGAGAAACAGCATTACCTCAAACATCCATGCCTGACTGCATCTGTAACAATCACAAAATGAAATGGACTTAGGCAACTGGCTTTCTCTTGATAACTGAGCAACTCCAGCTAAGGCTCACTGGGAAAAGTGCTGGTCAACAAAAGCTGAATAGTGACTAACTGGAGACATGTGCTTTTTAAAATATTTTGATAGATCAAGAACTAAAAAAATACCCAAATTAACTTTAAACTCTGATAGTAGTGCATTAGCTGGTCTGAGCTGGACTTTTAATCACTAACTGCTAATTACAGCTACATTTACTGGCTTTAGCCTGTTCTGGATCCTCTAGCACATTGTGCTGTCTTCAGGTCTGATGTCCAAGTGTCAGCTGTGTCATTAGCTTCACTGTGTAAAGCCCAATGCTGTGGCTTACCACATCTTTATCATGAGAGTGTTCACAAAATCCAAAGGGATTCCTGAGCCAATCTGTGACCTGGCTAGGAGGTAATTTTGTTTATTGCTGCTCCCAAGCACATCTCCAGAACCAACACCTATCCTTTCCTGTCAACTTTATTCCAACTGACTGTGGTAGAAAAAAATTCAACACAGAACTACCAGATGGCATGAATTATGTAGAAATTAAATATACATTCAAATGAGACCCAGAATAAGGCAGGGGCTTATTTTAAAGTATATTTAATTTATACCTAAATGATAAAGTTCAGTTATATGCCTAAAACCTAAAATGACCTAAAAGTCATTGCCAGAATCATCAAGTGACAAGTACTTAAAGTGTGAAGTCTTAAAAAAGTTATCTCAGCTCCTGCTTATGAGTATTTTACTTACTCTTGCTTGCTCGTGAGTCCGAGCCAGTCTTGAGCTACGCTCATCTGAAAAGAGCTCTACCTGCTGGTCTTGCAATACACTTCGCAAACCCAACACAGAGCGGAGAGTCAATCCAACTTTAGGCAGCCTCATACACACACAAGGAACATGCATTTGGAGAAGTGAAAACCGAAAAACAAACCTGCTCAGATGGTAGATAAGACACAACAAGCACGTTGTTCAAACTGGGCTCTCATTTTTCAACGCAACCAGCAGGCTGGTTTCCACTCCCACCAGCCTGCACATCAGGCACCCATCCCGCCCCAGCAGCAGCTTCCCGAGGGGCCGGAGGGCAAGCACCAACTACGGATAGCACGGCAAGGTACGGAGGAGGAAAGGGGAAGAAGGAACAGGCAGACACCGTGCCTTTCCCGCCGCCCTATAGAACACTGTGGTCTCTCCTCTCTGCCTCTGCAGTCAAGGCCAAAAGTCAAAGACTTCCCCAGAGGCCACAATGGGTGGCTGGGCATGCAGGAGGCGTCCAGGCGCAGTGAGGGAGGAGGGAAACCTCTACATGATGCAGGTCGGGCGGAGAGAGGGCAGCCGGGGCAGGCAGCAAGGAAGCCCTCCCGGCCCTGGGGGAGCTACCCCGACCCCGCAGGTGGCGGAGCAAGGCGGGGCCGCCTCGGGGAGGCCTGAGGAGCGCCCAAGGCAGCAGCTGCACCTCGTTCAGCGCCTCCCCGCTACCAAAAGGATCGCGCCGCCCCTCCGCCAGCCACCAGAGCGCCGAGAGAAAGGAGCTGACAGGGGCTCAGAGCCTTCCCGCCGCGGGCAGCCGAGGGAAAATGTCCCCTCGCAGCTACGAGGGCGGCCTGCGCAACGGGCTCGGGGTCCCGTCCCCAACCCCGTCTCCGTCCCCGTCCCCCTCCCCAGCCCCAGCGCCGCCGCGCCTCACCGCAGCCGTGGCTAAGCTGTGCATGGTGCGACCAGTGCTGGTGCTGCCGCCGGGCCGGGCTCAGGAGGCCGCTGCTGCCGCCATGGGCTCGATCCCACCCCGTCCCCTCAGGAACCGCGGGTGATGCTGGGAGGGGGCGGGACCAAGGGGTGAAAGCTCTGCGCATGCGCACGGCCGCCGGCGAAGCAGGGTAGGGGGGGCGGGGTCGGGTTCGGCGCACGCGCACCAGCTGGGTTGGGCGCTCGCGGGGCGCGCCGGGAAGGGCGCCGCCGCCTCGCTGACGTGAGCGGGCGCACGCGCGCGTGCGTCGCGCGGCGTCTCGCGCTGCTGCCCGGTTCCCGCCATCCGCCGCCACCGCCCCCCCTTCACCCCTCCCCCCCCCCTCCCCACCGCCACCCTCTCCCGGGCCTCACCCGCCCAGCGGCACCGAGGACGCGCCGGGACGCAGGTACCGGGGCTCAGCCCCCATCCCCCTCCCCACGTTCTTACCCCCTACTCCCGCCTTCCTTCCCCCTCCCCCCCCTCCTCCTCCCGCGACTCCCGGCCCGGTCCTCCCCCCCCCGCCTCCTCTCAGAGAGGCCCGACCCGCCGCGGCCATCGAGCGCTCTCCTGTCTCTCCGCCCGGGGTCGGCAGGGTCGTGCCCGAGGTCGGCGGGGCTGGAGTGGGGTCGGGCTGGGAGCGGCGGCGGCGGCGCCCCGGGGCCGGTTGCCGGGAGCGGGTTGCTGGGAGGGGGGAGGGGGGAGTTGTCCGCGGCGGCGCCTCCCGGGCGGCGTTCGGGCCCGGTTCATTCATTTCTGATGGGGTTTGTTCCAAGTGCGCTCGGCCGCGCTTTTCGGGAGCCCGCGGCGGGGCGGGGGCTATTTGTCGTATCGCTGGGCCGGTGGCTTTGCCGGGACGAGTGCTGGGGGGAGCCCCAGTCCCGTCAGAAACGGGATCGTTTTCCCTCTTGGGCTCCCTCCGAAACTTTGGTTTCCGTCTCTTACCGACTCTCCTCAGGCGCTTCTTTTCTGTTCCTCAGTTCCGCTGAGGTGGATTCAAAGATTTACAAGAAATTTTGTCTCGGGGGTGGGTCCGTTTGCCTTCAACAATGAGAAAGCAGCGCACTACTTCCCAAACTGGGAGAGTTTTTATTAATCTGATTTTCCTTCGCTTGTGCCTGGCTCTCCTTCACTGTATGTGAAACCATCAGCAGAACAGTTCTACCGAGCTCTCATGGAAACTTCTAAGCCAAGCTTATATCTCTCAGTTGAGGTTATTTGGGGTGCCTGGTTATCTAAGTGTCTTCTTTTTCACTTGTGTTTAAAGTGGAAAACTCATCACTCTGGGTAGCTCCTTTCCGTGAGAAAGCATGGCTCCCCTGAAGGTGCACGGACCTGTCCGGATGCGCAGCATACAGACTGGGATTACAAAATGGAAAGAAGGGAGCTTTGAAATTGTGGAGAAGGACAACAAAGTCAGCCTAGTGGTTCACTACAATGTTGGAGGAATTCCAAAGACATTTCAGGTACCCCAAACATAAGGGCTTTTGTCTGAGCAGTACATAGATTGTGCTTTTTTCTGAACAGCTCTCCTCTTCAAGGCTATTAAGTGTCACGCAAACTTGTCTCTGTCACTGTTTCTTGTTCCTCATTTCCTGAACACTAATCCCTTTGTGTAACAATACTGTAAATTATTCACATCTATTGTTAAAGGATCTGCCAAGGTCAACATCAAGATGCCACTGAATGGGAAGAACCAAAAAGCAGGGAAAAGTTACCAAACTGTATAGTGTCGTGGCTCACATGTTCATATTTTTGGAATGTGTAAACTTTCTGTTACTGTACATTTGCAGAACCTAGAGTTGAAGATCTTTGAACATTTTTACTAGCTGTTTTCCTAGGTGAAGAGTGATGGTGTTAACAGTAGCCTTTTCTTGTTTGTAGGAAATTCTAATGAACGGCAGTTTACAAAAGTTTTAGCTTTTAAATATGCGAGGCAATGTGATTTCCTCACTGGGAAGCTGGTGCGGTTCACAGTTCAAGATTGTCTTGCACTATTCAACCTAAATTGCCCTTTTTTTATTCTGTAGGTTTTTTTCAGCTCAGTCTTTTTTGTGTGTGTGAAATGCTCCCAATCAAAAGAACATGAAGGAGTGGCTGTCTGTAAGAAATTTCATAGAATCATAGAATTGGCTGGGTTGGAAGGGACCTCAGAGATCATCGAGTCCAACCCTTGAACCACCGTTACGGTTGCTAGACCATGGCACTGAGTGCCACATCCAGTCTCTTTTTAAATATCTCCAGGGACGGAGAATCCACTGCTTCCCTGGGCAGCCCATTCCAATGCCTGATCACTCTCTCCGTAAAGAAATTCTTTCTAATATCTAACCTAAACCTCCCCTGGCACAACTTAAGACCATACCCTCTTGTCTTGTTGAAAGTCGTCTGGCAAAAGAGACCAACCCCCACCTGGCTCCAGCCTCCTTTCAGGTAGTTGTAGAGAGCAATGAGGTCTCCCCTGAGCCTCCTCTTCTTCAGGCTGAACAGCCCCAGCTCTCTCAGCCTCTCCTCATAGGATCTGTGCTCGAGTCCCTTCACCAGCCTGGTTGCCCTCCTTTGGACCTGCTCCAGGACCTCGATATCCTTCCTGAACTGGGAGGCACAGAACTGGACACAGTACTCGAGGTGTGATTTCCATCTGATCTGAAAATATGTAGAGGATATAAGAGCAGTTAGAAGGAAAAAAAATAATCCTATCTTATTTAGCAACTTTGTAACATCCAAAACTGACTTAAATATGTTGCCTTCTGCTTTCTTGTGCCACAGTTATTTTTCCTTCAGTAGCATTCACCTGACTGACCTGTCTCCGAGCCATTTATTTGTGTGGGGGGGCTTGGTGAAAAAAAAATTCACTTATGCTGAAAAATCTCAGTAAATAATCTGGCAGCCTATGTTGCCACAGAATCAAGGCACGAGAAAATGATTGGGTGTGGATAGTTCCTACCTCACTTACTGTTGACTTGAGAGGAAATGTCTGCCTTCTCCCGTGTGCTGCTCTGACTGCATTTTTGATTTAATCCAGCATTGGACCATGTTGCTTCTGGGAAGAGTGGTCTCTTCTTCCCTTTGTACCTTCCTTGTGTGCTTTTCCTCATGCACTCCTTTCTGCCTGGACAAGTGTCAAGTCTTAATGTGGTGTGACAGTGACTTGAGAGGTGGTTCCATGGGGAGGATCAGCCTATAGAGCAGCTAACCATAGCCTAAAGGGGTAGTTTTTTTACCAGCCTCTCACACCCGCTGGCTCTGGGACTTGTCAGATCTCTATCTGAGCTCAGTGAAGGATTTTCATGGGAATTAATTCAGGGAAAGGACCAAACATGAGATCTGTTGTGGGTAGGGGTGATAGGCCACCACATAGCTTGGAGCACATCAAAGGAGGAAGAGGATGAACTGCCACATCTTTAGATCAAGTATTGTGTGGAAGGTGACTGATTTTCAGCAACAACTGCTTTATGGTCCTGTTCAACTTGAAGCAACACAGATACCAGCACAAGAATGTTGGTGGGAGAAAGCCAGCAGGCAGGGAGAGCTGCCTGCCCCTTGCGCTGCAGGCTTCTGTTTGAGTGTAGTTTGTGTGAACTGGGCCCAGACTGTCACAGTTCTCTTGTGTCCTGCTTCAGGTGTGACAAACTCCTGATAATTTTCCTTTAGAAATAGTATTACCTTTTGGGCAAGTTGCTCTGGGAGAAATTCCTAGATTTCCCCACCTTTTTGGATGGATCCAGGGTTAAATTTCTTTATACAGTGGATGGTGTGTCACCAAATGTCTTATGTCAGAAGATAGGTTTTACTGATGTTTCAGACCTTTGACTACCTTGTTCTAGATGATGGATATGTATTGAGACATATTCCATTTACTTCCCCACCCAAGACATTGTGATGCTAACTGGGTCACAAAAGGTAGGTGTACAGGGTGGATGGAATGCTCTCATGATTGAATTTTGAGTTTAAATAGGTTCTTTTGCGTTGGGATGGTGAAGTAACTGTCATCCTTTGTACTGGGTGCAATATTTTAAGAGTGTGTGAAAAATGTGGAGCCTCCTTTTCAATTCTTAAATCTTTGGGAATATTTTAAACTCACATGGAAAACCACACAAACTAACAAGCCTCCCAAAACACAAAGATTAAGTACAAAGTATTTCAGAAATGTAACTTTCCTAGCAAAATATGTTTCCAACTGAGGTTATTTTCCAGCCACTCCTATAAACTGCTGTTGTTTCTAGATTGGCTTTGCAAGAAGCTGGGAATCTGCATGGAAAAAAAGAAATCTCACTGTTACATTGCCTTTTACTCTCTCAGTCTTTCGTATACCTGAAGAAATTTGAATAAACATTGGGAATAAGTTTTATTTTTAAACTTGTGTATAATTTGAGGAAGACAAGACAAGTTTTGGAGCAATCTGTAGCAAAACTTAGATGTTAAGAGTGTAGTTAGTGTTTGTGTCAATAAGTTTGTCATCAGTATTTATATCTCTAGTGTGGCAGTTTGCAGGTTAGGGCAGATTGGTAGAAGACTCCTATCTGATGGGCAGTGTTTTCCTCTGTCTTGTGCAGTCCCCAGTGACCTTGTCTGTGGTTTCCAGTCTTCTATTGAAGTACTGAGTATGGCAGTACTCTGGCATGGAAGTCATTGTGTAGCTAGTGCCTAATCTTAGGCGAGGCTAAGGAAGAGGCAGGAAAATGAAGAATTAAGTAAAAAAAGGCAAGGGAATTGAAAATGAGAGCATGCTTAGGTATGTACTGGCAAACTTCTATTCAGTCTGCACATGCAAGCTATTCTTTGGCTTCCTCTGCTTTAGGAGTTGCCCTCAACCTGTGTGGACAGTAGCATCTTTATTGAACATCCAGTTCTTACAGGTGATTTAGCATGAAGTAACAATTAAATGATAGTATAATAAGGTACCAGCAGCATTATTAGAGAGCACAGATTCTAAGTAAAATAATTCTTATGCTTGACCATAACCCTGAAAGTTTTGACACCATTTAATTGTTATCATGTTGCATATAAAGTAAGCATGTTTCTTATTGGCATATTCCCTCAGATTTTTTAAGCTAGGTAAAATCTGTCTTGCCTGAGAGCAAATTATAAAGCAAGTAGAAGTTTGTACTTAACAATTAAAATTTTCCCCATCTTAAATTATATATCAGACTTGATGAGGAAGTTTCAGACAGCTAAAGGGGGCTGTATGAGGCTCCTACTCCTTTACATTCAAGGATGTCATGCTTGGCAGCAAAGCAAGTTTCTGAGAGTTAATCAGGAATGTAGAGATTGTTGCACTGTAGTGGTGATACTGCCCTGTCTGCTCTGTCAGCTTCCAAGATCACCAATTTTATTACTTCTATGAAGCTTAATGTTTGCTCAAAATGGAGCAAGGAGAAATATTTCAGTGTGAGTGCCTCTTTCCATTTGACGTGTGTTTGAATTTGTAGGTATTTTGGCCTTTTAAAAATGGATTTGTGTTTATAGTCCCTTTCTTGTTTTCAGCTAAGCCATAACATTAAAACTGTGACCTTACGACCAAATGGTAGAAAACTGTGCTGCCTGATGCTAACACTAAAGGATACCAGCTTCCTGACAATTGATAAGGTACCCTTTAAAGATGCAAATGAAATGCGAATGTATTTGGATGCAGTCCATCAAGACAGGGTTCATACTGGTAAGTGCAATTGTTGTAAGTCATGTTAATAACAGCTTGGAGTGGGGCCTGTGCTGTTTTTTCTGCCTTTCATCTTTAGCCATTTTGCCCTCTCTGCGTTACTGACTTTCCGTACATTTGTGTAAATGCCTTTTTCTGGCCCCGAAACCTGATTTTTGTTTTATACCTTTCTCATAGTGTTCATTTGTCATGCTGAACAATAAGCAGAGAGCAAACAAGTAGGAATTGTTTATGTTGTCAGTATGTTAGTATCTGAAAAACTCTTTTCTATCACATGTGCACAGTCTCTATTTTATTTTGTCCTTTTTAAACATAGGAACTTTACTGCCAAGTGAATAAATGACCAATATAAGGGATGTTCATAAACATGTGCTTATGTCTGTGCAGCCAGAGTAATATACTGGCTGTTGGCACAAAATCTAGTGTGTCCCTTCCAAAATCAACTCCAGCTAAATAACAGCTTACAACAAAGAATGCCAAGCAGTTAAATGACAAATTTAAAATCAAATGTTGTGTACTTTTCCTGTCAGCTGGGAAACCCTCTCAGGGATCTGGCAGCTTTGGAGGTGTGCTGGGCAGCAGGACCACACAGAAGGAAGCTAATAGGCAATTCTCTTATATAGAGAACCAGGTTTGTTTAATTGTTAAAATTTTTCCTCTCCTTTAATTTTATTGCATTCATTTTCTCCTTTCATTCTCTGTATGTTGTAATAGCAATGTAATACCACTGTAAATACTTATTTTGCATCTGAGGTCTTTGTAATCTAGAAGGCTTAAAATAGAAGTATACAGAGCGGTTGTCAGCAGTTTGTCTTGCTCATGAGGAGCCATATATTCTGTATGAGTAGGAAAGGTCAGTGTCTAGCTGTGGAAGACAAAATACATTCTTTGTGCTGAGCTCTATCAGTCAGGCAGAGAAGCAGAAATCAAGGAAAAGTTTGTGATTAAAAGTTGCTTCTCCTGTAGCTCTCAATATCTCTTTGTGTATAATGAACACCTGACACAGCAGCTAAGCATGGTAATAGTTAGCATAGGTCCTAATGAGTCCAGCAGGCTACAGCCAAATAGATTGAAAATATGCTTACCGAGTAATGTATCAAAAAAGATGAAATTTGTGGCATTGTGCTCAGATTTTTTTGTATAAATTTTGCAGACTTTTTTCCAAAAGTGGCTTTCCTTCAGAATATTTTTGTTCTTTCTTTTCTGCACACATAGCACAGATGTCATGGTTCATCTACTTTCTGTAATTTACTTTGTGAATATACTTAGATCACCATCCTGAAGGAGAATGTTTTTGACGTTTTCCAAAAAAAATTTTACATGATGCTTAAAGACAATCACAGTGAAACCTCTAATGCTGTTTATACTAGTGGTAAGATTAGACGTGTTTAGCTTCCAAGTCTGAAGTTGGCCAGTCCTTAGTCAACCAACCACTAGCCCTTCACATTGCATTACATGTGGCTCTTGCTTGACCCACGTCTGTCAGAGAACTGTTCTAATTTTCTGGTTTCAATAAAGCTTTTTTGTTGTTTTAATACCACCCAGGATTGATCTGGCATAGTAATCATACCTTGGGCTTTTGAATTTCAAAGCATATAAAGGATATTTTTGAAACTTAAGTTTAAGCAGCTTAGCATTAGAAAATAAGAAGCGAAGTTGCCTTCTTCAATCGAGTTTCCATGTTTATGAGTTGCATTGATACAATCAGAATTTTTACCTATGTCTAATTAGCCTTAAACTCTCTTACTCTGTTACAAGTAGCATTTTTCTGCTTCTGGATGCTACACTGTAGCATGTAAAGTAGAGTGTAAATGCTACCTTGGCCTAAAGATGGGCATTGTGTTTTGTTTCCAATTATTTCCCTGTCTCCCTCCACTTTGCAGACTCCTCCCAAAAGAGCTGCAGTGGAAAGTAAGGAGGAAGCTCCCTTTCGCAAGGTGCTGGGTACCCCAGCAAAAGCATCCGTTAAGAATTCCCCTGGAGCTGGAACAGCGAGTAACAGGGTGAACATTCCAGCATCCCCTGCATCATCCGTCCCTCACAGAACAGGATTGCTAGAGAATCGGTAGGAGTGTTATCCTCTTCTTGTTACTATATTGGTAAAATTTAACTCTATAGAGCTGCAGGTGTAACTGGGTACACCTAGAAGTAAGAAGGGAATATGCTTCTCCCTCTGGTTTTGCTGTTACTTTTAACAGGATGTTAATGCATGCTTTTCTAGCCCCTGGTTGGTACTGAAACTAGAGCTTTATGAACATCTTAAGAATTGGGCAGAACAAATTGTTTTCTGTATACTATGTTATAAAAGTGGAGATTGGGAAAGATAGATGCAAAATATGCAGAAAGCTTTGAGGGGTTCTGTTCAGTTGGAAGGGGATTATTTACTAGCTTTTCTGAAAGAATGACCACTTAAAATTTTTTCTGTCATCAGTGAAAAGAGGAAAAGAATGCAACCGCCTGGTTCAGAAATGAGTGAAGATTATCCCAAAGAAAATGATTCTTCAACGTAAGTAAACGTTTCTAGTTTCTGATTTTAAACTCCTTGTTCATTTGTAAAGGTAATTTTGTCTGGCAAGACTTCTTGGGGATTTCCTGTCTCAGCAACATAGTACAGGCCAGTCCCTAGTCAACTGCTGAATACACAGTGCTTGAAAATTGGGTTTTCAGTCAGGATTAATGACGGAAATACAGCCTGCTCTAGCAGTTGATTTGCAGAAACTGGCACGTGTACATTTTTGTGTCTTTTTTTTTTTTCAGTTCAGACAGGATTGTCGTATGTGCTATATGTGTATAGGAGTAGGTACCTTTTTAAATGAACTTGCTTTGGCCCTTCTCAAAACAAAATACATAAAGGGAAATTGCCACTTAGAGAATAACCTCTCTGTGTTGGAAATAACATTTAATCATAAGGAATAAGGCTTGTTTAAATTCATTGGTTAAATTTACCTGTGAGTAAAGTTTATCTGTTCCATAGCTGAATATTAAAGGTTATAGGAGAGAAATGCTTAAAAAGAAGTTGTAAATATGAAACAGGAATACCCTGTATCTTCTGTAACTGCACTTACTTCCACTCTTGTTTATCTGTAGGAATAATAAAGCCTTGAGTGATCCAGCATGGAAATACTTAAACAGTAGCAAAGAGAAACAGTTGAATCTGAAGCAGGCAGAGGAAAACAGGACATCAGGTAAAAAAAACAAAGCTAAATGATCCCGATAGGATTTTACTCCTCTGATATTTCTTTAGAAAGTTGCTGCAAAGGTGCTTTTCCTCATCTGGTTTCCCTGTGCTGCTAATTTTTTTGCTTCCTGCAGTCATACGTGAGATGCAAACAACCTGCCTTTACTTTCAAAGCCTGGCTTACTCTAGTGTGACCCTGACCTTTACACTTGGGTGCTGGTGCCAGCCCGTGTGGCGGCTTATTTGAAAATTCAACAGGCAGCTTCAAACTTTGCTCCAAGCTGCCCTTTCCTTTGGGAGGACAGTCCTGTAAACACCTAACAATTTCCTTTTTGCTCTCTTTCTTCGTTAATTTTGTCTCTCCTTTGTAGTTAATGCTCGCATGACTTATAGCCTGGTTTTTGTGCTGAAAATGTGTACTGTATGCTTTTACTTTGCTGTCTCTTCCCCATAAGTTAAAGGGGAACTCTTTGGGGCCAGGACTTGTGTTTGTACCCAAGTTCTGTTGGTCACTTGTGTGTGACAAGGTTTTATAGACAATATAAAAATGTTGGCAGTATATACGTAAGCTAGTGACCACCACCATTCTTCAGTTTTACTTCTAAATACTGAGCCTGTTTCCCCATGAAAGGGAATGCATTCAAGATCTCGATTTTATGGAGAACTTTTCTAAACACTTTTTCTAGTGCAGCTCTGATGGCATAAACATGTTGCTGAAGGAGCCAGTAAGGTGGATATTTCTCTCTGAATAAAAATCTGGTTTGCTCTTTAGAGTGAAAATTAGAATCTGTGAGGGTGTTCCTGCAAGTTGAGGTAACAGTATTACAACTTTAGTTTCTGTGTCTGCATTTCTTAAATTTGCATGTCTCAAGCAACACAGGAGAGAAGCAGATTTTTATTCATTATCCAACCTAAAATATTCTGTGATTCACTTTAATAGGTGGGGTTTTTGACTCTTGAGAGCATGTTTTCTATGTGGCACCATCTTTGAGGCATTAGAGTCTCAGGATCTGACACAACGATATCAGAACAATGAAACAGTCGTATTTTACCCCAAACATACAGCAGTTTATGCAGAATTTGGAGAAGGAAGAGAACTTTTCACTTCTGTTTGTTTACTTCAAATTCTAGCACTGTACTGGAAATCATTATTGAGTTTTCTGTGTACCTTGTATACCTGAACGAGAGGTAGTTATTGATTATCTTTCAGGTAGTTAAGATCATTCAGTGAATTTTTAATGTTCAAATAGCAATTTGGATTTGATGGAGATTATGGTACTAACTTGAAACTCCAGCATGTCTTTACTTACAGATGGTTAATATTTGCATTAATATGGAAAGACACATATGCTAAGTACGTGTGTTAGTACTTTCCCAACCAGTTCTGGAAGACAGTATACGAGGATTTTTAAACCTTTTGTCTAAATACTTTGTTTCAGGTAACTCAGTTATTTATACATTACATAACTTGCATAAAAGTGACCTGTCTCACTTTATGTTTCTCAAGGTATTTTACCACTGCAGTCATCATCCTTTTATGGCAGTAGGTCCTCATCAAAAGATTACTCCACGGGCAGTTCCACCCTGGACAGGTAGGACTGATTGCCTAACATGAACTGTAGATTATAATTATTTCCAAGAAACTTGGATTTTCAATCTCCTGTGTCTTATCACATGGTATATAGTCTACATGCATACAATGCATATTGTTTTACTGGTTTTTCCCTCCAGGAATACAATCTAGGTATTCAGTGTGGCTACAATTTGCTCTAGTTACATCTATTCACTCCTGTTATTACTTGCAATAGAAAGGCTTCTAAAAACTACTCCGTTCTATTGTAGTCATTGTGAATGACTGATCCAGATGATGTCAGAACTCTGGATGATTCAAATTATATATAAACTCTGGAACCTAAGGCTGAATCCTTACTTCATTTTTCCCGGGAAGAGAAATGCCGTGAAAATCTTAATTTAATAACAATATTTTAGTAACATTGAACCCTGCTGAAGTTAGGATTACTCTTTGTTAGGCACTATGCAATCAAACTGTCTGTCTCTGCCCTAGATAGATGAGATACAAGATCAAGGAAGAAAAGAAGCATTGTCCACACTTTACACGAGGGACTGAGATCCAGAGTGATTAGGTTACAGGAACAGAAGGCTGAAAATTAGGACTCTGGCGCAGATGTGAATTTTAAGCATACCTTAGGAGTTGTGATCTCATGCTACATTGTTCTTCCTCTCATACAGTGCAGGGAGTTGTTCGGTATCTTAAAAAAATTGGTTACACTGCACACACACCTGTGGATGTAAGGAAATTTAACTAAAGTATTTAAATACTCTGGAAAAAAGTTTTCTCACACCTCTCATGCATTATGATACATGCCAGTTGTCTTGTGCCACTTTACTAGTTCTTGTCTTCTATAATGATACAATTCCAGTGTCATGGACTATAGCTATTTAAGGAAGAGCATTAGAAATCTTATACTTTTTTTTTTAGGTCTACTGTATCCAGCCAGACCCCTTCAGCCAAAAGAAGCCTAGGATTTCTCTCTCAACCTGCCCCTCTTTCTGTTAAAAAAATGAGATCTAATCAAGATTACACAGGGTGGAACAAACCCCGAGTGCCCCTTTCCACCCATCCTCAACAACAATTACAAGGGTAAATTTAATTTTCTTTATCCAGCATTTACACTTTGATTATCAGAACATGTACATTCATGTTATAATTATTTAATGAAAAAAAAATCTGAAATGAAGGAACACTGACAAAGGGAGCTGCTTTCCTATTTTGGAAAATATCTATTCTTAAATTCACTTCATGAGGATTTTAAAAAAGAATAATTTCAGGTAATTCATGTTTCTTTTGTACATTTCCATGATTCATTTCTCTATCTGGTGTATATACACACATTTTTTAAAACTTTGTAGAAACTCATGGATGGTTTCCTTATAAGTGGTACCTCCCATTAATTTTTAGTCTGCACGGGAGGAGGACAGCTCCAATAAAAAAACTCCATGGAGAATTGCTGGGATGAATGTCCCACCTGTTAATAGTGGTGTATTTAACACTGGTGTGTTTAAACACTGATGTACATCCACGTTCAATCTTTTTTTTTTCTTTTTTTTTTTTCTTTCAGATTTTCAAACTTGGGAAACACCTGCTATATGAATGCCATCCTACAGTCCTTGTTTTCAATTCAGTCTTTTGCTAATGATTTGCTTAAGCAGGGTATCCCGTGGAAAAAAATTCCACTCAATGCACTTATCAGGTACTTATCACGTTCTGGAAAGGTTATTTTCTCTTTCATTACTGAGAAAGTAGTTTTTTTAATACTGAAGCAGCTTTGTAGAGGGTAATTTGCTTGTGTAAATAGCAAATCCTAAAATCCTAGAGCTCTTTATATTTGGGAGTTTTATTTTAGAATCAGAAAGTAGGCTATTTAAAATTGCAGTTCTCAGTTAAAGGAAATCTTTTATATCTTCTATATTTCTAGTAGCAAAGTGAAATGCTTCAGAAGAAAATGCAAGAAACTGGAAAATAAATAGATGCAGATTACTAGCTAGTGCTTAAGCTGATGACTTAATATATGAGGGCTTATACCTATTCTAAAAATGGCCTTTGTTTAGTATCTCTGTAGTATGTTTGAATTCTGTATACTTAATATTTTTCTCAATTCATCTGAACCCTCAGTTCAGTCAAACCTCATGTCAAGAAACTCCAAAGGTTTTTGTAATACGTAAAACTTACTTTTCTCTTTGAAATTCGTTTTCCATTCAGATTCCATCCCCAATGCAAACTGTTTACTGCACTGTCTGCCATTTGGGATTTTTATCGTATGTGTTCTCGTGTACCTCATTTCTTTCCTCTCATTAAACAAGATGCAGAACTACCAGAACCATTTCTGTTTCCTTTTCATTACAGTTTCTGTCTTTTGGTGTGGTTTCTATTCTGTTGTTGCTTTGTCTTCTTGAACTCTTCTTACAATACTCAATCTGATGTTGTTCCACATGCTTCTTGAAATGTTTTTTTCCGAATTTTTTTTAGAAAGACCTCTGAAGGTTGTGCCCTTCATACCTAATGGTAAACTCTGTGAGCAGAGCTTATGCCGTAGTACCTCTGATTAATGTTTTTTCTGGTTGCCTATCAATTGCTTTGTAGCAAAAAGGCTTGTTTCCTGAGATGCCTCATAGAGGAATTTTAGATGGTTCAGAGTGAGATGCTGTTACTGTAGCTCAGCAGAACAGTAGAAACTTGTTGAGCTGCACTAAACTGATCAGATTCTTTGGGCAGCTGAGTATTAGTTGTTGGTTTGGGGTGGTAGGGCATTGCACAGGTCTTTTCTGGTTTTTTTGTGTGTGCGTGTGTCACGGAACATGTCATCTTCCCATCACCTTTCCATGTATTTACTATAACCAAAAGTATTGTGCTTGGACTATATTGGATGTGAATCTCCTGTGAAACTGCAAAGCAGTTTTAAAAGAGAACTAAATCACAATAACTCAGAGCCATGGGTAAAGCCAATTTCATCAGTTTTTTAATCAAAGTTACAGGTAATGCTATATGTAGTGTCAACTAAGGAACTCCTCATGGCTCTTCTTGTCCTGGCTTTTTTCTACTGTGTTGTAACACTTTACTGGCAAAATAAATAAGGCTTGAAGTTAAGTGGAAATTTAAAAACAAAAAAATAAATAGAAATTAGTCTGCCCATGCAAGTTGAATTTAATTATTTTCTGTTGTTTATTTTGTTGCAATGTGATTTCATGTCTGCTATCAATACAAATGTTTTCAAAAGCTACTTTTTTCTCTCATTGTGAAAGTAGTAAATTGATAGAGCTTTATAAGTCTCTCTTTACTTTGAACTGTTGTGGAATTTTTTTCTTCATTTGGGTCCTGTTCCAATGATGGCCTTAAATGAGATTTCAAAACACTTGAAATGGAGAAGGTTAATTATATATGAGATATTTTCATACTGAACCCCTAAACCACTCATCACAGAAGAAAAGCTTTTAGAAACTCTTAAATGGGGTATCATGAGTTGTATTTTGTTTCTATAAAGTCCTGGGAAACCAATCAGTGTTTCATTGTATTGATTCCTGCAGACGTTTTGCCCATCTGCTTGCTAAAAAGGATGTCTGCAGCCCTGAGGTTAAGAAAGAGCTGCTCAAGAAGGTGAAAAGTGCCATTTCAGCTACTGCAGAAAGATTTTCTGGGTACATGCAGAATGTAAGTACTGTAGTGTCTAGAAACAATTAAGTGTATTTTGCTTAGTGTTTGGACTGCATGGAACCCCGATCAAGCTCCAACTCTGTTTGCCAGTGACTTGAGCTTTTGACTGAACAATGCTTGCTTGCTGTTTGTTGCAGCAGAACTGTTGTGCTGGATGCAGTGGGCTAAAACATAATTTCCCCAATCTGTGTGTTTGAGAGAAAGATAATGAATGGAGTTGTACCAGATCACTACAATGAGTTTACCTATTCCTAGGATGCACATGAGTTCTTGAGCCAGTGTTTGGATCAACTGAAGGAGGACATGGAAAAGTTAAACAAAACTTGGAAGAGTGAGCCAGTCCCTAACGAGGATAACTCACCCGGCCGGGCTTCTGATGACCTGTCAGCCACCAAAGTTTATACATGTCCAGTTATCAGTAACTTAGAATTTGAAGTTCAGCATTCTATTATTTGCAAAACGTAAGTATGCCTGAGACCTTTTCTCATACTTACCTTAACAACCTGGGAAGTGTTCCCATCTCATACGACTTCATTGCAGGCTATAAGTAGAACTAAACTCTTGTCCGTTTTTTGTCTTCTAAAGCTGTATGTTTAGAAAATATTTTTCCACCTACAAATGCAATAAACTTCACATCACATTGCCTGCTGCTGTAGGACATCTTTAAGCAGTGTTCTTTAGCATGTAGTTCTCCTTTACATATCCAGTGGAAAGCTATCTTGTCCTTTGCTTTTTATATACTGGTTGTATGAGAATAGGCAGAAAATGGGCTTCCCTCTTAAAAAATGGAAGTTGTGTTTTTAGTTTGTTCTTTCTAAAGGCTTCCAGGAATGGCATTTTTTATTGTGTTGTTGTGTATGACCTGTGCAGCACAGTCCCTTATTAGGATGTTTGCATTCCATGGAGTTTTCAAGAACACAGCTATTTGGGAATATTACTTCATGTGTACTGCATTAGTTCCCTAAAATATTTCAAAGTAAATTGGGTGCAGATAGCAATTATTGAAGACAAATGACTGACTTTAGGGTCCTTTTTGTTTGGTTGGTTTTTAATATGGGAGAAAAGAGAAAATTTATTTTTAGATGGACTCAAACTATTTTTTTCCTAAAAAAGCCTGGAAGTATTTCCAGGATTTCTCATCTTCTGGGCTGGGCTGGCTTCTTTCTTCTAAGAATGCTGAATGAAGAAGTGTTCAGCTATCCAGCAGTCACATTGATTTTCTAGGCACCTGATCACTTGCCCCTCCAAAGCAGTATGTGTTTTGGGGTATTTTGTTCTCACCCTTACACAAATGCTTCTTTCCACTTCTGAGGCATCAGAGTGAAATTGCGAAACTCAACTTTGTCATAAACATCAAACTCTTTAATTTTGATGGTTAAAAATAGATTGATCAAGAGGTATATATTTCCTGAGAAGTTAACCTTAGCCTAAGAATTTTAAGTTGTCATTAATTTCAAGTATATTTTTCTTCAGACTTACATAAGCATGGGGTTTTTTTTTTTAGGTGTGGTGAAACAGTCACCAAACGAGAACAGTTCAATGACCTCTCCATTGACCTTCCTCGAAGAAAGAAGTTGCTTCCTTCTCGATCAATCCAGGATTCCCTGGACCTCTTCTTTCGGGTACAGAGTTCTGGGGGTTTTTGTTCAGTGAGGGATATGTATAGGTTATGTATTGTATGGAAATTTTAATTGTGTAGATGATGATTAGTTTCTATAACAGTAATCACAGGTATATGAAATAATAAACTTTGCACTTTTTTGAGGTTTGGACATTAACAGCATACAGGAGTTTTTATTGTGAAGTGCTGTGCAGACATGAACTGATCCTTCCAGTTTTGTTGGGGAATTGGTAAACTTCCCTGTTTTTTGGTGGAAGAGTTGAGGCATAAACAAATAAAAAGTAGAGAAGGAAGGCTGATCAGTTAAGGTAATCACTCAGAAACTGCTGCTTCCTCTCCTGGGCTAGGATGCTTCAACAGGTTACATACTGTCCTAAATTGGCATGGCGGATGTATTGTACCATGCAGGTACAATAATTAAAAAAAATAGTTGTAATGGATGTTCATCTTCTAAGTAGAGGTTTAAGGTGAGGTTTCTGAAAGCTAAAAATGAGCCTCACATCTGTGAATTAGTGTTGTATTTTGTCATCTTGAGGTACATGTGGGTTTTCTCCATTTATAGATAAGAGTTTTCAACAGATAGAATAATTGAGGTGTTTATCCTTCCAAAAGCTGGTAGAGGTCTTATGATTTAAAAAAAATTCTAAAATAATAGAGGTGTCATTTGGCCTCACTTAAAAAGAAGGACTGTAGAAATGTTTGACGGTTGTGTAATTTCAGAACAGTGCTGCTTCCCCTTTTGCTGTGTTCAGAACTCTGGTGCACATCCTTTGACAGGTTTAAATGAGAAAAACTTTTCAGGGGGAGAAAACTAAACCTTGCAAGGTTTACCCCTCTCTTTGGAAACTGAATTGACTGAACCCTGGCTTATTCACTGGTCTGTGCAATAGACTTGCAGTTAAAAATCCACCTGTTGCTACTGGATATGTTGCCAAATTGTAAGCTGGGCTACCTGTCCTCTTATGAGATGCATTCTTGTTAGGTCATGTTGAAGGTGATTATAATTTAAGTGTAATGGCTGTTTTGAGGAGCTTGTGTGACAGCCAGAAGCTCTGTACTTGCTGTTGAGATCTGTTTGATGGGTCATTTGTTACACTGGTAATTTTTCTCTTCTCTTGAACAGGCAGAGGAGATAGAATATTCCTGTGAGAAGTGCAATGGAAAATCTGCTGTTGTCACACACAAGTTCAACAGGCTTCCCAGGTAAATGTTGGTATCTGTTCCTCTCTTTCCTGGAAGCACGTCACAAAAGTGCAAGCAGAAGCTCCTTGGAAAGTAATGCTGGGACGGTGGGGAGGGTGGCATGTAAAGTGATCAGCATGTGAGAAAGATGCACACGCAGACAATAGTTTTCATGCTGTTCTTCAGTTTCCCTCTCTTGGGCACCCTCTGCAGTTTCTTTTTCCTTCCTTCCTGTCACTGCACAAGGAGGCCTGAGTTTTCACTTTTCCTTTCAGGAACCTAAGGGAAATGGAAACAGTAAATACATTGTGGAAGTTCAGTATTTTGTGCTTAGGTCACCTGGTGGGCAGGATCATTTGATCATTTCTTCCTGTGCTGACACATTTTCTCTCTCAAAAAGCGTAGTGCATTGAGGGAGAAGGCTGACACGTTGAGGGTTAATGCATGCTCGATGATTTCTGACTTCAAGGTTAGGTTTAGTTCATTATTTCAAGTGGAAATGATTGGAGGGCATGCTCATTTTCTCTTTGGGATGTCTGTTGGGCCTCTGTCCTTGTCCCAGGTATAGTTATGCTGAACCCAGTAACTTGGTAATTAGTGTTTTGCTTAAGTAGTGCATTTATGCTAGCACTGCAAAGCCCTTTTCATAAATTTTGAATATTAGCACAACATAAGTGATGATACAGCTGCATGATTTAAATAGATAGGACAAAGTGCAGCATAAGAGAGAAGATTCAGTGTAAGGAGGCCTTTTCAGGCTTTTTGTACTGTTGTGATCAAAAGCGCTTGTAAAGAGAAAATGTCCTGACAGATAAATCACATACACAGTGACTGGGCACAGTTCTGCTGTAGTTTTGGGCAGCTGTGTGATCCTTCCATCTCAGTTCTGAATATCTGGGAGTAATAGGCATTGTGGCCTATAGTGATAGTATTTTGACTGTTTCCTACCTCTCACTGCATAGTAGAAGTAGTTTGGTAGAGCTACTTGCTTCTTGACTGAAGAGCAAGGTGGCACAGATTGAAATGGGTAGCATCATGAGTTGGCAGAGTCTGCACTTTGTACCTTGCACAAAGTTGAGTGATGGAAGGAGAGTAATTACCTGTCTCTTGCCAGCTAAGAGGTGGATAGTATTTCCCTCTCCATGCCAAAGTAATAATCTGTTTTGAATTCAGCTGAATGCATTTTATAAACATGGATACTTGGATTTTGAATAGTTTTTCTCAAGCTTCTGTCCTGAGATTAACATTTGTCCTTCTCTCTCATCTTTCAGAGTTTTGATTCTTCATCTGAAACGATATAGCTTCAATGTAGCATTGTCTCTCAATCATAAAGTTGGACAGCAGGTGGTTATTCCAAGATACTTAACCCTGCTTTCACACTGTACAGAAAGCACGAGGCTGCCACTGACGCTGGGATGGAGCGTCCATTCTGCCATGTAAGTGTGCACTTTGTGATCAGTCTGAGCCACGTTAAGCACCTATGTCAAAAGGGGATACAGTTGTCAGATCTCCAGAAGATGTCTGGGTTTGGAGTCATGAGAACATGTATGGAAATGAAACATGACAGAAGCAGTAGGAAGAGTTGGTGGGGCATTATCTAGGGAATATTTCATAAGATAGAATTCTTCAGTGTCTTTGAAAATAGCTTTCTATCCCTACTTTTTAAAATAAGAACTTTTGGCATTAATTTCTAAAAATTTTGCCTTCATCCAAAAGCTAGATAGCCTTCCCCTTCACAGCACACTTAACTGTGCTTAGGAAATCAAACATCCTGCCTTTTTCTGCTAATTTCCACGTGCACCGCCTGTGCTGTCGTTCTTTTAGTATTATTTTTCTGGGACCATTATAGTATCTGAGCATTTCACATGCTGAAAAAACTCTCTCCTTTACCATGTGGCAATTATTTCTATACAGCTGCTTGTCCTGAGACACAGAGACTAAATGTGCCAGTTGTCACATAGGAAGTCTGTGGCAGAATAAGGAACAAGAAACCCACAGGTCTCTTCTGGCCTCTGCCTAGTGATATAACTACAGTAACTGTAGGGAGTTAGGACACATCTGGTGTATATATTCAGCAGGGTAGCACATGCTCTTCTGATGAACATTCAGTGGTGTTTGAGATTTATGTGGAAGCTTCCCAAGAGTCTGCTTTAACAATGGAAACAATAAACACAACAAACAGCTTAAGCTAACCAGAGCAGAAATACTTGAAATTGTTTGAAATAGCTTTCCAGTTGCTTTTTTTAAACAATTTGCATTTAAACCGTTCTGATTGAGCAAAGAATGGAAAGAATACCAGGCTGGTGAGAAGCAGCTCTGGTTTGAGGGGAAGATTATATAAGTCTTCTGTGCTGGCAGCCATCTGGTATCTAGATGTGTAGTGATAGTGATGGCCTTTAATGAGCCTGTGAAAGCATCAAGTGGAGCAGGAAGTTTATTTAGAGCAATGTAGGTAAGAAAGGAGAAATGGAGATGTGGGACATGCCAGAAAACCGGCTAGTCCGGACAGCAGCAAGAGATGGTGGTTTGGGAGCAGAAACACAAGTGTTGGTGGGAATTAAAAAAAATAAATTAATTAGTTGTCTTGACATGGGAGCCCGGAGCCTTTAATTTGTGAGCTTCTCCCTAAGGGTGCATCACTAAGAAATGAATCAAGTTTAAAGGATTATATATGGTTTTGAACAACTGTTGTATATTTATAGCATGATGGAGTTATTACTCTAAATATAAGCAATTAGCAAGTATGTAATGGTATTCCTTTGGTCGTGGATTTGCATGCATAGCAGACAAGTAAACACATTTCTTTGTGTGACTGTTTCAATACATAGTTTGCTTTTTTAATAGTTCTCGTCCATTGAAAGCTTCCCAAATGGTGAATTCCTGTACTGTAAGCACTTCCACACCTTGTAGGTGAGTTATAGGTCTGAAATTCCCTTAGCTTGAAGTTTTGCGGGATAATTTTTAAGGCATTTTATATTTTTATAATTATTCTGTAATCTTTCTACTTCTTCTGTTTTTATCTATTGTAGTAAATTATTTCAGTTACCTTCTCTTAATATTTGAGTTTTATGGGTGTTACATGCTAGCTGAAATTAATATCTGTGGTACAATTTGCCTAGTTGACACTATCACCTTTATGTTTCTCTTGAGAACAAAGCTCTGGGGACTTGTAAGTTAGCAAAGATAACTTTTTTTTTTCCCAGACAGAAAGACTGAGCATTAGAATGATGGATTTATTTTGTACAGATGACTTTTCAGTGCCAGCTATCTTAAACTATCCCACATTTGTAGTTACAAGTCACATATATGAAAAGCTCAATGATTTCTAATTCTGCAGTCTTGCTCTTTTTTCTCTTCTGGGTCAATGGAGTCCCCATGTGTATTTTGGGAGCAGGTGGTTGATTCCATAAGTTTATTTGCAAAGATGAGAGTACATTGTTCTTACAGGCCCCTTTGAAAGGTCCGTTTCTGATAAAGTGCCAAATGTGTTACCACACTCAATAGTTTTGCATTATGGAATTATTAAATAGCAGATTTTCTAGTTGAGCAGAAAGCATGGCTTTCCCAGACTCCCTTGTCTTTTCTTCTAAAGAAACAAGAATTTATCTTATTGAGAGGGCAAAGAGGAAAACTGAGAAAATGGGGCAGATCTGCATTTTTTGTATCATAGTAAGGATGTGGGAAGTCCTGTGTCCTAGCTTAGTACAGAAATCAAATGGTTTGTACTGAGTTCTGTATGTTACTGTGGACTTGACTCTAATAAGTAGTGTCTGGGATTGCTAGGTAATAAAGTGGCAGAATCCTTAGAAGCAAGAGCCACACACTTAGTAAGTTCTAAGGTTGTAAGTTGCTACTGCAGGCTAGAAGTAGGTTTGTCAGTTAACATAGTAAAAGGTGCCTTTTGTGAAAATCTTGCCTAGTATGTTAATAAATTTTCACTGTCAATTGTTACAGTGTTCTGCAAATTGTACTGTGAAAATTGGGTGTAGCACTATAACGTTTACTTCAGAAGAGGTTTGTATGATGCTATGCTGCTATGAAGTTCTATAGCCATGTTTTTAACTTACAGAAAATACAGTTTCAAGTCAAAGAGCTCTGCAGCACCCTGTGCAGATTCTGACAGTGATGATGAGCCATTGAAACGCTCTGTTGCCCATAGCCAAAGGTTGTGTAACATACAGAGTAGAGACCAGCAACAACTGCAAGAAGAGCCAGAAAAGGTAAGAGGAGAAAACCACAAGCTTCCATATACATAGATTCTGTATATGCTCAGGTCTGTCTGAGTAAAATATATGCAAGATAACTCTTTTTTTCTAATTAGCACTGTGAAGAGAGTATTTTACTAATTGACCTCTGTGCAGCTGTTTTGGGTTCCTGCTGGGAGCAGAGGTAATTGTGTGGCACTTAGTTTTCAGATTATGTATACCAGCTGCTTAGTAGTTTTGTCAGTCCTTTGGGAAACTTTCCTCAGTAACATTTTCCAGGTGAAATCTCATGGGCTGTCAATAATAAAATTGTGCAGTAAAGCCCTTGGTTAAATTAGATTCAGTACAAGTTGGGCTAGGCAAAATATCAGTTGAGAAAACTTCCTGCACATCCAGTCTGTATTCCCTGTCATTCCCTTAGCAGGAAGGCGAGTTGTGTGGGGAAGAATGGGTCACCCAGGAGGGAACACAAGAAACTCAGAGCATTATCTTGCAGTACCACATTCTTCCATTAGAGAGTTGTGGGCCTTATGTTTAGGCCCTGCATCTCCACTTCTTGTAAGGTTTCAGGCAGTGTTCACAGAATTACTTCAAGCAAGCAGATAATTGTGGTCTTCATTATGGCATGGAAGGACAGGAATAAAGCTGGCTGAGTATTAGTCAGTAAAAAGATACCTACACTTTCTGATCAGATGGAAAGATTAAACCTCTCAGTTTTTAATAAATGATAAAATAGGGTATTAAATTTTCAGAAGATCCAGAGCTGGGAAGGGCTGCAAGTATATTGAAGCTCAGAAGTACAGTTGAGAATGATCTTGACAAATGAGAGAAATTACCTAAAAATAGGACGGGTCGTACAGTAGAAACAGGCTAAAGGTGCCAATCTTAGCAGGACTAATGATGGTAAATATGGGATGGCAGCAGCTGGGAAGGGAGTGGGCTGGGCCTTCAGAGGGGTGTGAAGGGTGACAGTCACAAGGTCAGGCTGCTTGAAAACAGAAGTGCAGAAGCACAGGCACAGCCTGTGGGTTGTGTGACACGGCCCTCCATTTTTTTCCCAGCAGTGAACTTAAGCTGGAGTTTGTATTTTGTATTCAGCTCTGACTGAAAAGAATTATAGATTAACTAGAGAGGAGCCAGAGGAGAGGAAAATGAATTGTCAGAGGAAAGAAAGTTTTTGGGAGAAAGAGAAGTCAAATTGAACTTCAGTTTCAGGAGAAACCTAGGCAAGGCTTGTGTCTTCAAGGAAGGAAAAGAACTTAATGAAAATACTTGAGCTCTTTTCCATGTCTGTGTTAGAACAAGAATAGACTAAGTTGCAGACAGTGATTTTTAGATTAAATATTAAGGAAAACTTACTCATGCTCAGGGTATGTAGGGTTGGAATGGATTGCTTTTGGAGAAAGCATAAAACCTTTCCTGAAAGTCTCAGAAGCAGGGTAGCCAACTGCTGTACTGCGTGGCACATACATGGCCGTGAGTGGAGGAAAGAAATTAGCTTGTCTTTGAAAATCCCTCATATGTATTTATATGAAAACTGTTGTCCCAAAAGTGTGTCTAAACTGTCCTTCCTCAAGTATTGCTGGTAAGGAAGTGCAGGTAGTCTCTATCAGACAAACGCTGGGAGTGCAGAGATTGTGGGAATAAAGCCTATTAATTTGAATAGCAAATTAACTATAGGCTTTCCAGCCTGTTGTGGGAAAGAAACAGTGGTGGTGATGATTCCACACAGGTGACTTTGTGGCTGTGCACATTGGCCACTCCTCAGCCGCAGGCCTGACCAGCTATCTGTCATCATCAGGATCCTGTGTCCTTCTCAGTACTGTCCTGGGAGGATCTAACCCTGGAAAGTGGAATAGCTGCTGCTGCTGCACCATTTCCCATTGAATACTTCCCCCAGCAGCTGCTCATGGGGTTGAATTATGGGCTTGTCACTTGCTTTCTATGGACAGTGTTACCCCTGCAGGGCACTCCTTGCAAAGCAGTGCTCCTGTGTGACTCTGGGCTGTAGGATAAATTGCAGTTACACAGCTAAAGTGAGCAGAACTGCAATTCCTGTGATTTCTGCCTCTGCAGATGAAGTAGTATTTGAAGTACTTTTCAAATATATTTATTTAAAGCAGCCAGTATTTAGAGCCTAAGATGCTTAAAATCTATGCAAATAATTTATAATAGAAAACTTGTATTCAAATAATGCACAAATCTTGCCAAGTCTTTAAAGTCCAGCCACTGAACTTGGGGTAGTTGTTGGCAAACTGCCTGGAACTAGAGTTTGCTGAAGAGCCAAACCAGTTTTGACATTACTAGCCCACAGGTGCAGAGAAAGAAATAAGAATGCTTAAAAAGCAGGTACTTGGCTTTCCTTAATCAGTGCATAAATAGATGTGAGGAGAGAGGTTGAAATTTCTAAGTTCTAATTCTTGAAGGGCATGATGTCTAGAAAGAAGCAATTTAATTGGCTAATTCATTTGCCAGTCTTGTTTGATATGCTAGTTTTAATACAAAGTGTTTGATATGCAAAACTAGTCTTGATCATCAAAAGCTTGCTGTATTTAAGTAAAAAGCATCCGTAAAAATGTATATTTTAACAAATTTTAAGATCCATTTGAAGGCAGTTTGGAGTAAAGCCTGGATAAGTACATTCTGATAGAAACTACTTTTCCACATTTTTAATATAGGAATAATATTTAACATATGGTAAGTAGTGTAATTGTGTAAATATGTATACATGGAGGCTAAGCTCATGATTAACAGTTAATATCAAAATGATTGAAACTACTATATTAGTTGCAAATCAGTATGGTGTAGGAGTTGATGAGTGTCTGTTTTAGGAAAATAATTCAAAAAGGAAAAAAATCAGATTAAGATTAAAGTATTTTTCCTCTCCTTCAGTTTGAAGTAATTCTGTTCACCTTAGGAAAGAATAATTCCCCCCTTTTCCTTTTTACCTGTTTTCTTACTTGGTTGTCAGAGTCCTCCCCACATACATGATGAAGCACTAAGCCTAATTTTAATTGCTCTTCATACCAGCCTGATTTCGGATCCTATTCTTCTGTCCCTGTGTTCAAGTTCAATTACTCTCATGTTCCTGCTTCAGCCTCTGTTAACAAACTTGCAATTTTACTACTGGTGCCTCAGCACTGACTTGCCAGAGGCTTGGGGATTCATGAGAACCTAAAGGTGGAACACGTGTTGAAAGAAACAAGGAGGGAGGAGTTATCTTATGTATGTTAATCCATGGGGCCTGTGAAAACTGGTTGTAGTTTGTATTTAAATGTTATTCCTTGGAGTGAGTGTAGCTACAAAGGTTGTCTCTCCATTGGGTCTCATAAAAGTGTTTAATGTTGACAGAGCCAAGCTCCCACTCCCTGAGGTTAATAAAAAAAATCTCCACAGAAATGTAAAGCTGATGGTATACACCTGTTCATTCAAGCACTTAATCATTGCTCCATTGATCTCTAGGGTTCAAAGAGAAGTAAAATGGAGGGTGATAAACCTGAGCTGAGTAATGCTGGTTTTGATGGGATGAGTGAAGATGAGCTGCTAGCAGCTGTCCTAGAGATTAGCAAAAGGGAAGCTTCTCTGTCTCTGAGCCATGATGAAGATAAGCCCACAAGCAGTCCAGACACTGGTTTTGGAGATGATGAAATTCAGGAGTTGCCAGAACACCTGGAATCTATGGAAATGGAGAAACCCAAAGCAGCATTAGACTCAGGTAAGGCAAAGAAACTGTCTTAATTGGATCATAGCAAGCAAAAGCAGGTTGCTGACAGCAGTGGGTAAATAATGTATTATACCAGAATCTGGATGCAGCTGTGCTGTTGAGACTGCCTGACTTCCTCTGAGTTTTCTTACAGTTGCCCTTGTATAAAGTGTTTAGTTCACTGAACTTTGAAAATGTATTTTCTCGTATGTCTGTAACCTTTCTGGAAAAGGTCTGGTCATCTTCAGTGTTAATTTCCATCTTTGTCTCTACTGATTACCACATGCTTCCACTGATTCCCATACCAGACAATTCAATTTACAAGGATTTGGCAGTGTCTGAAACTTAATCTTTCATAATCAGAAAGTATTTTCATTTTTGTAGCTGCTACAGCCTTAGCTGTGTGGTAACAGCATTCACATTGCTGATGTGCAAGTGATGTCTGGGGTGCATAAAAGTAGGAATGCTTTCTTAAACACAGTTATTTTGTTACTAGTTACTAAAGAATTTAACTCTGTTTCTGTAGTTTTTAATACTTTGTGTGAGACACGACCCCTGAGCATAAGAGGTCAACAACAAGTGTATTATGACCTCCTACCCAGAAACAGTTAAGTACAAGAAAGAGCCTGTTTGATCTCAGTGTGGGGAAACAGAGTGTCTTCCTTTTGTTGGCTGAAGGAAATGTAAATGTTTACATGCTACATGCTTTCAGGTAATTATAGTTTTTAATCCCACTTGCACAGAAAACCAGACAATATTTTCCTTCTCCTGGAAGAGCCAGGAGGTTAGATATTGACAACAACAAAATCCCATTACACTACTAAAAAATCATAATTGTTTCACTGGACACCTCTAGACACCATTGATGCTGCAAGGCAATGTGTAAGAAAACAAAGTCCATGGTCAGCCTTGGTTGTGCCCCCCTTTGTATATGCTAATGCTGCTTATAACTGTGTGACAAAACTGTGAGAGTGTAGATGCATAAATGCATCTCTGTCCAGGTTTTCTTTGAAAGTGTAATGTAATTATTTGAAAGCTCTATTGTGACACTTAAGGTTGTGTAAGTACTCACAGCATACAGTTTGGCATTCAGATGAGATATGTGTCTGTGTATGTTGAGCTACCAGTTACGGCAGCTGCATGTAACATGCCAAGACGACCACAATCCTGTGTTCTATTTAAGGGAAACCTAATTGCAAAGAATACTTTGCTGTATTACACAAAATAATTCTTGACAGATTTAAACTTGGACCATTTCATGTTACCCCTAGTAGTATTTTTGTAACCACTGAATAATTTGTGGTGCTTGGAAAAAAAGCTGACTTAGATATGACAGATGATGTTTTTCTCTGGTACAGGATCCTCAAATAACTGTTGTGTTAGTATTTCCTCTTATATTGGAAGCTTTTAAAGGTCATGTAATAAATTCTGTTTTGCTTTTCATTTTAAGAGGATTAGACTGATGGATTATAGTTCTGGTTTTGGTGGTCTTGTGTTTAAGAGGTCACAGATACTGAACCTGCCTTGTATAATCCTTTCTAATAACTCATTAGCAAATGTTGAAGGGCAAAACTATAAAGTTTCACATGTTGCTGCATGTCCTGACTCTCCTCAACTAGAAGCATATGGGAGAATGAAAGTGTCCTGCAACTGCAGGAGGAGATGTGTACAGTAGTTTAATGAATGTTCATTCCAGAAGCTTTTTACAAAACTTCTGCCATAGTGCTCACTTTAAGGGTGAACTGAAAAGTTATAATCTTATTGTACTTTTAAAACACCAGTGTTAAAAAGACTGAGGCTCATACCTGAAGCAGAAAGTCAACAAATTTATCAGTGCTTAAGATTTGTGCTTCCCTCTGTCTTACATATGATTTGACTTTAATTGTGGTTTCAACTGTAGTACTCTGAGGCATAATATACAATGCAAATTTTTATAATCCATTGCTCCTTCTAGAGAAATTCAAGTGTCGTCTTCATGGCTGCAGAAACCTACTACTGATATTTGTCTATCTTCCTTTAACTAAACTTGCTGATTCTTAGTGAACATAAAAGGCTAAGAGAACAGGTTAATCAAATGGTTCATCTTACACCTGTTAAAATACGTGTAAGACTGCACTTTGGAGCTTTTTCCTTTAGGTCTTTGTGTGGGTTTTTTTGTAGCTGGTGAGCTCTCCTTGTCAATAGATGTCACTGTGCTACAAGGATTGTGGGGATTTAAAGAGGATTTAGCTGGTAACAAACACAAGACCTAGGAAAACATAACTGTATTTCTGATTCTTCAGGTCCTGCCAGTTTCACTGAGATAACTAAAGATTTTGATGAGAATAAGGAAAACAAAACTCCTGAAGGTGCCCAGGGGGAAGTTGACTGGCTGCAGCAATATGATATGGAAAGAGAGAGGGAAGAACAAGAACTTCAGCAGGCACTGGCTCAAAGCCTTCAAGAGCAAGTAAGAAATAAGATTTGCTTCTTTGGGTTTTCTTTCCCAACACTGGAAATCTGATGGCTGAAAGCAAAGCCTGTGTTCAGACAGTAACTGCAAGGGGATTCTGCGGCTTTTCTGAGTTGACAAAAGGTTTGGGTTTCTTCTAGCTCTGGTGTCAGTACAGTGATGATACTGGATGCATCTGTGCACATTTCGTGTGCTTCACAAAACATATATCACATCACAGATGCAGATTTCTGAAAGCTTTCTGTGCACACTATTGCACTGGTTTGTAACATTATATAAAAACAGTGGTAAATTAAACTCTTACTACCTGTCCCTGAGAACCAAGCCCACCTTTAGCTTCCCTGGCAGTTGCTCCTTGAAGCATCTTGTGTCAAGGCTCAAAAGTTTCAAAGCAAAGGCTAGGAACAGCCATGCCAGGTCAGGTTAAAGATCTGTCTATCCCTGTGCCTTGTTTCTGGTAATAGCAAGTAAGGCATGCTTAATGAAGAATATAGGAACTGAGCATATATGTGATCCTTCCCTCCTAGTAAATTGGAAAAGGGATCCCAAATAATTCAGTCTAAAACAAGTCCTTTAAATTAGACTTGGAAAGAACTGGTATCTCAAATTATGTGCAAACCATCTGTATTCCACTTGAATTTCGAGAGCTGTAACTGATTTTGACAAGTTAAACCAAGCCACTGAGACTGAAGTAAGCACTTAACCAGGTCTTTCTTTAAATTTAAAGTGCCCTTGTCTGCTCTCTATTAATAAGAAAGCTGTCATGGTTTTCCTTATGAGGTCTGATGTTTCCATGGCTCTTGTATTTTCTCTCCCATTCCTCATTATGAGGTTCTGGTTGGTATGTTCCATGCCAGATGTGATCAGCTTTGATTCAGTGATGCTGAATAGTTTAACAAAGATTCCTGCTTTAGAAATAGTGAGATAAAAGGCCTCATGCTAATAATGTAGAACTGCCCTTTGAGTGTTGTTCTGCTACACTTCTGAAGAGAAAATCTGCTATTCTAATGACTTAGGCATAGAAATGCAGTAGCTGTGGTTATCTTGATTTGAATTACATAGTTAGGGTTCTGTGTTCAGGTGCACTGAAAGCATTCAAGCCCTGAATTAAGACAGATTATTAAATATTATTCACTGACTTGCTGTAGCTCTGAGCTTTCAAGGGTAGTAGGAGGAACAGGGGCATGATGTTATCCAAAGATTAGGAGGGTTTGTTGACTTGGGGTTTCCTTGCCACTGGTTCACGGTTGTATTTTTAGTACCTAGTTGTTTAATGGTCTTTTTTTGCATCCTGCCTTTGTGAACTACACCTGTTACACAGAGCCACTGGCTCTACTTCCAGGTAGTTGTTAACTCCTGACAAATTTTATTATTTTTAAGCTATCTTCAACTGGCTACAGGCAGAAGTTTGTCAAAGCGTGAGGAGCTTTGTGTGTAAGTGACAGCTTTCCTTAGTGAAGGGTTGCAAATTCATTCAGATGCTTTTCAGATTAATGATCCAGAGAGAGCTTTCGGTGTTACTGGAGACTCGCTCTGCTGCATACCAAACTTCAGGAGCTTTGACTAGTCTTAATGAAGGTTTGTCCCAGGTTCTGTTGCACG
Organism: Calypte anna; assembly: GCF_003957555.1. Taxonomy (NCBI): domain Eukaryota; kingdom Metazoa; phylum Chordata; class Aves; order Apodiformes; family Trochilidae; genus Calypte; species Calypte anna. The sequence continues at coordinate 15,931,105 of NC_044253.1, read as the reverse complement.
GGAACATTGGGCTCTTGCTGGTTGCAAACATTCCTTCACACAGAACCTTTAATTTACAATGTCAGGTTTGTTGTAGTAACCAGAACAGCACAGTTTCAATGGAAAAAGAGCACCACAAGAATTTTAAACAGTGAAGTGTCTCAATGAGCTAAGTTTTGTTCTCTTCCCATCAGGAGGCACGAGAACAAAAAGAAGATGATGACCTTAAACGAGCCACGGAATTAAGTCTACAAGGTGAAACTTATTTAGCTTCTCCCAGGATGTTGCTTTTGAGGGAAAATGGATTTGTATGTATTTAAGACAGCTGGGATTTCGTGCTGGCTTGGTGTGTACTTCGTTGTGTTTGGCTTTGCTTAGGTTAGCTTTCCTTGGTCTTAGTTGTGAAAATAGGAAAATTACTTATTTCAGTCTCCTTGAGTTTTAAATTTTATTTTTATATTTTAAAAATATATAAATCTTTATAGAATATAATAGGCTGAGTCTATAATAGAATATTTATATAGTATTAAATATACATCACATTAATATATACAGTAACGTATACCTTGAAATTTTGCATTTCCAACAAAAGCCAGTATGCTAATGGCTCTAGTCAGAGCCTAAGGATTATTTCTTTCTTGCATTGATATTTTACTGCTGATTGATGAATTCACCAACCCTGCCTGGAAAAAATGAGTAATTTCTGCATCTGTCTTGATACAGGATGGAAGGGAGGCAGACCTCACTGTAAAGTATAGCTGTTGGGGGTGAAAAAAGAAACCCAAACTACAATGTCTATCTTTTCCAAATCCAAACAGTGTAGTGAGCATCAGGCACTGTTTAACATTTGTGTGAGGATGGCATGTGAGTCTTCTCACACGGTCTGGTAGCATAACCGAGACAAAATTCCTGCTCCGAAGAGGGAGTGGGAAGGGTAACAAAATGTTGTGCTAAGATTCTCGTAGTTGCTCAACAGATTTAGAGGCCCTCAGGTATTACTGGATGAACCTGTGTCTGCTTCTGAAGTAAGCTGAATTCTGCTTAAATGTCCTTCAGCCTGAGTCCTGTCCCCTGATGGGCTTTGGCAGACAGAGTGAATGCCCAGTCCTTCTTAGGTACCTTGATTCATGGCTTAGAAGAGTTCCTTCGTCCTGATTCACACCCTCTTGACTTAAACATAAGCATTGCCTTGTGCTTCTCAACTCGCTGCGGAGTTGTTTGTAAAGGCATCAGCTAGCAAGAGATGCTGATAATCTTAAGCATGTGTCTGGTAGTATTTGTCTTAGAAAGTTTCCCAGAGGTGCTGCAATCAAAGAGCCACTAGTTATGCGAGGACTGTTGGTGCAGTGGCATTTAGCAATACCCATGGCAAGTGCCTCTAGCAGAGACCTCCCTAAGTGGCTGCATTTATTGGCTGTAGTCGGGCTTATAGCAGCTCAAATAAGTGTGGAAACCAGCCATAAAATATTCTCAGTTAAAGGGATTAATCTGTAAACTTCACAAGAAGATTATACTAATCCAGCATTTGATGGTTTAACAGGAGAAGCAGTGTGAGAATCTCTTTGGCAGAATAGCTTCATCATAACTGGCACAATAGTCTCTTGAAGAAAGAAAAAAAAAAAGCATCCTGAGCAGTGCCCTCTTAATCTCAACTGTCCTGTTTATCTCAATTTCTCACTCTCCCAGGACTTCATAGTTTTAATTTAGCTGGTGAAAGCATAGCTGCTTCTCCTAATGAGTGCTGTAGAAAATCTTAAATTAGTTGGGTGGCTGCAGAATCCCAGGAAGCTTGGAACAGTGTGTACAGGGAGCAGTGGTGCCTTCCGGCTCTTTACAGAAGGCTGCCTGCATTTTGCTCAGCCAAGCAAACTGGAAGTTCCTGCGGTGAGCAGCCTTCTTACCATTGAGAACAATGAAAAGATGCCTGCTGCCAGCAGTAGCATTTTGATGCCAGTTTTAATTGAAAAATTTACTTGGTTAATGCAACTTAGAGCACAAACTCTAAATCATAGCTTCTCACTACAGAAACATAAGAGTTCTCAGTCCAGGTTGGCTGTACTGCTTTTAACGTCAGTACTGGCTGCAGACCAGTGTGAATTGGGTGTCGTCCAGCTGTCATTGCCACAGTGCCCTTTTATAAAAATAGGAGAGAGATGATGCTGAAAATTAATTCTGTAGTCCAAGATACAGTTCCTAACAATTGCTCTTGTTGAGGAAGGGAGGGTTTTGTTAGTTTTGTTCTGTTTTTTTTAAATTCCAATATCTCCTGCTTTCCTTGAAAAGGAAGCTTAAGTAAGCACAATAAAATACTCGTGTTTTATGTGGGTAGATATACTTCAACCTGTTGTGCATTCCTCTGTGCACCAAGGCTTCTCACACTATTGTTGTTTCCATACTATCTAGAGTTTAACAGCTCACTCTTGGACAGCGTTGGTTCTGATGAAGATTCTGGGAATGAGGATGTGCTTGACATGGAGTATTCAGAAGCTGAAGCAGAAGAGCTGAAAAGAAATGCTGAGGTGTGACCTGTGATTTCAAAAGCCAGCTGAGAAATAAATACCCCCTTACTGTCAGTTTAGCATTGGAGGTAGTTGTACAGAACAGATATAGAGTCCAGAAAGGTCTTTTATGTTCAAAAGTGAGAAGGTAAAAAATTTGTATCCTTAAGAGTCTGTTGTGTTGTGTTATTTTAATTAAAGCAAAACAAACAAAAAAACCCAAAACAAACCAGCAAGCCACCTGCAAAGACCCCCTGAGTTTCTCCAGGATGTGGATGATGATGAAAATGAAAAAATAATTTTATGCCAGAAATGTTCTAGTGCAAGTAGAGCAGTGTGCCTGAAATTTTAACTTACTGAGAGAGATTTCAGCCGAAGTGGTAGTTCAGTTGCAGCTCCATGGGATTCTATCTAGATCCTGCACCATCAGAACTTTCAAATTGCAGCAAAAAGGTATTCCCATTCAGTGAAATTTAACTATAACCTCGACTGTGCTGCTGGCCACCAGCATTCACAGACTCCTCACAGCAGTGCTGTGAAAGTTATCTGCTTGCTCCAGTGGAAGGAGTACTGTGTAGATCAGGGAAGGTTAAATAATTGGAGTTTCTTTAAGGAGTTTTTATTTTCTTACAGTTCTCAACCAGTTTCCTTACCCTTAAGCCAAGAGTTAACATTTTAAGACTATTGTCTCTGAATCATATCAATAACATTTCCTGGTCAGAGAGGATTTAAAAATAATTGTCAACTACCATAGTTTATTTTTATTGTCGGTGAATAGACAGAGCATGCTTCCTGCATGCTAAGAGGGCATTGTCTGATGACATTACAGGTTCAGGATGAGAGAATCTATGCTACATATCCGGTATTAGCTGTTGAATCTGTGTACCATTATCAAGGATATTTCTTTCTTTGATATTTCAGAAGTAAGCGTATTGTTCCCTTTTTGCTTTTCTGTGTTTATTTGGTAGATTAATTCTGACATCAGTGGAAGTTGCTCAGGAAATGGGTGTTTAGAAAACTTTGCAGTGTTGTAGAGCTCATGTCAGCATCTGTTCTGAGGTCAGAGTGGCTTCTTTGCATCTTCATTGGCTCTCTGAAAGATTAAGTAAGATGGAAAGCTTTTTCTTACTTCTGGACCAACTTTTGGTCTGAACCAGGGCATCCTTTCCTGTAATCTTTGATTGGATTGTAGCTTTGAATACAGTAACCAAAGCTTTTATCTTGAGTATAAATCTGATTGTTCATAAGCTATGTGGGACAAACATTAATGCATAAAAGCTTTAATTGGACTTTATTTTTAGACAGGAGAGCTTCCTCACTCCTATCGTCTCATCAGCATTGTCAGCCATATTGGAAGCACTTCATCTTCAGGTAAAAGATACCAGATTTTATTCTTAATCTCTTACGTAGCTTTAAAAATCTGTAATACAGAATTGCCATTGCAGGATTACTTGCAGAGAAGTGTTCAGGCAGCAAAGCAAGTCTATCAAGTGACTTGCTGGTGGGGGAACAGGTTGAGGATGTCATGGTGCCTAAATGGTATGTGAATGAAGTATGGTTCATGGGGTCCATAGAGTTGCTTGTGCTTGGTACCAGCTCATTGACCATGATCCTAAGGGTGTTCTAGCACTGAAATCTGACATAGGTTGCTGGACCAGGCTGAGTGGCTAACCAGCTTACTGGTTGAACTGCAGCATGAAACGAAGGTGCATTCTCTGTTTTTAAGGTCATTATATCAGTGATGTCTATGATATCAAGAAGCAGTCCTGGTTCACCTACAATGACCTGGAAGTGTCTAGAACTCTAGAGGCCACTGTTCAGTGTGACAGAGACCGAAGCGGCTACATCTTCTTCTACATGCACAAGTAGGTGCCTTGGGGAATTTTGGTGCAATAATTGCCTTCCGTTTGTGAGGAAGCAGGCTTCTCTTCCTCTTTGCTGGTATAAGAATTATCTCCATGTACTTGTCAGAAGGAACTGTAGTCAGAAATTAAATACAAAAAGACAAAACTGAAGTGCTCTGAGTTCAGAGGTGTGAAAATATGTTTCACTAACACACAGGGTTTTAAAAACATTCATTAAACCATCTTTTGAGAAAGGGATTCAGTATCTCACCTATGCCTTTAGAATTATGCACTAGGAGTCATGATGGAGCTTTGGCTTTTCCCTTAAGTGCCGTGGTATTTGTAAATGCCCTTATTCCTTGCTCCTGCTGATTGTGTTCTTGCAGCCATGGTCATCTCAGTACACAGGCAGCATGAGGTTTGTAAGTAGAAGTTATATCTTCTCAGGCATACAGAACTGAAGAAGAGTTTTTGTGCCTTAGTTTGTCCCCTTCTATCTTTACTGGTTGCTCTAATAAAGGATATTACTTTATCTAAAGGCTGTGTCTGGTGTTGCTTCTGATCCTTTTACCAGCCAGGACTTAATTTCAGTATTGTTACTATTCTCTTAGGCTTACTGGTGACCTTATTCATTGTAATAAATGGAAAAAAAAAGGCCCTGTAGGATTCAAGGAGCCTTGCTTAGAGATGCCAGATAAGACACCTTTCTCTGCCAGGATCTGTGACGTTTGAGTTTGTGGATTAAATCCAGTTGTCAATTCCGTCAAGGCTGTCTCATGTAGCAGTTTGTTGTTGTACTTAAATTTCACTGTTGGTCTTTCCCTCTGTTCTAGGGATATCTTCGATGAGTTAGTAGAAACAGAAAAAAATGCACAGCCACTTAGCATGGAAGTTGGAAGATCGGTTCGTCAGCCTCTGTGAAAAGTAAAACACCTTGTTCCTCCTGAGGAACAAGGAAGTTTCTGAACTTTTGCCAGACATGCAGGAGTAACTAACAGCTCAGGGCCAAAACAAGAGGCAAAAGGTAGAAAAATGGGACGCTCAGTTTGTTGAACCATCTGTGCAAGTCCTGGGCCTGAACCACATGTTTAAACCTTGACATCCCAGAATGTTCCTCCTGTGGTGAAGTTTTTATTGTTCCTCAAATAATTTTGTCAGCATGGAGCCTTAAAGTTGCATCAAGCCACAAGACTACAGCTGCTCATAAACTGATTTAAAAAAAAAAAAAATAGTGCAAAAAGGGACTCGACTATAAAAGCCCACTCACCTGTGAGACATGAGTGGTGAAGATTTACATATCACTTGACCTTTTTTTTTTTCTTTATTTTGCTTTTTTTTTTTCCTCCAAGAGCAATTTGAGCAATAGATTCTGTAACCTAGTGTATGTTGTGTTGGTAATATTCACTGGAAACACAGATCACTGATACCAGGCATTTTGGAATCACTCAAGCTGATGCATTTTGACATTGATGGATTTGTGAGCACTCTGCTATTGATGTGCAGTTCCAGGAAACAAGCTGTCAGTGCTGTGGAATGTATTGCATACCTGGTGGCAGCTCTGTTGGGCTCTTGTTGTTTTGTTTTGTTTTTTACACCGTTCACTGTCATCCTCCTTTCGATGTGAGATATTTGTGGTATCTTTAGTTTTACAAGTTCTGTTACTTGATTGCATTTTCTTTGTGTGGTTGTTGCATAATTTCAGTGTGGACGGGAGAGGAGAGGTCTCCCTTAGTGTGTGCAGTGTTTCACACTGAAATGGTATTGCTGAGGGCTGCTCTGATGTAACTCTGGGGGGAGGTGAATACCTGGAGCAGACCAAGAACAGTAGCAGGAGAAGTAGCAGTAGCTGCTTGTCATCTTCTGGGAGGGGAAGAACTTGCTAGCATTACCCTTTCTGTGCATGTCTGGGTCATTGTGAATCAGGAAGGGGGGGAAAAGGCAGGGTCTGCAGGACAGCACTTGGCACTTGATTTGTGATTGAACCATCTTGGTCTTCTCATATCCCAGTGTAAGAGAGTTTTTACTGTAGCTCTGCCTCTGGTCTCCTTTCTGAGGAGTGCAAAGCACTCAAACTGTGAAACTAAACCAGGTGAAAAGCTTTCAGAAAGCCCATGTTCAGCATGAACAGAACACAAGTAAGAAGAATTGTTGTGTTTTACTGGATTTGGAAAAATTACTCTTCATTTATAGCTTGTTTCAGCAGGGAGGGGAAAGGTCTAGTGTCTTCATCTTTTCAGCACCTTTGCACTTATTTATCAGGGGCAAATGTTTCCTTTTCCTGGCATTTACCTATTTCAGAGAAAATGTTGCTGTTAAGCAGAGTAGTTACTCTTGTTTGCCTCTGGTTCTGATTTTTGCAGCTTGGGTTTTAGAGGTGAAAGACTTCTTTTTTAAAAAAATGAAATTAAACAAAAAGCCCAGTTGTTTTGGTTTATTTTGCTTACAAGAGAGCTTCTGGGTTTTTAAAACTTTTGTTAGGAGTTTCTCAGGAATAAATCAGCTGAAGCAAAGCAGACGAAACAATCGATTTAAAAGAGAGCAGGCACTTCTGCCATGGGTACTTCCTACACTAGAGCACATATCCTAGCAGGCTGACACAGGGATGCTGCCTCATTGGCCTCCTCTCCCCTCTGTGTGCCGCAGTGAGCAACAGCCATGAGTAGTCCTCCCCAAACTGTGTTTGGGGACCCCAGCATGGTGCAAAGACTGACTGACCTTCCAGTCCACATGTTGGATGAGCCCAGTGGACGACCTGGTCAGGGTGACATCTTTCTGGTTTCCAAGCTAGGAGCCACTGTTCAGTTGGAAACATGAGAGAGCGTTTATCTTGTAAGATGTAGCCCGAGTGGGTGTATATGTTAATTTATTACAAAGTGTTATACTTTTCTATTGTCAATACTAATTTTGGTAGAATTCTGGGTGATGGGAAGAGGTAGTGACATGGAAGTTGTCCTTGGAACTGATCGCCCCTGCGAATGTGATGAAGGGACAGCTCCATCCAGAGTGCAAATCTGTTTTTCCCAAGTGCATCCTATGCTAGTGCTGTAAATAACTGGTATTCCTGTGGTATCAGAAGTCAGCTCTGCTTTTTTGGGTGGCAAGGTTGTTTTTGCAAGGCGCTGCACTCCAGTTAATTTATAATAAAAGCAAACATTGCCTGACTTTTCAGTGAAGTAATTTTTGTTGAAAACGATTTTTTTGTTTGGATCAAGTTGTGAAAGCTGATGCTTGAAACCAGCATTTCCTATTTTATGAGAAGTTCTTGCTTATTATTCTAGACGTTAAGATTTTGCAGACATTTATTAATTACTTTAAGCTTTTTTGTTTGGTGTACTGCAGCTCAGTTGCACCTTCACCCTGGCAGGAGTGTCTGTGGAGCCCTTTCCCTGGAGAAGCCGCCTTTCTCCCTGTCAGAGAGCAGTGGGGAGGAAGATGTGTGTGATCCTCAGGGGGTGTGCTCCCCACCAGCAGTAACGTTCCCACTACTCACGCTGTCACAGCAGCAAGTTCAGTAAGGTTGTCCCGTTTAGGTTGCATACCAACCCTGGGGCATGGGTAGAGAAGGTCAGTCGTGGTCTGTGAATGTGTGCAGGCTCTTCCTCAGATGTGTAGAGTCACAGTTAAACATTTACCTGCTCCTGAATCAGCCTAGTTTAATCCAAGTGTGATTCAGCATATAAACGCAAGGAACCCCCATCGTACTGTTCCTCTTGCCCCTTCATTGTTTGGCTCTGATCATTTAGTCTTGATTCACTCCCTAACTCGGAGAGGCACATTTGTGTCAACGAACTGGAGCTTGTGTGTGTAGGTCCCTGGGGAGCCTTGGCCAACAACAGAGCTGCACAAAGAGCCTTTGCAAAGCCAGGACGGGTTTCCCGACTGAAGCAGCAACCTGAGACCAATGTGAGGAGCGGGAGTGGGGCTCGCCCCCAATGCCTGTGGCCATGGCATCACTTTCCATCCTGCTGGGTGCAGCAGTGATAACCATCGCCTGTGCATCTTCCCTCCCCGTATCCCGAGGAAAGGCTGATGGGCAGCCCAATGCTTCCTGTCATGGGTCACCCTGGCTCGGGGAGGAGATTGCCGTGCTTTGGCAGGGTGAATGGGGGTGGGGGTGGGAATAAGTCATCTGATTTGTTTGCTTTTTAGTTGAGCTAATTATTCCTGTAATTGCCCACCAAAGAGAGAAAAAGGGGTGTAGGACCCCTGGCAGCTGCTGTCTGACTCCAGCCTTGCCTGCTGCAGGGTGGCTGCTGCCAGGTTCTGTCTGCACCCCGGCTTTCTGGTTCTTTACACTGTTGATGTGGAGCAGTGCTTTTCTCTGTGTTTTAGCAGACCTGTTCCTCTCTATTTACAGTTTTTGCTCTTGAGTTCCCCTGGACCCTTTTTAAATATGTAGATTTTTTGTTAAATTAAAACCTCTTTATTAACCCTCTCTTGGTTTGGGATCTTATTTCCACACTGCCTGGGCTGCAGCCTGTTGAACACAGCAGAGGGCGGGCACCTCGCCTCTGCCCCACAGTTGCTGTTGGGACTTTGCTCAGCTGCCCCGGAACATGGTTTGTGTGTGTGTTCAGCACCTCCCTGCAAGGTGAATCCTGGATCCACACCGCCAATGATGTGTCCCTGCAGGGGATGCCCTAGCCCCTCTGCATGTCCCTGTGGATTCCAAGGAGGAGGGAGATGCCCTCTTACCCTCCTGGAGACAGGACTAGTGGACCCTGGTGACTACCCCCAGCAGGTGCTGTCCCCACACACCATTCCCTCAGCCTGTGGCTTGTTGCTTTTACCTTTGGTACTGCACGTGTTTACTGAGGTTCATAAGATAAGGGAGGGAGCGGCTCCAGCTGGATACCAGACCTTTAGCCCTGAGTTGCAGCTGCCAGTATGGGATGAGGGAGCCCTGGCTTGCTGGGAGTGCCCAGCTGGTGGGTAGCTTATGCATCACCCCTGAGTCTGGGGAGGGTGAAGGACCTGGAGGAGAAGGAGCTGAGGGTCCTCCCATGTAGTTCTTCAGTGCCCAGTCAATGTCCCCAATGTGTGCCATTTCTTTACCAAGTCCCACATCTGGTCTGAGCCCAGTGGTCAGGAAGGAAGATGCAGCCCCACTCTCCAAATATATTTTATTTAATAAAAATAAAGAGGTTGGGCTGCCCCTGGGCACAGGCTCCTGCCCTAGAAGAGTCCTTTGTCCTTCTTGAGCTTCTGTTGTTTCCACAAGGGCAGGTTGCCAAAGGCAGAGCGCTTCATGCCAAAGACAGCCTCAAAGTCTCGGTCAGAGAGGTGGCACTAAGGAAGAAGAGACAGAGCTCAGCAAAAGCTGGGGGGTTTCCCCCATCGCTTCCCCCCCGCAGCCCTGTGGCCTCATCTCACCTCCTTCCTGCTGGGATCCACACCCCGTGGCAGGTCCTCTGCTGCAGTGTTCACCAGCACGTCCAGAGGGAAGGTCTCCAGTTTTTCAGGTAGGAGGGTAGTGGTAGCAGTGAAGACCTCTTGCTTGGATGTGAGAGCCTGGATGGGAGAGATGGGGACACATCAGGGGGTGTGGCCAGGGATGGAGGAACCAGGCTGGCTTCCAGTGTCCCCTCAGTAGAGAACATGTCCTTTCAACTCCTTGTGCCACCTGCCATGGTCACAGGAGAGCTCTCCGTGCCCCCTCCCACCCCAGCCATCCCCTCACCCTGTGCCACTTACTGAGGTGAGCTCTCCGAGGCTGCTCTCGTCCCCCAGCTCAGCTTTCAGTACCTCGTAGGATTTCCTGTCCTGGGAAAATGACAAAAGTGCTCAAACCCCTGCCTACACCCCGGAGATGCTAGCTGGGTCCAGATCCACATCTGGTCCCATTTGCAAAGGGCCCACTTAGTCTTCCCAGTGCCCCCTCCATGACTCACAGCCCAGTTGAGAGGGTCCCAGGCCATGAACCAGCCAGTGAAGGTGGGGGGCTCATGGCCCTGCTTCACCATGATGATAGGGGTGTCAAGGTCACGCCCGCTGGGGTGGTTCCGTAGGTACTCCTGTACCATCACTGCCGCAGCCTCCTTCTCTGATTTGTTGGCACCATTCCCAATCCAGAAGAAAACCTGCAATGAGGTCATGGTGTCAACTACTGGGGTGGGACAGGGCCTTCTGGGGCTGTAGCCAACCCATGGTTGGGTCAAACAGGATCCATCCACAGGAAAGGTCACCCAGAATCTATCCTCAACTGTCCCTTGAGCAAGGGGGCTGAAAGAAAAAAAAAACAACCTGTGGGGGCAGGGACATGGGGGTTTCCAGTCTCTTATCCCACCATCTCTGGCTGCTGCAAATCCTTCATCCTCTTCCTGGGACATCAACTTGTGGAAACAAAGGCATGTCCCTGCCCCATGCCCCCCTAGCTCACCTGGTCCCAGGTGTCTAGCAAGTAAACATCATTCTCTTCCAGGTCATCCTGGGTGAAGTCTACAATCTCCGTGGCCAAAAAGGTGCCTGTCTTGTTGGAGCACTCAAAGAGCCGGGGAGACATGGAGGAGTTCTCCTCCTGCAGCCTGGTGGGGGGTAACACAGTTGGTAATGGTGGGAATGGGATTCACCTTACAAGGGAACAGAGCAGTTCCAAAGAATGTTTATCAATATGGTGATAGGCGCGTTTTATATATATATATAAACATGTAACCTACCCCCTACCCCATCCTACCCCTGAGGGAACCCCCAGGCACAGGGCAGGTACCTCTTGTTGTTGGCATACTGGGACTTGCCCCCCAGGGCCACCCAGAATTCAGATGTCTCCTGTCCCTCTGCAATCACTATCTTCTCTGACTTGGAGATGATATCTGCCACCATCTTGCCCATCTCACGCTCATCCCCGCTGCAGCCCTGCCAAGCAAGCATGGTTGCTTCAGCACCACATACAAGGAGGAGCAGGGGAGATGGGGAGGTTTCTCTCAGGGGTGGCAGTACCCACCTTCCCATACCAGAGGTAGCAGCAGCTGGGAGTCTTGAGCACAAAGACATCATTGGAGTTGAGAGAGGAGGCACGCACAGGCACCTCAAAGGCCTTGGTGTTGTACTCGGTGGTGCCGTGCACATGGAAGAGGCGGATGGAGGGTGTGGGCTCCGTGTTGCCTGCCCTCGAGGTGCCACCCTGGTGGGGACAGGAAGGGGAGGTCACTACCAGTGCCACACGCTCACCCCTCTGCCCACCCCAGCAGCCCCTGCACTCACCGCATACACCACCATCTTGCCCTTGAAGATGGCCATCAGGTGAGCTGGCTCCTTGCCCATGGTGACACGGACCTGCACAGGCTCATTGTTGTACTTCTGGTCCAGGATGACAGCTTGGTAGGCAGAGGCAGTCAGCTCATCTGTGGTGGCTTGGCGGCCCTGGGCAGAGCAGAGGGGAACTTAGTGCCCAGCACTGCCCAAAAAAAGGAGCAGGTATCCTCTGGGAAGAGGGTACCCTCATGCCATTTCCATGGGGTCATGTAGGGGTAAAGCAATCTCAGTCTGGGGAGGTTTCCTTGGGCTCCACCTTCTATCAGTCACCTGGGGGGCTCACCTGCCACAGGTAGATGATGCGGTTCACCTTGGGTCCCACAGAATAGGTGTAGAGCACCAGGTAGCAGTCCCCACCATAGAAATGGCCAAACCATCTTTTCTCCACAGGCACCAGCTCATTATTCTCCACACGCCAGACCTGGTGGGATGGGAATGTTCTGCTGACAGGGCTCATGCATCCCCCTGCCCTGCAGTCCCTGGACCCCCTGGTATTTCCCAGTACAGCCCAGGGGGTACCCCACAAGGATGTCACATTCTGCATTGGCCACTTTACCTCCACCTCCCCAGATCCATCATCCACCATCTTCTGCTGAGCAGCCATCTGGGGCTTGGCATACAGCGTGGTGGCATCAAACTTCACCTGCTCCACCTTGGCTGCAAGGAAGGGCAAAGAGCTAACCCACAATCCCACAGGCTGTGGGTGTCCCTACAGCCCCCATCCCAATCCAAGGAGTCCTACAGCACCAGAAGGGGACACTCACCCACTTTGCCCACAGCATGGGTCTTGCCCAACCCACTGGTCTGGTTGGGGACAGTCCATTTTTGGAAGAGCTGCCTGAAGACACTGGACTCAGATCCATCATTCTCTGTCTCCACGCTGGTGCTGGCTGGGTAGTTCTTGGCTTTGATGAAGCCCTGGGGAGATTCAGACCCAGAGCGTGAGCATGGGGTGACCAGCACCCCAGGGAGAAGCCAGGTTATCCCACAACTCACCCCTAACCCAGGACCCACCAGTGCCCGGCTCATCGCCTGCTGCTTCTCCTCCTTGTTGGCGTTCTTGCCCTTCCACACAAAGATCTTGAGACCTCCTTGATCAAGGATGTAGCAGTCCTTGAGGGGGAAGACAAGACATTAGGTCTTTGGGCAGCTTTAACCCTTCAAAAGCCAATTTGCTGGGTGAAGACCAAAAAATCAGCTTTTGAAGGGTTAAAGCTGCTAGGGAAATCAGGCACACCTAAGCACTCCATGGGTGACACACCTCATGCAGGAGCATGTCTTGAGTCAGGGGTCGAATTGCCACCTCCTGTATGACCAGGTTCCCACTGGCATTGGAGACACTGGCAGGAGAGGGGAGAAGGAGGAGTTAGAAAGAGGGCTGGAAAACCCCCTTCCTATTCCCACCCTCAGGTTGCAGGGTTGAGTGGGGGTTCCCCACTCTGGTCTTGGCAGAGCTGGTACCCAGGGCCCCTCCTGCCCTGCCATGGTGACAATCTGGGTTGCAGCTTGCCCTGCCATGCAGCTCACTCCTGACCATCAGGAAGGATCAAGAGGTGTCAAGATGTGATGGGGCCACTCAGGGCCATTGTCACCATATCCAAAGCTCACACTTTCACAAGCTGTCAGGTACCAAGTGTCTTGGCACCACAGACTCCTCATGCTCCAACAGCATCCAAAGGACCTGTCCCCACCCCTGCTGTGGCCTTGAACCCTCTTGGTGGCTGTCCATGGGGACAGGAGTTGTGGAAAGTAGCAGAGATAGAAATAGATGCTGGGTCCTCTCAGTGCCCTGAGAGATGTCTCTGTGACCAACCCACCCCCGGCAACTCACTGGTAGAGTTTGAGAGAGGACTTGAGATTCTCGTCCACTTTGTCATCAGGGATGGCAGGCTTGATGTCCCTCTTCTCTCCTAGCACATGAGTGAGGACTTGCATGAGCCCTGGTGATGCACCCTCATTCTCACCATCCACTATGCCCACCTTGGCACGGCCCCCACGCTCCCGGTCCCGGATGTCCTTGGCCAGGGTCATTGCCTGTACCCAGGGGAGAAGAGGTCAGCTTGGATCAGGGAGGGGAGTGGCTGGGCACCCCCTTCCTCCAGAAGGAGGCCCAGGAACTCGCTGGCCATACCCTCAGCCTCTCATTCCGGTTGCTCTCAGGGCCATTCCACTGGATGATGAGCTGGCCCAGATCCAGCAGGAACACATCCCCCCGGTTGAAGCTTTTCCAGCTCATCTCCACCTGCAGCAGGATGGGATTGGGGGGTGGGTGAAGCAGCAAGACACCTGGGACCCCCTGGCTCCACAGCCCCCACCTGCTCTAGCTCATTACTGATGTCTCCAGTCTGTATTCCCCCTCCCTACCCCAAGCAGGGCTTTTTGGGATGATGTTGCTCCTGAAGCAAGGTGGTGTGGCCCCCAAACTCTCTATGTCCCTCTCATATCCCATAACTCACCTCTCCTGCCACCACATTCTTCTTGCCCTTCACATGCAGGAGGCGCTGAACATTGTAGGTGTTTGTCTCCACGTGCCTCATGCCAGAGGCCACCCCACCCTTCTTATAGCTGGGACGGGACAAACAAGGGGTCAGCCCTCCCTTCTAGCTGTAGTGGGGTTTCCATCACACCTCTGTGTGCAGGAAGGTGTTCTGGGACCCCCACCCATTCACGTGAGTGATGCATGGAGCTAGAGCAGCTCCAGATCCTCCTCCTCCTGCCTCCCCCATCCCACTAGTACAGGGCTGTCCCTGTCCCCATCCCCACAGGGGATGTCCCCAAAGGAGGCATGCAGAGGAACCCCTCCCCACCATCATCCACTGTGGGGGCAGGTTCCCTGGGGGTGGCCAACATACATGAGTCCCTGTTTGAAGTAGGCACGGAAGGTCTCACTCTCGTGGCCCTGGACCTCACGGTGCTGCACAGCCACTGTGCCCAAGTGGTCATCCATCTGCGTGGTGTAGATGGCAGCCGCCCCCTGCTCATCCTGGCTCGAGTCCTTTCCCAGCCAGTAGTGGATGTCATAGCTGAAGCTGTTCCCACTCTTACGGGTCTGTGGGACACCAGTCCCCACTAGAAGAGCCCTTGTGTCCCCAGGCCATTCTGGCCAGGGACCCCCCTCCCAGAACCCCAGCCCCATCCAGGAGAGAGCATGTCCCCGGTCCCCACAGGACCCTAGGCTGCCTTACCGACAGCAGGATGTAGCTATCCCCCTCGTAGAAGTTGCCGTAGCTTTTGGTGGGCACTGGCACCATCTCCATGCTCTGCAGAAGGAAGAGAGATGTAAGCCCTGGTGGGGACCCACCCACCCCAGCCCTACACACCCTGCTGCCCTCAGCCCCTAAACCTGGGCAGGTTTAACCCTCAGTGCCACTCTGAGCCTGCCAAACTCAGGCACTGAGGACACAAAAGGGGAATCTTCCCTCCTGCAGCCCCCCAAACAGCCCGGTGAGGGTTCCCTGGGCACCCACCTCAATTCGCCATATCTGGATGCCTGGTTTGGTCTTGTCGAGTGTCCTGCTGACTTTGCTGCTGAGCTCCACCATGGTGACAGGTGCTGCAGGCAAGGGGACCTGCTGGGGCACCGGCAACACCCTTGTTAATGGCAGGTGGTGTCATTATGAGCTGGGGCAGAGCCAGCCTGCCCAGTATGCAGCCAGCTGGCCCATAAACCCCCTGCATGGAGCTGCATGGGGTAACCCTCGGCCCCCTTGATGCCCAGGGCAGTGGGCTGGCAGTGTTGATGTCCCCCCCTCAGCCTGGCTGGTTCCACGGCTGATGGGGCTGCCACGGCTTCGTGCCGGGGTCTGTGATGAGCAGGAGCAGAGCCCCCCATGTGCCCTAGCACCCAGGCACAGGTCAGGGCTGTACAGGGCACCTCCAGCACAGCAGCCACAGCTGAGTGACACTGCTGCCCAGTGACCTGCTCTTCCCAGTGCCAGCAGGAACTGGCCCCCCTCAGCTGAGCCTGGCACAGCTTGGCACACCATGGCATAGCCACTGCTGGTGGCCTTGTGTGCACACACGTGTGTGCAAACACACTGCCAGCTTCACCCCCTCCCACAATCCCACCTCCACCACTGGATCCATGCCTGACAGGAGGGGCACAGACACCCAAGGTACTGAGTGTGCCATGAGGCTGGCAGAGAGAGACAGCAGTGTCCAATGGAGAAGTCTCTGCTCCCCACCTGGTCCCACCGCCCCACTCTGGCAATAGCCATGTCCCGTCCCTCACACTCAGAGTGGTGATAGCCCACAGCGCAGCCCTGAAGTGGGCCACGAGTGGCTCTCCCATCCCCAGGCCACCCTGGTGCCAAGAATGGCGCTGGCTGTGGGTTGTGCTCTCCCTTCCCCAAGCCCACCCTCCAGCCCTCCACCCCAGCCCCTCACCTTCCCTGTGGAGCTGGGCACAGGTGAGCTGAGTGCACGTAGGCAAAGTGCGAGGATGCCACCACCCAGAAGACCTTTGTCCCATCCTGCCCTTGCCTATGTTCACCATATAAGGGCAGGAACAGCCCTCAGTCAAGGTCCTCACAGCCCTCCAAGGCTTCATGGCACTTGAAGAGCCCCGTTATGCACGGCATGATTACTCTCCTGCTATTGCAGCACAGGGCAACCCCGGGCACCCTGCCCATGGTCCTGCTGTGCCCAGGGTGATGCCTGTTGCCCTTTACAACCCTACTCACATTGTGACCCTTGGCACTGAGCCACCAGTGGTTTTGGTGCCATCAGTTCAGAACCACCAGAAGCGTGGCATCATCTTCCCAGGTCATCCTGTTCCCACTCCACGCATCTTCATGTCCCACTTCCTACCTGGCACATCATTTCCCTGCCCATGGGACTGTCCCCAGCCTGTGCCACTCCCCAGCTGGAGGCCAGATCCCTGCTCACTCCCCAGTGGGCTTTGCCTGCCTGCTGACAGCCCCTGCAGCCCCAGCCTCAGAGATGGGAAGGAGCCACGGGGATGGGGCACGAGGATGGGGTTTGGGGGCACAGGGCAAGGCATATAGCAGTGCCATGTCTAAGCCATCCACCGTGCCCCCTGCCCTGAAACTACATCCCCCAGGGGTGGCACCTGACAGTGCCCCTGGTGTTGGCAGAGAGGGGAGTGGAGTCCTGCCCAGTGACTCCAAGCCCCAAGGGTGGCTTTGGGGCACAACCAGGGGGTATATAAATTTGCAGGGGGATTTGCAGCAGCAGGTTGGCCCCCAGGCTCCCTATCTCACTCTTATCTCTTCCCCAGCCCTGCAGGATTGCAGCAGCTTTATCTCAGCCATCCTGCTGAACCAGCAGCCTTGGATACCAGTGCCAACATCCTGCACCCTGTCCATCACCCCAGTGCCAGGCCTGAGCTACTGCAAGCCCCAGATCCTGTCTCCCCCTTCCACAAGGATTCCTGGAGTGATGGTATTGGGCTGAACCAGGCCCAGTAGGAGTCAGCTACAAACAAGAGGGTGGCCTGACATCACAGTGATGGGCTCTCCTGCTGCCCTCCACTCCTCTGGCTCCTCAAACTTCCTGACCATACCATCCACCTCCCAATCCCTATGCCCCACACCAGCACCTCCAGTGGGGCCCTTACCTGTGTGAACTCCTGGCGAGGGTGCAGGCCTTAGTTTTGGGTGGGGTGTGACACCTGGGTGGCTGCTCTCTGCTCGGTGGTTGTGTCCCAGGGCTGAGCCTGCTAAGTGTGGCTCAGGGGTGGGGGACCCCATGCTAGCCCCAGAAGGCTTGCCCCCTCCCCGGGCCCCCCAGATGGACATACTGCTGAGCCACTAATGAACTCAGTAATTAGTGCAGCCTTCAGGGAGGACAGAGACTTTGTTAATGAGAGGAGGCACAGGGCCAATGAGAGCACAGGCTGGGGGTACCTAAGATCCCCCCCAGAACTCCACATCCTGTATTCTGGCAGCAGTCTGCAGGGGGGGGAATCACAAGTACTCCCCACGGATCTCCAGTCTACACGGGGGAGAGATCCTGACACTTTATGGAGCATTTGTGACCACCACACCACCCCAAGCCCCACAGTTGGGGGGCACAGACCACACAGTAAAGTCACAGACAAGACACCCCCACCTTGCTACTGTCAGGATACCCACCCCCCATGCCATCAGGATCCTTCTTCCAGGAAAAGAGAGGAGTTAGGGCAGAAGGGCCAATGCACTGGAGGAAGAAGGGTGCTACCCTAGAGTGTGGTGGTACCCCCTTGCCACCCCACCCTCCCTCCTGAGGGTTCCCCCCAGCACTGACCTGCAGCATCCCCTCTTCCCAGGAGGATTCAGACGATCCTGGGGGCTCTCTGCCCCCAAACCATGAGTACCCACAGGTGACACACACCTGTCCACACATGCACACACAGGGCACACCTTTCCAAGATGGTCTGACAGCTTTAATCATATGAAGGCACTTGGACCTGGTCCCCCAGCCCTCCCCAATGCCCCCTCTGGCCAACCCCCAAAGGGTGCTGAGTATGGGGGCTGTGCTCCTCAGGTGCTGCAGCACCTACGGGTGCTGGCTGAACGCTGGCTCCGCTGGTGCCGTTTGACTTGCCTAACATAAAGTGCTGAGTTCAGCCCTTCTGGAGGGGCAGGAAAGGGCCTCGGGGAGTGGGTGTGCCACTCCTCCAACCCAACACCCTTACCATGGGGCAAGGGGTGGAGGCAGGGGTGCAGGAAGGCCGGGGGGAGGGAGGGGGGGGGGAAACCTCTGCCCCCAGGACCAAGCACTGGAGAAGGGCAGTGCTGGCAGAAACCGGTCAGACAGCACCAGAAAGCTAAAACCCCTTGCATCCCTCCCACCCCCCCAAATACTGCCTTCCCATTCCCTGGCACAGCGGTAAAAAGGCACCCATGATTTTTTGGGAAACCATTGTTTTTCCCCCTAAAAAATTACGAGAAGTTATCCATACTGCAATGCTATAAAAAACCTGGCTGAGCTCAGTCCTTCCCTCCCACCCCCCCAAACTGCTCCCTGAGAGCCCCTGCCCCTCAAGGCTGGGTGACACCCTGGCACAAGCCCAACCCCATGGGGGTCAGCATAACCCCAGGTGCAGGGAGGTGGGGAGGGGGCAGAAGTGCCCTCCATCCCTGCCCCAGCTGGAGGGCAGGGATAAGATGTGGGAGGGGCACACTAAGGCTGGCATGGGGGTCTTTTCCCCCCTTGGAGTCACAGCCTTTAGTGAAGCTGTGGTTGGATGGAGATGGGTGCATGCCCCACCCCCTGCAAGGAGGGGACACCCCTCGCTGGTGAGTGGAGTGGCTCCCACTGACACAGTGGAGTGAGGGAAGGCCACCGACCTCCCCTCATGGGAAGAAACTGAGGGTGGAGGGGGAAGTTAAAAACCCCTCCAGGCACATCCCTTACAAGGGGGACACAGCAGTGCCCCAAAGCACATGGGGGGCACCCCAAGGCCAAGCTACCCCCAGTAATACACCCCCTAAACAGGGGGCAGCAGAAGGCACAAGGGAGGAGTAGGGACATGCCCCCCCCAGGGTGATCAGCTGCACCAAGGGCAGGGATAATGTACAGTACAGTACACTGTAATGTACAGTGGTGGCCCCATGCACCAAGGCAAATAAGACCCCGTTTTTTGCGGGTGATAAGGGGTTAACCCTGTTGTGCCCCCCCTGCAGTTAGGAACCAAAGGACAAAAGCCCCTACTAGCAGGCAGGGCCTGGATGGGGGGGTCCTAGTCCCCCCAAAGGCAGTGGAAAGCAGCAGCTGCTGACCCCTCTTCCCCACTTGGGGAGACATGGAGGGGAAAAGGACCTGAGAACCGTTTTGGGGAGAGAGGACAGAGGTTGGGAGGGATGTGGGACAGTGGGGGGAGGACAGAACCCTCCCCCATAGGTCCTCAATACAGCAAGGCAGAGGGTCACCCATGGCCCCTGCTCCTCTGCAGGAAGGGAACATGCATCTCCCAGGCAGGGGGGTACCCACATCTCCCACCACCAGCAGGCAAGGAAGGCACCCATGCCCACCAGGGCTGGTGAAGATGACCAGGGGGCACACCGGGACCTCCCCTGTAAGAATAAGGCACCCAGCTGCCACAGCAGTGCCATCCCCAGCAGCGGTCAGAGTGGTGGGGGAGGCCACTAGCTGTTAGTCCGCTGCTTCTTCAGCACCGCATACACATCCTCCACCTTGCTGAGCCTCTCAAAGAAGGGCAGCAGGTCCAGCAGCTCTGTATCCGCCATGTTATCGAACCAGGAGGCCACTGGCACCTACAGGCAGATCAGGGGGCGGCTGAGGGGGAAGCCCCTGCCAGCCCCCTTCCAACCTTCCCTCCCCAGCCTCACCCCAGGGCTACGTACGGCATTATCAGGGTGGAAGATGTAGGATGCAGGTGAGTTGTCCACTATGATGATGCGGTGCAGGTCACGGCCCAGGCGGCTCAGGTCCTTCACATAGTTGCCACGGTGGAAGACGCAGGATTCCCGGAAAAGCCGTGCCCGAAATGCCCCCCATTTATCCAGCAGATCAGCCACAGGGTCTGCGTACTGCAAACATGGGAAGGAGGTCACAGGGGCACACCATGCCACTGTGCCCATCCCATGGTGATTCTGGCACCCAGCTCTCCATTGGTGCCACCTCACCTCATGCCTCAGTTTCCCTGGCCAGCCCCCTGGAGGGGCAGGCAGGCAGCATGGTGTGACACTGCCTGCAGGCAGCCAAGACCAGGGGTCAGCAATGCCCATGGGTGGGCAGGTGAAGAGAGCTGTGCCAGCACAGAAGTGGCCAGGGAGAGGAACTGCAGGGGTACTCACCTTGGCCAGGCTGGCAGTGAAGAGCACGCACTCGAAGAGCTCACCCATGCGCTGCAGGAACTCATCCACGTGTGGCCTCTTGAGCACGTACACCTGAGGGCAGTGGGCAGCACCGTGGGCACTGGCCCACTCCCCAGTACCCACCCCCTCAGGGACACTTGTATCCCTCGTCCCAGCCAGCAGCTCCCTGCTGGGGAAGGGGGGCAAAAGACTGCTGGTGCCCTGTACCATGGGGGCTGCCCCACGAGGGCTGGGAGATGCCACAGCTTCGAGGGCACATCCTGGGTGAAGCGTCCAGTCAGCTCCAGAGCCAAGTAACCGAGAACAGGCTGACTGCCCAGACCACAGCCTATCCTGGATTACTTGAACCCAGGGCTGACCATTGCAGGAGAGTACTGTGCCAGGACCTCCCTCACCTCCCACCCTGCTCGTAAGGGGGGCCATCCACCTCTGCCCCCAGTGTGCCAGCCCTGGCACCCTGACACCCCCAGCTGCGCCTCGGTGCAGAGCACTGGGACAGCTCCTGGTCCCCAGGGAGAGAGCAGGGGGGGGCTGTGGCCCCATCCACCAGACACACCCCCATTACCTGGTGCATGATGCCATCGATTTCCACGGGAATGATGAAGTCAGCGTTGTTCACTGGCTAAGGAGGGCACAGAGGGATCAGTGCTGGGCAGGTTCCCCCCCTGCCCAAATGCTGCTTGTCTTCTGCTCACTGCAGACCCCCCACAGCCCCCTGACAGGGACACCCCATACAACCCAGCAGGGCTGTGCCAGGGGCTATTTGTGGGTGCTTGGGTGCTGTGAATCACTTGGGGGGTGACAGATCAGAGAAGGAAGGCATGAGGTAGGAGAAATAGGGTGGGCTGAGGTTTCCCCCACCTTAAAGGAACTGTGCACCAGCGTCTCATCCAGGTCGATGACCACACACAGCTTGCTGGCATCCTGCGGCTTTATCTCAGGTAGGAGGTGTCTGACAGCAACCTGCAGTGAGAGAAAAGGGGAACACAGCCAAACCTGGGGGTCAGAAGGGTGATGAGGTGGCCCCTTCACCCCTCAACCTGGCATAGGAAAAGCGCTAGGGCTGGGCAGCCCATGGCCCCAGTGGTGCCCTGTCCCCAGTGCCAGGCTAGGGGTGCCCAGTGTGGTGTTACCTTGGGCAGGGCCCCATTCTCCTCCACCAGCAGTGGGGCGCTGGTGGTGCCAGTGCAGGGCTCGCCCTCATCACGGCAGAGGCAGCAGAACAGGGACTGGAGGATGCTGCGGCTCCGTGGCTTCTTGGTGGGGACCTGGTTACCTGCAGAGGAGGGATAAGGGGTAAGGGGGCAAGTGGCACACCCAGGGATCCTACCCATCCCAAGAAAGCAAGGAAGAGGCCAGGTGGGGGTTGGTCTCTTTTGCCAGACGACTTTCAACAAGACAAGAGGTCACGGTCTTAAGTTGTGCCAGGGGAAGTTTAGGTTAGATATTAGAAAGAATTTCTTCTTCTTCTTTCAGGCATTGGAATGGGCTGCCCACTGAATTAGTGGATTCCCCGTCCCTGGAGATATTTAATGAGAGACTGGATGTGGCACTTAGTGCCATGGTCTAGTAACTGCAACGGTGGTTCAAGGGTTGGACTCTATGATCTCTGAGGTCCCTTCCAACCCAGCCAATTCTATCATTCTATGAAGGTTGTGCTGTCAGCACAAGAGGTACCAGTGGGTCCCTCCTACCCCACACCCCCCCCCCCTCGCCCCAGGCACCCATCCGGCTGCCCTTCCTGCCCCGGCCAAGGGCCAGTGCCAGGGCAGTGTGGCAGACACAGGTGTCCATAGATCCCCCACATCCCCTCACCTTGCCGTAGTCCCACAGGAGACCCCCGTGGACATCCACGCATGCCTAGAGACCCTACAATAACACAGCAGGGCTTCGACCTAGCACCGCACGGGGGGAACCACAGATCCCGGGTTCGTTCCTGCTGTCCCCACCGGGGGCACAGACACGCGGGTGGGTGGCCCTGTGGGAGGGGCCTCGCTGGGGTAGGAGGGGCACAGAGCCCCTCTTCTCCCCGCCCCTCTCCCCCCCGGCAGCTCCCCCTCTCATTGGCCGGTTCGAGCGTACTGGAGGAGAGAGACCAATCAGAACGAAGTGCTCGCCCCTGGGCACTGTTTCCACAGACCCCATTGGCCCACGGAAGGGAAACTGAGGCAGAGGGGGAGCTCCTGCCCGTCCTAGGCAGCACAGTAGCTCCAGCCCCTCTCCCACCGGCCCGGCGGGCGGGATCCTGCCCCCAGCCCGGGACAGGAGCCGCAGCTTCCCCCTGCTTGTCCCACCCCCACCGGACCAGGCACCCGTGCCTCAGCAGCACTGTGAGGCAGGACCTACCCCTACTGGGGATGGACACCGTTCCCACGCTTGGCACTCCCCAGGTCCCCAGACGGGCCGGCAGCATCCTGCGTCGGGCAGGACTGGCAACACTCCCCGAAAAAACCCCGGACGGGTCTCCGGGTTGTTTCGTGGGATCCAGCGAGACGGCTGGCGCTCAGTTCCCCCCCTCTGCCTCAGTTTCCCACCACCACCCCGGCGCTGTCTGCATCCCGCACCCGGCTGCGGAGGAAACAGCGCAGAGACACCAGGGCCCGAGCAGAACCATGACCACCCCAGCTCGATGACGGCGTTCACAGGGGTCTAGGGTACAGCCCACGGCACCCACGAGGATACAGACAACCCCCCTCCCTCCAAACCGTGGCCCTCTCCGTGCTACGTCGTATCCCACTCTAGCCCTGGGGCAGCGGGATACACGAAGCAGGCTGAGACCGCCCTCAACTCATCACATTCTCCGGAACAGCCTCCTGCAAGCCCCCAGTCCTCCCCCGATGCCAAAACACCTCGGAGACTCCGGGGATCATCACCCCCCGGCGCAGGAGCGAAAAGGGGGGGAACCTCCCCCCACGCGTTACCTTTCTCTTGCAGTGGGGCGCTCCCCTCTTCCCTGCTAACCTGGGCGATGATGGACTGGTGCTCCATGGGCTCCGAGGGAGTGGGAGGGGGCGGCCCCCCCCGGGCGGGGGGGGGGAGGCGGGGCGGGGGGCCGGCGGCGGTGCGGGGCGGTGGGCGCGGGAGCGGCGCCGCGGAGGAAACTTTGTTACAACATGGAGTTTCCTCCGCCCGGGCTGGGGCTGCAAACATGGAAGCCGGGCGCGGTTTCAAGGAACCCCTTAAAAGGGCAACACCGAGTGGGGGGGCCCTCTCCTCCTCCCACCTCCGCCTCCCGCCCCGCGGGGGAGGAGCGGGGGGTCCCCGCCGGAAGGAGAAGGGACCAGTAGAGGATTCTAGAGGGGGGGTCTGTGTCTCAGGTTTAGCCGGGAAGGACCCCATTGCACCGTGGTGGTCGTTATGGGGGTCGCCGCCATATAGACACCCGGGCTCACCTACACCCTCTCGGCTCCGGGATGATAGAGACAGGATAGACTGTGTTGTCATCCCCCAGGTGTCACCCCCCATCCAGCTGGCAGCCCCTGGGGAAGGAGAGGAGGACTCCTCCAGCCAACCCCGGCACATAAAACCGCCCCCGTGCTGGCTGTCTCCTGCAGCGGAGGCCCCTGGACACTGTGGCTTCAGACTGTTTTGGGGGGGGGGGTGTCCCCAGCTTGCCCCTCCCCGGCCACGGCTCCCCATTGCCACTGCAGACCACTGTACTGGGCAACAGGTGCTGGGGCACTGCACCAATAACCTCCTGGGTTGTTTTTTGTTTTTTTATTATTTCTTATCCTCTTTCTCCTGAAATTCCCAATTATTTGGGCAATTAATATATATATATTATCAATATATACCATTTCCCCCTTAATTCTTCGTCTCCCGCCTTCAGAGGGAAGGCTGTTTCCAGGTGCTTTCCGTAAAATATCTTTTACCAGGAGCTTGAGAATGCATCAACACTCTCAGGAAAACTGATTCCCCCCAAAGCTCCCATGAACTGGGGGTGTCTCTCCAGCCCCTTCTACCCCTGCAAGCCCGGCCGAGTCCTAACAGGGCAGTTTCGTATCGCGGTGGAGTCCCGGCGAAGCGCCCGGCCCCAGGGATTTCCAGCCGGTTCGGGTCACCGTCTTGGTGGCTCTGAGCTCTGAGGTTGTTTATGCTCTTTTTCCCTCTCCCACCTGCGGTCTGGGATCTTCAGGGGCTGGGATCTCGCCCGGGGGGACCGGGGATACTGGGGAGGTGTCAATGCCCGCGGAGACACCCCCCGGTACTGCTCCGCCCCTCCGTCTCCCCGGCCTCATCCATCCCCATCAGCCCCTGGGAAATGGGGCTGAAAGGGGACCTGCTAGTCTGGGACAAGTGGGGGCACGGCCCATGTCCGTCGGTGACCACTCTGAGAAATGGGGCCCGGCATTGGTAAGTTCCCTCGCATCTCTCGGTGTGCGGGGTACTGCGGGGCAGGCAGGACCAGGCAGGTGGTGGAAACCGCATCCCAGTACCACAAACTCCGGGGGAACCGGGACAGGTACGGGACGGGACTGCGGCTGCCAACCGGGACACGACGTCCTCCCACCTCCTCCGCCTGCTCCGAGGGTAGGCAGCGATCGTGCCTCAGTTTCCCTGCCCCTCGGCAGTGCTGGATAGGGAGACAGCTGCCTCCCCTGCCCGGCGGGAGGATGAGGAAGGAAGGGGCTGTGCCTCCTCCGCTATTTCGGGCTGACCTGTGGTACTCTTTCAGCCCAGGTGGAGCCGGGCCGGATGCCTGCCGCCTCCCCGCTGGGCTGGCCGGGCCGGGCTCTGCTGCCGGCCCTGCCAGGGGACAGCGCTCAGCGTGGGTATTGTCATGTAGTCAGCACACCGCTCTGTCCCCCTGCTGAACTTCTGTCCGGGTCCTGTTCCTTTCTCTGATGAGCCATACACGGGCAGCAGCTCCATCTCAGCCAGGCCCTGCCTGTCCTCTAATTAATGTAATTAGGAAAAACTCCAGGCCAGATGCCTGCAGCAGAAGTCGAAGCATCCGTTCCAGCTTTGTTGCCAGCTCAGGGACAGATGTGGCAGCTGGGGACCACTGGAGGATGCTGTCCACATCCTGGGGACATGGACCTTGGGGGTACATGGGCCTCATCTTGCACCCTCAGCCCAGGCCAGAGGCAGGCAGACCCCGGGTGGACACATGGGGTGCGGGGTGTGGGTACAGGGCAGAAAGGCAGCAGGCTCCCATCATCTGGGAACCAAGGGACTGTTCTGTGCTTCTCCCCACACCCCGTCATCCCCAGTCTACCTAGGGTCCTGGATGCTGTTCCCACAGCTGACCGTGGCTCTGGAAAGTCTGCCACAGACGAGCCCTGCAGCTGGACACCTCCCAGTAAGACCCGGGGCCAGGCAGGTGTCCCAGGAAGTGGGGGTACCCTGGTCTGGGGGTTCTGACAGGAGAAAGAAAGGCAATCCCTGGAGGCACAACCCTGAGGACCCCTGCCCCTCCACCGCCGAGACCCCAGCACCCCGCAACCTCACGGTCTCTGAGGATGGCCCTAAGCTTCTCTGCCCCAATCCCTGAAGGACCC
The DNA here is from genome assembly GCF_003957555.1 of Calypte anna. Lineage (NCBI taxonomy): Eukaryota > Metazoa > Chordata > Aves > Apodiformes > Trochilidae > Calypte > Calypte anna. The sequence goes on along the minus strand of NC_044253.1, from coordinate 15,905,249 downwards.
CTCACTCCTGTACCATCGGAAACGGACACCCTAGGCTAGGAAAAGGCGGGGGGGAAGGAGATAGGCATTGGGAAGGTTTGTGGAAACAGCATGCTGGGAGGTACTCCTCGTTCCTGCTCCTCCCCAGAACCGGTGGCAACCCCAACGATGAAGGGCAGCTAGGCCCCTTATGGAGGAAGAGGGGGGGGGGGGGGCAGGCGAACCACAGCCCCGCCTTTCTGTGGGCCCCACCGCTCTGACTCCGCCTTTCCGCAGGCCGAGGCCGGGCCAACGCTGAGGCGGGGGGAGGCACCGCCCACCCCGGCCAACATCGCCCTTTTAAGGAAGGGGGAATTCTTCACATAAACAAGCGCGGCCCCGGGAGCGAGAAGAAGGGGGGGGGTTCCTGCCCAGGAGAGGGTGGGCACGGTGTGGGAAGGGTCCGCCCCTTCTCCCCCCCCAGAATTCCACCCCTCTCCACCCCCGTCCCGGCAGCTTTGAGAAGGGGTATTTTGGGGTGGGGTGGGGTGCTGGGGAGAGGGGGGAGCCTTGAAACAGCCAGGGAGCGTCTCGCAAGTTCGGGCCGCGGCGGGGGGCGAAGCGCGGTGGGACCCCCAACCCGGGGTACAGGGCTGGTGGGGGAGTACGAGCGACGGCCACCCCCGAGGGTGACCTGAGCGGCCCCGCATCCGCATCCGGTAGGGCTGGCAGGCGGGAAACGGGGCATCCGTGGAGGGGAGGGCACGGTGGGGGCCCCCACCTCCCCTCTCCCCCTCGGGGCAATGCAGAGGACCGGGGCTAAGCCCTCGCCTTCACATATCCCCACGGCCACGCGTGTGTGTATACAACCCCGCACCGAGCCCCCCATCCCGGAGCAAAGTGTCCGCTATAGGGCACGGGGCGAGGCCATGGGGGTCCCCGCCCTGAGGCGTGCAGCATCAGCGAGGTTGAGGCCAGGTCACAAATATGTCATTTATCAGACGCTCCTTCCTCCCCCACAGCCCGAATTTAGGAGCCCTGCGTGGGGTTCTAGCCGGTCCGGTGGAGGGGCTGGTGGCCCTGGCCCTCCCGGGCAGGGATGGTTGATGGTAGCGGTCCCGGGAGGTGATTAGCGGTCCCGGGCAGTAATTAGCGGTCCCGGGCGGTAATCAGCGGTCCCGGGGACCTGCGACTACTGCCACTAATGAGGAGGGGAGGTCTCCGGGGCCACTTGCTCACTCAAGCCTCTGTGCTAAGGGCTGGGGACACCTCCCGTTGCTCCCGCCCTTCCCTCTCAGCATACAGCCTGGACCTGCACAGCACCCTGAATTGGGGAGGGAGCTCTAAAAGATTGAAAGGACGTCTGCCTGGCTGTTAACCCTTTCCTTGCTTCCTCATGGCCAAAATGTAGTTCCCAGGGCTTGTTGTGGCATCAAGTTGGTGTGGGGGTGTGCTGGGCAGGGAGTGGGGGTCAGTAGGAGAGGACAGGGTCTGTCACTGTGTCCCTGCCAGCACCGGTGGGTCGAGGGAGATGCCAAAACTGAACCGGCTGTGGCGGCCCTGGGCAAGAAACCTGGCTCCATGTGCGATGCTGCAAGTCCAGATCTGTGTGGGGCAAAGAGGGTGAGGGGGGTGGGCGCCTACTGGGGAGGTGTCCCCCCCCCCCACAGCCACCCCTTCTTGTTGTGCCAGCCCTACCAGGTAGGTGACAAAGGCCACATAGGCAGCCAGCAGCAGGCCCAGGGGGATGTAGTACTCAAAGCCCTGCAGGGTGGGCAGGAAGTCCACGACGAAGTAGATGTTGATGGCACAGACCAGCCCGGTGATGAGGGTCATTAGCACCTTCCCGGGGCTGTGGACAGGGGAGCAGGCATCAGTGCCAAGGCAGAGCCCCCATCCCGTGTGCTACTGGGCACAGTGGTCTGGGAGATATGGGTTCCCCAGCCAGGTAATCTCTGCACCCTATGGCAATACTGCTCCCTTATGATGGGTGTAGGTTTTGGTTGCCCTGTGAATGCAGGGATGGCAGTGGCAGGGGATTGCTGAGGACTTGAAGGGCCCAGGCATGGCATTGTGATGGAGAGGGCAGTGATAGGGTTTGTCCCACTCTTGCTGCCCTAGGCATGTGGGAATTAACATACTCCCTCCTACCACAATGCCAACATACCAATTTCCCCCATGGTGTGGTTTAGGGTGGGCAGAATGGGCCAAAGGGAGGGTCCTTGAATCTGGGGCATGCTGTTCTGTGCCTCCCCCCGACTCTGACACTCACAGGCTGTTGGTGAAGTCCTGCATTAGTGGGCGCAGGCTGGTGAAGGTGAGGACAGGCAGGACAGCAAAGGGCAGCTGGAAAAAGAGTGGGGTGAAGAGGGGCAAGGCTGTCAGGAAGGGCTGTTGGGGTGCAGGCAGTGCCCCGGCCTCTCCCCCCACTTACCAGGATGCTCTGGAGGACATTGAGCAGGTCGTTCATGCCTGTGAGATGACTGACATCCCTGAAGGCAGCCACGAAAACAGTGGGCAAAACGGCAAAGGAGCGGGTGAAGAGCACCCGTGCAAAGCGAGACCAGCGGAGCTGCAGGAAGCCCTGTGGGTGGACACGGCGAAACCTTCACCCCTTACCCCTCGGTGTGCTCCAGGGTGGTCCTCCAAAGTGCTGCCTCGGAGGCACACGAGGAGCGTATCACCCCTTCCTCTGTGCCAGGGCGCCGAACAAGCCCTGCAGGGCTGCCGGGCCCCGCTAGGTGTCATTTCCAGCTCATTAAGCAAACGGGATCATTAGGGAGCCACAGGGTGCCTCTGGGAGGGCGTGTCACAGGGGGCGGGGGTGGCTGTGCCGCGACAATAGGTGGGCATCATCCCCATCCCGGGGACCCTGGTGCCAACAAGGTGCGATCCATTAGGTGGACAATATCCCGGTGCCTGGCTCCCGGCCGGAATGAGGGGCAATTCATTCTGCCAAATACCGCTGGCGGGTGGGCTTCTAGGACCCCTCACCCGTGATTTCCCTCCTTCCCAGCTGCTCTCCTTGAGGGTGAGGGCCAGCATTCCTGCCCCTTACCTCCATGACAAACTGTCCCGCGTAGGTCCCGGTCATTGTGGAGCTCTGCCCTGCTGCCAGGATCCCAATGGCCCAGATGTACAGTGCCACTGCCCCAAAATAGCATCCCAGGATGACACCCTGTGTGGAGACACTCCCATGGGTACGCCAAAGTCCCACCCAAATCAGCTCCCAGTCTCTCAGTGGGATCATAACCCCCAGACCCAGAGGTCAATGGGTGGGAGTGATATGTCCCTGAGTGGTTACAGATGCCTGCTGGGCACAACCCCAGGACCACTCACCCCCTGGTAGATATCCACAGAGACCGTCTCATTGTTGGTAGGGAAGATGTTGGCGTAGTGGCTGATGCTGCTGTTGATACACTTGTTGTGCTGCAAGGCATGGTGGGCACAGGCATGATGTCCACCCAGTAGCCCCCACAGACACCCCACCCCCACACCACATCTCAGGGATGAGGACACCCACTCCTCCAGGGATGCTCACTTTGCCTGTCTCCTCAGCTGGATGCAGACATCATCTCCCCATAGGCACATGGTGACACTCACCACATCCTCGTTTCGCTGGTGGTAGAAAGCCTCGCCGAAGACAGCCATGACAAAGAGGTTGATGAGAAAGGAGACAAAGAGGGCCAGGCAGGACTCGATCAGGAAATATGTATTGGCCTCTTGCACCGCCTCCTTCTTGGACCGGTCAATCACCCTTGTCTGGGCACAGTAGGTAACATGGGTGCCATGGGGTCAGGCACACACCCCCAGTCCCACAGCCAGGACCAGCTAGTCTCCACCAAGTGTCCCCTGAGACATCCTGGAATGTCAGTGCCTTGGTCTCACCTTGACCAAGGAGGAGTGGAGGAAGATGTTATGAGGCATAATGATGGCACCAACAATGCCCACAGCCTGAAGCAGCTCCTCTCGCCCACAGCCCAGACAGTAAGGCAGGAAAATTCCCTTCAACACCTCCACCTGCCCTGGTCTTGCCAGCACATACTGGAGACCAGTGGAAAGGAGCACTGTGAGCTGGCACTCCTCCTGCTGCAGCCTGGTGCCAGGAGGAGTGCCTTGTGGGGGTCCTCTGCTAGCACCCTGCAGGGAAAGAGGTGTCCCCTTCTCCCCTCTTCACCTCGTAGCCAAAGGTCAGGGCCATGATGGTGATAAGGAGGCCAAAGAAAGCCTCCAGTTTGCGGAGTCCTAGAGAGGTTGAGAGTTGGGGTGAGACAGAGCAGGGGACACTGGTGCCACTTCAGCACCAGGGCTGCCCAGGAAAAATTTCCCTCCTTTTTCTCTACCCTGGTACTCACCATACTTGTCGAGGAAGAGAAAGAAAAGGGTGTCCACGATGGTGATGAGGACCCCACCCCAGAGAGGGATGCTGTGGGATGACAAGGGACGGTGTTACATACATGCCCCTTAGAGGACTGGGGCCATGAGGGGAGTTGGGGGTCCTGGTGGGATGGCTTACTGGCCAGCTGAGAGCAGACTGAAGGCGATGGCTGTCCCAATTACCTCCTGCATGTCGGAGCCAATGATGGCAATCTCAATCATGAGCCATAGCAGCACGCGAGGCACCTGAAGGGGCCAGTGAAGACCCTGGGTGGGTGAGCACAGCCTACAGGGTGGAGACCACTGTCCCTGACCCCAGCCTGTGGCTGGCCACCCAGAGCAGTGTTGGCACTCTGGGAAACCCCTCAAGTCTCTCCCACAACACAGGGTTCAAGATGGATCTTAAATCTCGGCCTGCACCCTCCTCCCCATCCCCCAGCATCTTTCTGCTCTCCCCCCCTGCAGTCCTGCTCCCCAGTCCCTGTCAGGACTGCCACCAGCCCAAGCGCGGGGTCTCCCAGGCTGCGATCCCCCGAGGGGGCTCCTGGTGGCTGCTCACCTTGGGGTAATAGAGGTAGCAAATCTCACTCAGGTCCTTCCCCGTCACCACACCCAGCCGGATGGCCAGGCGCTGGCACAGCAGCCCCAGGATAGTGGCCCACAGCAGCACCCAGAGCAGCTGGGGGGATGGGAGGGAGACAGAGAGAGAGGGAGGCAGGAGGGGCTGGGCACCAGGTACCAGGCAGGGTCTGGATGCCAGGGGCTCCCAGTAAGATTATCAACCAGCCCAGGGAGAGGGGAAGGAGAAGCCCAGAGGGGATGGAAATGGTCTGGTGGTGAAGGGTCTGAAGCACAGGTTGTGTGAGGAGCAGCTGAGGGAACTTGGGCTTTTCAGCCTGGGAAAGAGAAGGCTGAAGGGAGACCTTATCCCTCTCTGCAATTCCCTGAAAGGAAGTTGTAGCCAGGTGGTGTTGGTCTCTTATCCCAAGTAACAGGGGATAGGACAAGAGTAAATGACCTCAAGTTGTGCCATGGAAGGTTTAGATTAGATATTGGGGAAAATTTATTTACTGAAAGGGTTGTCAAGCATTGGAACAGGCTGCTCAGGGAAGTGGTGAAGACACCATCCCTAGAGGTATTTTAAAGCACCACAAAGATGTGGTGCTGAGGGAAATGGTTCAGTGGTGAACTAAGAAGCAGTGTGTTAATGGTCGGACTTTATGATCTTAAAGGTCTTTTCCAACCAAAAAGATCCTATGGTCCCCAACCCAGGCAGAGATGTGGTACCTCTGGGTGCCCTCCCCCTTTGCCAACATCTTCCCATGCACAATTTCTCTTCCTGTTCCCAGGGCTGGGGAAGCCAGGTTGCCACAGAGCTGGCAGCCATTGGCACAGGAGCGGTTACGAAACCCCCAGCAGCGTCCTGACCCTGGGACTGGGGGTGCTCAGGGCTCACCTTGAATCCCGCCACTGCCCCACATTGTAGGTCTGACTCCACATTGCCTGGGTCCAGGTAGGCGATGCTCATGAGGAAACCAGGACCAGTGAAAGCCCAGAGTTTCCTAAAGCTGAAACCAGGCTGGGACAAGGCAAGCAGGCCAGTGAGGAACTCCCATTCAAACCCAGTGCCTCCCAGCTGCACCCCCTGTCCTTTCTAGCCTGTTGCTGGGAAGCCCTGCACTGCCTGCACATTCTCATTTCACACCCAGAAGACACTCCTGCCTCCCAGCCCCTCTGCATTAGCAGCAGTGCTGAGGGGCAGTGAGACCCCCCCATCCCACATGGAGACAGGTTGGGCAGCGATTTCCAGGGGGCTCCTGAGGCTGTCAGGCACCATTCATTGCCTTCCATGGGATCCCACTGCCAAGTCCTGCTTTTACCACCCCTCCTGCCAGGGGAACCCTTATCCCTTTCCCTTCTCCCTTCCTCAGGACTGGCAGGGGATGGTGGGGCTGGTAGGTTGTAGGAAGCTAGGGGAAGTGCTGCTGGGCTGGGCATGTGTGGCCTGGGACAGGGAGCCCAGGAGGTATGAAAGCGGAAGGGTGATCCCTAGATAGCACCTTGCCCCATGCCTCTGTTTCCCCACCTGAGAACCTTTAAGTGAGGAAATGCTCACCCTGGGGCTGTGCTTTGCCTGAGCTGTGTCTGGGGACACTGATGTCTCCCCCCTTGCTCTTTGCCCTCCCCCGCAATCCTTGAGGGACTGACTCCCTCACCCTGCCTCTGCCTAACCTCAGGGAGACCTTTCAGGGAGAGCTGCCAGCACCTACCTTGCCACCCTTGGGGATGCTGATGAGCTCGTCCAGGTAGGTCTGATCCTGGGTGCCACGGTGCTGTGGGGGCACGGGGCTCCCCCTGGTGCTGTAAGCCTGGGCTTGGCCCTGGTTCAGGGATGCGGTGAGGCCTGGGGCACAAGGCAGAGGAGGAGGGGAGGTGGCAGCCCGCCAGGGGACAAGGACACCGGTGGCTACCAGCCATAGTACCATCTTCCCCCAAGTCCCACCTGTCCCTGCCCAGTGAGGGTCATGAGGGAGGAGCTCCATTTTTCTTTTCCATGCGCCATGAGAATGACTAAATGGGGGATGCCAGTGGCTACTCAAAGGGTTTGGATGCTACCTCCAGCTCAGGTGTCCCTAAAAAACCTTGGTCCCAGCCCAGTCTTTACTAGTCCAAGAACCAAGGGACAGGAGAGGACTTTGTTCCAGATCTTGCTGCTGGGTGGTCATGGAGGAGGGGGGACAAAAGGTTGGTACTAGTTCCAATCCCACTGCAGCCCACCCATATCCTAGGAGCATGGGGGAATCATGGATGGACTTGGGGGGAGAACAGGGGCAGGTGGGGAAGCAGGACAGTCTGGAAGAGATGATGCCCATAGGGAGGGGAGAGCAGAGCCAGTGGTCCTGGGGTGGAGGGAAGGGGGGATGTCTTAGGGAAGGAGACATGGGGGGACCCACATGTCATGGGGCTCACCTGGCTCCAGTGATGCCATGCCTGGGCCCGATCTGGAGGTGGTACTGGGCAGCAATGATCTTGACACTGGGTGCAATTCTGGCCACACAGATATTAAACGACCCCCTAACTGTCCTCCCAAGGAGGAGGAGAAGGAAGTGCTCCTTCCTCACCTCGCCTGCTTGGAAAAGGAACCTGCCTGGTGGGGGCTGGGTCCTTTGAGTGAGCACGGTTTCAGTTTCCTCACCCTATGCCAGGAAGTGGGTAACCCATTGTCTCTCTCCCCCACTCATGTGCAAACACGTATCACCCACACCAGGGTGCCCAGGGCGGTGGGAGCATGCCTGCCTGTCACCTTCCATCACATGCCAGAGTTCCTAAACCTTGGGCGGCTGGGGGGACAGGGGACAGTGTCCCACAGAATGGGGAGGTCGGGCTGGCCCCACACCATCAGGGGGAAGGCTGAAGGAGTGGGAGTGAGGAGGAACCAGGCATGAATTGCACAAATGTGTGATCAGGTCAAAATGCATCCTCAGCTGCAGGGCAGGGGGGTACCCCACCAGGCTGGCTCTGAGGCACAGGGTGCTTATGCCATCCCTGTGGTGGGGGGGCCATCTGCTTGGTGCAGTTGTGGGTCAGGCTATGGGGTATCCCCAGGACCCTCCTTGCTGTGGAGGTGGAAGCAGGAGCACTCCAGATGGACTTAACGGGTGCCTGGGTGGTATCGTCTGCCTCTTTAGGGCACCTCTCTACCACTGAGCCGTGCCCCACAGAGAGGTAGGCATTGAGATCTGCTCCCAGGGAGATGTGAGGTGATGGTGGGCTCAGGGTTGTGAGCCTGGCTCTGCCCCAGGGTACATCCCAGGCACACCCTGCCCAAAGCAGGAACTGGAAGAGCCCAGGCAGCCAGCAGGACACCAGGGTCCCTTCGAGGTTGGAACAGTGGCAGTGGGGGTAGCACAGAACTCAGCACGTCCTGCCCTCCCCTGCCTCAGTTTCTCCAAAGCAAACAGACCTGGACAGGCAGCACTGACAGCTTTATTCCCCCTTAGCTGGAGGGTGGTGAGGCAGGGGACCGCGGAGAGGGGGTCTGGCAACTCTGGCACAGGCAAAGCGGGTCCCAGGAGGGCGCTGGCGATTGAATGGGGCAAAGAATTGGGCGGCAAAGGAGATGAGGTCGCAGGGCTGCCGCAGAAGCACGGCCTGGATGAAGTCGCTCAGCACTGCCCAGAACTCGGGGTGCTGCTCGAGGTATTCAGTATGGGATGCTTCCAGCTCCTCCTGCGGTGAGGTGGGCAAGGTGGGCAAAGGCCCTGATGTCCCCTGCCCCGGGCATCAGTGTGCCCCCCAACCACGGTGCCAGGATAGTGGGGGTGGGCAGGATGCCTGCCCTGCATTCTTGTCCACTCTGAGGAGCTTGGGGTGGGGAGAGGGGTGTGTGCTGGCCAGCCTGATCCGCACTGTGCCCCCTGGGCACCCCAGGGGAGACCCTGCTGTGAGGTGGCACAACCCCCTGTCACCTCCATCTCACCTTCCTGTTCAGGAACCAGGAATAAAGCTGGATGTCCTCCTCCCAGTCCAGGGGCCGTTTGGGAGAGGGAGGCTGGGGCTCGACCTCACCTGGTAGCAAAAAAGTAGGACAAGGGTGTTCCCCACTCAGACCTCAGACAGCAGGCAGGAGCTGCCCGTGCTGGGGGGCACAAGCCTCTCTCCCCCCTCCATACTTGTTTCACCAAGGGCAGACTCATTCTGCAGAAGCACCAGCATTGGGGAGCCGACCTGCATCCGTCGGACCAAACGCCTGTGAGGGAAAGAGATGGTGACCCCCCTTGTGGTTCCCCACCAGGCTGACAGGGCTGGGGGTGACCCCGGCTGGACCCCAGCCCATACCCGCTGGGGAGGAAGCTGCTGTGCCAGATGGTGGAGGTGCCTGCCCTGGTGTGCACAGCTCGCTCCATCACAAACACCTCTGCCTCTGCTGAGCCCACTGCCTGCTGCTGGATGCCCAGGGCACGCTGGGAGAGCACAACCAGTGGTCGCCCCTGTCCCAGAGTTACCCCTGCCCCCACGTGCCATCCCCATGCCCTTCCACGCTATCACCCACACTCAGTTCACTTCCACCTCCCATATTATTCTCCAGCACCCCCAATCTGACCCAAACTCCCTCCCCCACAAGCTCCCCTGGCCAGTGGCTCACGTAGCTGGAGGTGCAGAGTTGGCCCTCGGTGTCGATGGTCGGGAAGACGAGGCCAGCGGGCACAGCCTGCTGGCACGCCAGCACCCGCAGCAGCAGGATGCTGGCACCTTCTGGCATCACCCCCTGCAGCTCAGCCCGGAGGTAGTAAAAGCTCCGAGTCTGTGGTTCTTCCTGCAGAGACAGCCAGCCACCACCTCGTGGGACAGTCACAGCCCCAGCCTCCTCAGGGACATGGAGCCCATGGAGCCTGGGGACACCCCTGGGTGGGTCCCAGGATGTTCCCCATCTGGGGGGCAGAGAGGAGAGACTCCCACTCAGACTCACTTCTCCTTCCTGGAGCGTCCTAGTGACAGTCATGCCGTGCTCGTGGTACACCATATGGATCCTCCTCTCTACCAGATGTGCTCTGAGCTGCAGGAGGGGTGGGGGGAACAGAGTGGAGGGAAGAGGCAAGGCACTCCCTCTTTGAGGTGGCACATCCCATCAACCCTTTCAGTCAGGGTACCATGCCAGATGCACTGCGGGGAAGCCCCCATGCCAGCTGCCACCCAGTGTAGGAGAAGGGGACCAGGCTGGTGGGACAGAGCTGATGTCAGAGAGAGGACAGCAGACTGCCCACCATGACCTTGCATGGGGCACAGCCCCCAAGAGGGCATGGCTGCAGGGGGGGCAGGACTCAGGCAAGGTGACATGTTGCAAGACAAACCTCTCTTAACATACGACGCTCCAAGGTCCAACCAGGTGTTCCAGCAGAAACTCACGAATAGTGCTCTGAGTCTATAGCCCTCAGGGTTGACTAGCCTGGATCAGTGCTATTGCTCCAAGAGCGGCTAACCTCTCTGCTGGCTTGCTCAGGAGTGAGCTGAGCCTGTGAGTTTGAGCCTCACCTTTTATTGGCCCCCTAATCCTACTCATGCGCAGCCCTAATCAGGCACAGGTGGGCTTAACACAAGCTCATGGCCGCTACCTGGTAATAAGTGGCACCTGGTTGCCTCATTTCACTACATGACACGCCACCACCACATCAATCACCTCCAGACGCTCCTGCTCCTCCTGCTCCAGGGTCTCAAGCAGCGGGGTCACATAGGCTGGCAGAGAAAAACCACCCTCAGCCCACCTGGCTGGCACTGCAGCAGTGACTCCCAGCCCTGGCTACCAGTGAGACTGGGATGCTCCAGCCCTGGGAAGGGGAGGGACAGCCCAAGCCACCCTTGGCTCACCTTTGAGGGTGCTGGAGCAGGGCACGCCATCCCGCCTGACACGGAAGCCAGCTCGCACCAGGAGGCAGCTCCGCATCGGCTTGCCTGCCTGCTTGTAGGGTGCCCATTGGGCTGCTGCCCACCACTGGCCCATAGTCTGGTCCCCTGGCTGGTCCCCTGCAGCCTGGTCCCTCGGCTCATCCCCTGCTGCCACCACTTCCAGCCTCTCAGTGAACAGGCAGCGCTCCAGCTCCTCCGGCCCTGCCCGGGGGTAACGATCAACCCTGCCCCGAGGGACGGTCACCCTTGCCCAGGCCACCTCCCTGCCTCAGTTCTGCCCCTCTCGGACTCGCTTGGCTGAGCCCCTCACCGTTTATCCGGCTCAAGCCCCCACGACCCCTTCCTCCCACTCCTGCCGGAGCCGGTGCCCCCCACACCCCCACCCGCTATTGCTCAGGTCACAGCACGTAGGACAAGAGGGAGGCCGGGGATGGGGACACCCACCGATGAGATTCAGGAGCTCGGCGGCTGCCTGCGTGAGGGCTGGGGTGTCCCGCTGGCCCTTGGGGTGGTGCTCCATGCCTTCCTTGGGGGTTCCTCCTGTCGGACCCCCAAGTGAGAGGGCAGCACCAAGCCGCACTGTGCCCCTGCCGCCCACATGTAACCCTGCTGGGGAAGGGGGGGAGGTGGGCTGGGAAGAGCCCCCCCCCCTCCCTTGTCGCCCTCCCCATCCTCCTTCAAGAGCCCTCCAACACTCCCCACCCTCCAGCAGACCCCCGACACCCCGCCCCAGGCCCCAGACCTGCCCGGCCGGACCCAGGTGCCCCCTCTCCCCCCCCCCCCCCCGGCTTCAACCGTCTCCAGAGCAACGGCCTGGCTCCGCCTCTTAAAGAGGCAGCGATCCCGCGGAGGGGGTTTCCTAGGGCAGTGGGTGTGCGTGGGGTGGAGGCCTCGGCCGCAGAGGGAAAGAGCCAAAGAGGTATCAGTCCGACCCAGTCTTTTATTTGAAGGGGGGTGGTGCTGGTGGGGGGCCTCCAGTCCCCAGTACAGCATCACCCCCCCACTCCCCCATGTGCCTCCATGGCTCCAGTGTGTGTGTGTATGTGGGGGACAGCGGGGGGAAGGGTGGCGTGGGGGGGGCTCTGGCAACAGGTAAGGTGTGCTGGAGAAGGAGGTAGTACTGGGGATCCCCCACCTTGCTGGCTCCATCCCAACCCCCCTCCCAAAAGGAGATGCATAGCACTGGGGGCTGGCAAGGGAAAAGGGGAGCTCCCTGAGTCCTGGGGTGGTGGTGGGCAGAAATTGAGGGCTACCAGAAAAACAGGATAGGAAAAGCCCTTCACTGCATCTCTACAGCCCCAGCAGTGGGGTGGGGGGGCTGCACCCCAGGAGGGAGATTCACAGCAAAACAAACCACAGCCTTGGACCCTTCACACCTGAGCAGCACCCAGCCCCACAGAAAGGGGGGTTCGGAGAGGCAAGGGGGTGGGGGGTGTCTAAGTGGCTTTGTAGAGGTCCTTGCGCCTCCGCACCTCCTTGAGGATGCGGGCACGGAAGGTGTCAGGGTGCTCCCCCTCGCCTTGCCACAGCCCCAGCACTGCCTGCAGCTCTGGCCGGTGGGTCCGCAGGAAGGGGTTGTAGGTCTGTTCCTCCCCCAGTGTAGAGGGGCACTGTGGGGGCACCTGCTTAGTCATTCTGCCAGAGGCAGCACCCCCAGCATGGAGTTGAGACTCTCCCCCCAGCCCTTCCTTTCCCTATAGCACCCACCATGCAAGTGGGTGTCAGGGTGCAGCACCCCCGCTGAGGGAGGGGGAACCTTGGGAGGGGCTTGAGGGAGGGGAGTCTGCAGCCAAGGAGTACTCTAGCCTCACCGTGCTCCTCTTCTCCTGCCTCTGCTGTGTCGCCCACTGCAGCTTCTGCTCCAGAGCAGGGTTGTCCAGCTCCAGGAGGCTGGCGAAAGTCAGGCACTCCAGCGCATACTCATGGCCTGTGGACCCCTGTTCCCCTTAGCATCATCCCTGCCTGGCCCTCCCAGTTCAGCAGCAGGGGCCAGAGGCAACACCAGAAGCTCTGTCCTGCTTTTGGGGACACTCACCTGGCCACAGCAGTGTGTCCTCACCCAAACTCACAGCCACGTCCAGGGAGGTGAGCATGGTTTCAGGGGAGCCTTCAAAAAGTCTGCCTAGACCCCCATGCAACCACTGTTCATGGTAGGGAGATTGGGGGGGTGCCCCCAAGCCCTTCCCAGGGTGGGACCCTTCCCCAGCCTGTCAGGTCTGGGGTCAGGAGTACTCACCACAGCCAGCAAGGAATAACAGGTCCCCCGAGAACAGGCAGGGAGGGCCACCAAAGGGTCCCCCATCCAGCACATACACCATGTGGCCCACAGTGTGGCCAGGCGTAGCAAGCGCCTCGAAGGTCAGGCAGCCCACATTCACCTTCTCCCTGTCCACAAGAGGGCTGCACCGGGCACAGGGGTGCACCGTTAGGGCATCCCTCTGTCCCTAGAACCCCAAAACAGCACCTCCCTGTGCAACACCTCTCTGGTACACCAGAGTCAGAGTAGGTCAGATTGTTCCCCACAAAGGAGGCAATGTAGTGCTGGGAGGATGGGTGGGCTGAGCAGTGAGTGATGGTTTTGGGTGAAGCCCCAGCCCCCCTGAATTTGCAAGGATGCTGCTGGAGGATGTGGGGGTGCAGGACTTACTTGGTGAGCTCTGGGATGGCATCAAGGGCACTGCCGTACACCTTGCAGGAGCCATGCTGCTGGCGAAGCGCTGTGTTCCCCCCACTGTGGTCCCTGCAGGCAGGAAGCTCAAAACATGTCCCTGCACCCCACGTGGGGTAGGGCTGGAGGTTCCTTCAGCTGGGGCACCCTCCATGGCAGATACTGACTCCCCCTGCCCCTTACCAGTGTTTGTGGGTACAGAATATGGCCTCCAGCATCACCCCCTCTTCTTCAATAGCAGCCTGAGAATTGGAGAGGGAACACAGAGATCTGTGGTGACAGAGACAGCCCCCAGTACAGGTCTCTCCCTAAATCCCCATCTTGGCCTTGCCCAGCTCCTCAAATGCCGTATGAACCCTGACACCCTTATAACCTTTCCACAGGCACTAGGGTTGCAGATTAGGGGCAGATATTCCCCCATTTCTCTCCCCTCCCCAAAGCCAGAGAACCCCTTCATCAGGGGAAAGCTAACCACTGGGTCACAGGGGGCAATGGGGGTCTCACCTGCACGGCCAGTGGGTCAGAGGGATCAACAACTGCTGCTTGGCCAGAGTCAGTGTCGATTACCAGGTAGCTGTAGTTGTTGGAGAGCACGGGAATGGGCAGGATTTTCACCCCTGGGGGATGCATGGATGGACAGACAGACAGACAGGGCATGACCTCCCTGCTCAGGAAAGGGAAGCAGGAGATGGATGGGCCAAACTCCCCACATCTTAAATCACATTCTCAGTTAAGCATGCTCTGGGCAATTTGGTGATGGCAACCCTTCCCCACCCCAAAGGGTGGGTGTTGAGGGACATGGCAGGGCCACAGCAAGGGGGTTTGTCCAGAACTCACCAGGGAAGTGGCAAGGCTCAGGCACGGAGTGGCCGTGTGGGTACCGCTCCCGGGCCTTCTTCACCTGTCGCTGGTAGAAGAGGTAGCCCAGCCGTGTGCGGGCATACAGGCTGTACCTGGGGAAGGCAGACAACCCCAGCATTAACCCCCACTTGGGGAGGAGGCTAATTTGAGGGAGAAAGCAGCTTCCACACCGCTGTGGGGACACACACACAGGGTCACATCTGCTCTCCCTGGTCTGGGAGCCGGGGAGCAGGCGCTGCCGCCAGCCCCGGGCAGCAGAGTCATGGCCGGGGCACCGGGCTGGGCTAATAATCAGACCCGAGGGAAGAAGCCCTGGGGGCAGAGTACCAAGTCCAAGTGTGTCCGTCACCATGCTGGGGAAGGCGGTGGCCGATTCCCGGCCCAGCGAAGCCTTCTCGTCGGGACGGAGCACCCCTGGGGGGCTGAGCCCCGTGTTACCCGTATCGTGTTCCCCAGCCTCCAGCCTCATGCCGACCTCCCCGTGCCTGCGGGGCTGAACCACAGCCGGGCTGGCCCCGCTGCCTCCCCGGCGGGCTCCGCACAAGCAGGGCAGGACGATCCGTTCCTCCCGGCGACAGAACAAAGGCGTGCGGGCGGGGGGTTCCTCCCGGCGGCGGGGTTTACCGGAGCGGCAAACACTCACTCACCCCAAGCGGAACAGCAGCGGACCGGCGAGGGCCATGAGAGCGGCGGCGGCACGGCGGAGGGGCAGGCAGCGACGCAGACAGGCGGCCCACAACCCCCGGGCCCCGGCCGCCACCGCCGCCGCCAGCGCGGCCCCGCCATGTCCCGGGCGCCGCCCCCCGCGCCCCGCGGCCATGCCGCTGCGACCACGCCCCTCCCCGCGCGCCTCACGTCGCCACCGCCCCGGCCACGCCCACTCCGCCGCCACTGCCACCGCCTCCTACGCGCATGCAGCGCCCCCTGCTGGTCGCGCCGCGTCGCTGCCCCGGCAACCGAGCGAGGGCGACTCCGATCGCGTCAGCGGCAGAGAGGAGGGGATTCCCCTGGCTCCCGGCCGTCGTCGGAAAGGGTGTCCCTCCTGTTGACGTCAGTGTTCTGAGATCGGGGTCCCGCAGTGACGTCAGAGCCAGCAGGGAGGAGGTCCCGGGGGGGCCGGCTGGAGCCCCCCGTCGGCGGACGGTGGGTCTGTCCCGGGAGCAACAGGAGGGAGAGCGCACCCCGCCCTCCGGCTCACTCGGGCCCCCGCGGCGCAGAGGCGCCGAGCGGCCGCGGGGGGGCGCAGCGGGGGGGTCGGGCGGTGCCTTCCCCCGCCCCGTCCCGGCTGGTCGCGGACGCAGCCCGGCGGAGCAGAGCGCAGCAGGTAGGCTGTCCTGGCTCCGCTCCGAGATCCCGCGGCCTGGAGCCGCTGACCAAGGCGGGGGGCACGGACCCGGAGCCCACTCCGCCAGCCTGGCGAGCTCCCCCGGTCCCCCGACTGACTCCCCGACCCCCCTGTCCCGGGACCCATTTCATGCCACAGCCGGCGGCGTGGGTGTCCCAGCGCTGGACGGACCGTCCCGGGGACCGGGGAGGGGGGCGAGGCGCGCGTCCCTGAGCGGCGGGGGTGGGCTGCCACCTCTCGGCCCCGGCGCAGGTCCCCGGGGGCGGGGAGGGGGGACGGTGTGGGGTTCCGCGGGCAGGGAAAAGAGGTACACGACCCCCATGGGTGGGGCTCCGCTTTAGGGCTGGTGCTGTTTTCTGGACCCCACGGGATAGCGTGGGGTCGAATCAGGGGCGGCGTGGGACGGTAAGGACGGGTGGCACCGTTCCGTGGTGCGGTGGGGAATGTCCCGACGGACCCCCGTGGGGTGTCTTAGGAGGTGAGAAGGGCACGAATGGACCCCCGGTATGGTGTGGGGTGGCATCGTGACGAGTGCATGGGAGTGGGGTGCCTGGGCTTGGGGTGAGGAGGGCATCTCTTCACACGGAGGGGACTTTGGGGGTGGGTGGGCAGAAAGGCAGCAGCGGTGCTGACGTCTTGTAAACTCACGTCCTGCGTGAGCAGGGTGGGGACAGCAAAAGAATCGTGTCTGGGTGGGCCGCACTGACCCCCCCGGCGTGAGCCCTGTTGGGCTGGGCAGGGCTGAGCCAAGCAAGTTGTGTTGTGCTTTGCTGTACCAAGCTGTGCTGTGCCATTCTGAACCATTCTGAGCCATGCTGTGCCGTGCTGTGCCATTATGAGCCATGCTGTGCTGTGCCAGGCTGTGCCAGGCTGTGCCGTACCAGCCCGTGCCGTGCTGACGGGAGCTCGCAGGCTCTTCGAGGAAGGCAGATGCTTTCTTGTGCAGCCCCACACTGAGGAGCCATGGGAGAAGCAGGGGGAGCCCTGTTCCGCACCCCAAGCCCAGATCCCCACAGGGATCCCCCACCGAGGGTAGCCCTCGGTGTTCTGGGGACCTCGCAGAGCTGGTGGCTGATACGGCCCAGTGCCACCCAGGCTTGTGCTGTGGGTGGGTGACAGCTGCCTGTGCCCCAAGTTCCCACCATGTGCACCTTATCTGTGCTGAGTCACGTTGCCAAGTGTAGAGCAGCACCCTGTTCCTGGAGATGACATGTCATGCCAGGGTCACCAGGCTGGACAGGGTGGCCCTGTGGCTGGTGACCTCTGGTTTCGGGGCCCTGCTGTGCTTCGGCCTGGGGTGGCAGAGAGGGTGTGGGGTGCTGCCTGTCTCCCTGGGTGCGGCAGCCACAGAGACCCGTTGGACTGGTTACTTCCACGTCCCCCAAGCTGCTCTGTTGTGGTGGGGACACAGGGGGCTGGGGCAAACAGCAGACCCCATTATCCATGTGCCAGCTGGATCCACCTCGCTTTCCCAGGAGTCCTAGGTCTCCTCCAGGAGACTCCCGTTCACCCCGTGTGGGTGCCAGTCACAGGGGTTTTCATGGGGTCAGGTTCCTATTTTCGGCCCTTCTCTGGCCCCACAGATAAGGCAGTGCCAGGGGGCACTGTGTGCTTTTTTGGGAAACCGCAGAGAATCAAAAGTGAAACTTCCTGGTCAGGGTGGTCACCACCACAAAGGTTATTCTTGGCTTTTCCATCATCTTGATGGTGAAGGGTAGTGGGGCTGACAGAGCTTCTCCGCAGCTGGGATAGACAGATGGACAGTGGGAGGAATGGAGGCTGAGCTGCCTGCCCAGGCTGGCATGGGTGGCTGGGATGTTCCCCCACAGCACCACTGCCTGCCCAGCCCTGGTGTTGGAAGCACTGGCGTCATGCTGGAGGAAGCACCCTGTCCCCTCCCAGCCCGGTCCTAGTCAGAGTCAGATCCTGGTCCCTTCTTGGGGACAATCCTAGTGTCACATCACTGTGGCAAGCAGGGAGGACATGGGGAGTCCTGGCACCTGCTTGTGGCTCTGTGGGGCCTCCATCTGTGCCAGCACCTGGGGGGTGGCAGACGGGTAAAGGCCTGGCAGCTGCTTCTGGCAGCGCTGTTGTTTTGCTGGCCTTGGAGATCCTACTTTCCTCCTCCTTCTCCTCCTCCTCCCGGGGCTGAGCCCAGCAGCTGGGGCTCTGCAAGGGGGATCGGCACGGCCGGGGAGGGTGTTCTGTATGCACTATCCCAGTACTGAGGGGGGTCCTGACTGCCCTCCCTGGGGACATATCCCCCTCCTTCTGAGGTGACAAGGACGGCATTTGTCTTGATAACTCCTTCCAGGGACTCAGGAGCTCTGGAGTTCCTGTGTGACACCCTGAGTTCCTGGGTGGGAGATACCCCTGGAGTGGGGTCTGCATGGCTGTGATCAGGATCAGGCCCTGGGTTTCCATCCTGGGCAGCAGGCAGAGGGATGCTGTTTGTCCCCAGGGTGGTGCTACCAGGAGCCCAGCCGGGGTGCATGGGGGGTGCTCCATGCTCCCTGGTCACGGCAGGGTGGGAGGGCTCCAGAGGGCAGAGAGGTCACATCACTGGTGGAGTGGTCACATCCCCGTTGTGGCTCGACTCAGCACGTGGCCGTGCCCTGCTTGTGGCTGGACACTGATGCAGGTATTGGCAACTCAGGGCACAGGAATGCAGGTGACCCCGGCGAGAGTCAGTGGGACAGCCTCTCACTGACCTGCTGACATTGAGGTCAACTCATCCTTATTAATTAGAAGCTGCTATTAAAGTGGGAGGGGGAAGTTTTGCAGCTCTATTGTTCCCCATGTTCTTCTACCTGCAGTGCTACTTACTGGGCACATGTCGTGCCCGGGGAGGGGGACCTGCTGTGATACCCTTGCATCTTCTCTCCCCCCCAGGTGATCACAGCAGACACAGGGAGCTGGCATGGCGCAGCCCAACGCGCCCCCCCCCTATGATGACAAGAACCCTCTCTATCCCCCGCCTCCGGGGGGATACCCCCAACCCCCCCACTATGCTGGGGGGTACCCACAGCCTGGGGGATACCCTGCAGCAGGGGGATACCCACAACCTGGGGGATACCCTGCAGCAGGGGGGTACCCACAGCCAGGGATGGCCATGCCCACCATGCCTATTCGATTTGGTAAGTGGGGGCACTGAGGGTTTTTTTTTTTGACTGGGATGTTAGAAATAGGGGTGCTCTGGGGGGCCTGTGCAGCCTGCCTTGGCACTGAAGAGTGTCCCCAACCACAGGTCATGATGGCATTGGGGATGGTTCCCCCTTCCAATCAGCCAACTGGGACGACAGGAAAGTCCGGCATACTTTCATCCGCAAGGTGAGTCCTGGGGCTCTGGGACACCCATCAGGGTTGGGGGCCAGGTGCTGAACCACCTGTCTTTGCAGGTCTATGCTATCATCTCCCTGCAGCTGCTGGTGACAGTGGGGATCATTGCCATGTTCACCTTCGTGTGAGTGGGGTGTCCTTCCTTAGCCTTGCCCTCAAAAAGGGGCAAGCCTGGACCCATGTCCCCCATGGGGGGTTCCTGAGGGGACAACAACTGCTGTCCCTCCCTCACTCTTGTCCCTCCCTTCCTGCAGCTCCCCTGTCCGCTCCTTCGTCCAGAGGAATGTTGCGATTTATTATGCCTCATAGTAAGTAGGGGGTCCCCTGGCTTGTGCCCTCCCACAGCTGTTACCCCACAGATGTGGTCTCCCAGCCCCGATGGGGAGTCCCAGAGGGGAGGGTCTTGGCATTGACACCTGCTGTCTCTCTTTGCAGTGCTGTGTTCCTGGTGACCTACCTGATGCTGGCCTGCTGCCAAGGTCCCCGGTGAGTTGCTGGTTTCTGGGACTTTGGCATGGGGGATGTGGCTATGGAGGCTCTCCTGGGCATCAGGGGTGGTTTGCAGCCTTTGACATCCTGGTGTGGTGTTTTGGAGCCATCCCTGTCACGTCTCATCTCTCTTCCCTGCTTTTCATCCCCAGGAGACGCTTCCCCTGGAACATCATCCTGCTGAGCATCTTTGTGAGTGGGCTGGGGCTGGCTGGGGGGAGCAATGTCAGGTGGTGCCCTCATGGCACCTCATGTACCTAGGTGGGCTAGGAGAGATGGGAGGGGGACATGTGGGCAAGCATAGGGCAGCCAGGAACTGTCCTGGGGTGGTAAACGTGCACCCTCTAGTGCTGCTTGCCTCACTGAGCCCACCCTTTTACTCTCCTGCAGACGCTGGCCATGGGACTGATGACAGGGACAATTGCCAGGTATGCCACAGGGGCCTCGCAGTGACAGTAACTGGGGCCTCTCGTGTTCCACCATGGCTGGCTCAAATGAGAGGCTGCTGTGGGACACCATGGTTCCCTGGGCTCAGGGGCAGTGGGGTCCTTTTCCCCCTGGAAGATGCATCAGGGCTAAGGAGGGTCAGCAGTGCCTCCCTGGAAGGGGGATCCCAAGGTGTTGGGTGACTCTGGTGTCCTCTCTTTCCACAGCATGTACCGGACCAATGCTGTCTTGATTGCCATTCTCATCACTGCCATTGTGGCCATCATTGTCACCATCTTCTGCTTCCAGACCAAGGTGAGAAGGGGTCATGCCCTGCTCTGCCCTGGGGAGCATCAGGCATGGGGTGCCAGGCAGTGGGAGCACTCTGGGCTCCTTGTGATGTGTGTGTCACCCCAACAGGTTGATTTTACATCATGTCCAGGGCTCTTCTGTGTGCTGGGCATCGTGGTGATGGTGACTGGGATAGTCACTGCCATTGTTCTCTCTTTCAAATATGTGAGTAGGTGGGGAAGGGGCTGTGGGGTTCCATGGGTGTCCCTGGTTGTATGTCCCCAGGGCTGGTACAGATTTGGGTGGTCTCCTTTTGTTGGGAAGCAGGGTGTGGTGCTGGCTCTAGCAGAGGCACTTGCCCACAGGGAGAGGGTGTGTCAGCATCAGCGGTGTCTCCTGAGGAGTCGGGTGCAGGCAGGACCTGTCCTGCCTCATGTGCTGCCTGCCAGCACGCAGCTCACCTTACCCACCCTCCCCTTCCCTGTGCAGGTCCCCTGGCTTCATATGCTGTATGCAGCCATTGGTGCCATCGCCTTCACCCTGGTGAGTTGGTTGCTGGGGTGGGCAGAGGGTGTAAGGCAGGGAACCCCTTGTCCCCTGTACCTGCCTGACACCCTCTGCTCCCCCAGTTCCTTGCCTATGACACCCAACTTGTGTTGGGGAACAGGAAGAACACGCTCAGCCCTGAGGAATATGTCTATGGTGCTCTTACCATCTACACTGACATCATCTACATCTTCACCTTCATGCTGCAGATTGTAGGCCGGGATTAGCTCCAGGACCCCTCCTCTCCATCCCCCCTCCTTGTGCTGCCCCTTGCCCCCTCCTCTGGCCTCTGTACAGAATACGGTCTCTTACCGTGACTCTAACGCTTTGGCATCCCTACCCGTAGGCTGCTAAGGGAAGGGCTTCCCTCGATTACCCCCCACAAATTGTGAGGGGGGACTGTCTGCCAGCATTCAGGCAATGCTTGGCCTTGGCACCACTCAGAGAAGCTGTGCTGGTGGTGCCAGGCTGGCAGCAGAGTGCCACAGTCCTGCCTGGGCACGGGGATCTGGCAGTGGCCACTGGGATTGTGTTTTTGGCAAAGCCCAGTTAGTATCTTTCACTCGGTGCCTTAAACATGGCTCCAGCTGTGCCCTCCCCCCCCCCAGAGCTGCAGTGGTGCCCCGTGTGGGTGGGGGAGAGCTGGAACCCCTGTGGCAGAACTCATGGCAGAGCTTATAGTCACAGAAGCCCTGCAGCCACGGATTTGGGCAAAGTTGCACTTGCTAAATAAAAAACACTTGAGTTTTCCAGACGGTCCCAGTCTTGTTGGGTGTGGTGACTCCCCCAAACAACCTCAGTGGGGGTGTGGCTGGGGGCAGCGCAAACCCTACTGTGGAGCAGAATAGACAAGGTCAAGCTGCTTCAAGCCTGGCCTCCCCCTCCCGCTTGTACCCCCCCCACCCTCGTGGGCAGGACCCCTCCTGCAGAGCTGCTGCAGGGGCTGGCAGAGCCTAGGGCCAAGCACTGGGGGACTCAGCACTGAGGTGTTCTGCTCACCAGGGACAAGGTTTATTTGCCCCCATCCAGCTCCACGAGCTGGACAGGGAGGGCTCTGTGTCCCACGGGGTTCGTGTCCCCTCAACCAGTCCATTTGGGGTACCATGGTGTCAGGCTGAGGAGAGGGGTCATGCTCCCCTGGCCACACTCTTGTATCGCTCTGTCTCATACTCGCCTCTGTTTGCTTCCATCATTTTTTTGCGGATTTTGAGCTGCTCCAGACGGTTTTTGTCCACTTCCCGCTTGACCAGGAGAAAGAGGATGATGCCGGAGGGCAACCCAATGGCCCTGCAGGACAGCCGGTAGGAAGGAGATAGAGACAGACAGTGGGGAAACAAGGATCTTCTGCCACCCTGGGGCAGCACATTGCGCCCCTCCTTGCTGCAGCTCCCCGGGGTCCCCTGTCCAGCACCAGGCCCTGCAGAGCAGTGGACCTTCCCGGTGCCGAGCCTCTCCCACAACGCCGGACACTCACCAGGCCACCCCCACCGGCTTCATCGGGTTCTTGCCCTTCTTGCGTGTGGGGATGTATTCCACCCCTTCGGGCAGCCCCCCGCTGCTGGGCTCCGGGCCGGCCCGTGGCCCCGCTGCCCGCTGGCAGCTCTGCCCCAGGAGCCGTGTGCCCAGGGGAACCCGCTGCCCGCCGGAGGTGGCGGCACCCACTGCCCACCTCGCTGCCACCAGCGGCACTGCGGAGAAAGAAGAAGGATTAAGAGGGGTCCGGGGGGCGGCCACAGGGCAGCCCGGACCGAAAAGGCTCCCTCCCTGCCCGTACCCCTGCCCTAGCTGGGGGGGGGGGGGCTCGGCGTCGGGGCTTGGGCGGTGATGGGCGGGGCCGAGGCGGGGGCGCGGCTCTAAGCCCTCTTCCCCTCCAGGACGGGGCCCTGCTGGTCAGGCCTGGCGCGTCCCCGGGATTTGTGTCAGCGGCTGCGGGGCCGTGGGCGGGACATCCCCCATCCCCCGTGCGCCGGAACCGCCCGCTTGCCTGCCCGCCCTTACCCCGCAGCCCTCCGAGCGCCGCCGCCATGCTGCGCCGTGCCGGTGAGCGGCGACCCCGCTGCATGCCGGGAACTGCAGTCTGTCTCACTGGGGCTGCCCGGGCTGCGAGAGAGAAACTACAGCTCCCAGAGCGCACCGCGCGGGACGGGGCGGGCCTGCCCTGCTGGAGGAAAGGGCGGGGTCTTAGAGGGGAGAAGGGCCGCGGTTGGCTGAGGTGGGAGGGCGGCGGGCGGGGATTGGCTGGGGCGGGGCGAGCGGCGGAAGCGGCGGTGGCGGGGTGGGGTGCGCGGGGAGGCCGGCATGGAGCCCGCCGAGGGCCCGGGGTCGCTGAGCTTCCACGGCGATGAGGAGATCATTGAGGTGGTGGAGCTGGGCCCGCCCGGGCCGGGTGAGACGGGGCGTCCCTCGCGGGGTAACGGGTAGGGATAGCGGGGGCTCCAACCTCCCTCGGGGGCACCGGCTCCTCCCCCAGGGTCAGGCCCGGCCGCGGGTCCCGGCCCGTTCCCACACCCACCCCCCTCCCGCCCTCCTCTCTTCCCGCCTTGCGTCCCGCTCCTTTGCAGCCCCTCTGCTCCGGATCATGCATCCCCCCCGTCCCCCGGGGGCCCCCCGAGGCGCCCGCGTGCCTGAAGTCGCCTGCCCAGGAAGGGCCGAGCCGGGCCGGCCGCGGCTGCATCCTCACCTTTGCTCTCTGCAGATGACCTGGCCGACGAGATGGAGGACGCGGACTTTGACGACGAGGGAGCAGAAGAGCCCGATGCTGAGGCTTGGGAGACAGAGGATGACGAGGGGGTGGAGGATGGCATGGAGGCACAGGACGACAGCGAGGTGACATTCTCCCTCCATTCGGGTGAGTGGGGGGCACAAGCAGTGACAGCTGGGGTCCTCCTTGGGCCCTGCTCTCACCCTGATCTTCTCCAGAGCAAGGGGTACCGCAGGTCCTTGCCAGGCTGCCATCTCCCAGCCCTTCTTTGGACAGTTTTTGTCACTCAGGGCTGTGATGCTTTCGGCTGTCACTGTTTCTACCTTGCACTCTGGTAGAGAAGACCTTTGAACCTCCCAGCATGGTGGCTTGCTCTGAGCTCAACAGGCAGCCTCTACTTCTCTTCCCCCACGGAAATAGTTGATTCCTACTGGCTTGGGTTGGGAGTTGACCGTGGTGACATCCCGCACTGGTCCGGTGCTGTGCAGGATTTGGATCTCCAGGGAACATGGGGTGGGGTGTGAGCAGTGTCCAGGCCATGTAGCCTCTCTTCACTTTTGTGTGAAGCTTCTGTTTTCTGCGTGAGCCTTGACCCCAAGACCAACACACTGGCAGTGACAGGAGGGGAGGATGACAAAGCCTTCGTGTGGCGCGTGAGTGATGGAGAGCTCCTGTTCGAGTGCTCAGGTGAGGTGCTGGAGGCTGGCTGAGTGAGCCACTGTGTCCCCTCCTGGCTGCATCTCTGGGCCAGGCTCTTTCCTAGCCAATACTCTGCTGAGCCCTTGATCGTCCTCCATAGTTTGTCCTGAGCTGTCTGTGTCCCTTGGTATCTCTAGGACACAAGGACTCGGTCACCTGTGCTGGCTTCAGTCACGACTCGGTGTTTGTGGCCACAGGTGACATGTCTGGGCTTATCAAAGTGTGGCGGGTAGATACCAAGGAAGAAGTGTGGTCCTTTGAGGTGGGGGACTTGGAGGTGAGTGGCAGGACCCCTGGTGGTGGTCTTGTGGGCTGGCAGCCAGGACTCATCTGGGTGGCAGGGGCCATCTCTGTGACCTGTCTGACCCTGTCCCTCTGCCCGACCAGTGGATGGAGTGGCACCCTCAAGCCCATGTCCTTCTGGCGGGCACGGCTGATGGCAACTCCTGGATGTGGAAGATCCCCAGTGGAGACTGCAAAACTTTCCAGGGCCCTGCGTGCCCAGCCACGTGTGGCAGGATCCTGCCTGATGGTGAGGCACAGGGTGGGGAATGTCACCAGCTCTGTCGCAGATTCCACTGTCACCATCTGCCCTCCTGCTTCTGCCAGTCTGTGCTGAGCAGGAGGGGGAGGGTGAGGGTGAGGGGAGCTCTGGCTCTAGCTACTGGCACTGCCTCACGCAGGGAAGCGAGCAGTGGTGGGGTATGAGGATGGGACCATGCGCATCTGGGACCTGAAGCAGGGAACCTCGCTGCATGTCCTGAAAGGTAGGGTAGATGTTAATCATCTGGAGTGCTCTGTAATTGGGGAGCAGCCCCTCCTGTCGGGCTTTGACCTCTGCCAGGGTGGAGAGGTGGCAGCTGGGGGCTGTTGGGGGGAGCCTGGTGCTGGGTTTCCCTGTCCCTACAGGCTCCTTGCCACTGGGGTGCTGGTAGAGCTGGGCAAGGTGGAGGCTGCTGGAGGGTGGGTTTCAAGGCCCACCAGGTCTCTGTGGAGGACATGTGGAGCTGATGCCTCTCCTCGTCTCTCAGGCCAAGATGGCCACCAGGATCCCTTGACCTGCGTGGCCAGTAACCAGGACGGCAGTTTGATCATGACAGGCTCTGTAGACTGTCACGCGAAGCTGGTCAACTCCACCACAGGCAAGGTGGGTCTGTGCTCGAAGTGGCAGAGCCAGGAGCTCTGGGGGAAGGAGGAGCAGCCTCCTGAGTCTCTCTGGATCGGTCAGGTCTCTGAGGGCTCCAAGCAGCCTGTGGTGGCCACCAGTGGCCAGCAGCAGGCACTCTTGGCCAACACAACTGCTTTCTCGCAGCTGCTGGTGGGACCTGTAGCTGGGTGGACCTGCTGGGCTCATAGAAGTGTCTGTCGATTTTTGCTCTGAAGAGCTGAGGTTTTGGGGCAGGTCTTGGTGTCCAGGGGTGTAGGGTAAGGTCAGAGATCTCGGTCCCCTCCCCTTGAGCACTAGTCTGCCTCCCTCCACCCAGGTGGTCTGCGTGTTCAAGATGGAGAGCACTGCCCCCAAGGTCCCCAGCAGTGAGGGTGAGGAGGCAGAGTCCAATTCGGTGGAGTCGCTGGGATTCTGTAATGTGTGAGTGTGGGGACACGTGGCCTGGGGTGTGGCTGTCCCTCTTCAATGCCAAGCCTTGCTGGGGGGTGTTGGTTACTGACAGACCCATTCCCACCCCTTGTGCTTGTTCTGGTCTCATCCCTGTCCTCCCCACTTGGCTGTTGGGATCCCGGGTCACCTGTGTGTGACAGGGAGGACAAGGGACACCAGCTGGCTGGTCCTCCCCCCAGCTTGATGGGTTTCTGGGATAGCCTGATGGAACACTGCTTGGCCAGGATACCTGCCAGACATGGCTGCTGGGGAACTTTCTTACCAGGATGTTGTCTTCTTTGATCCTTGGGCTCCTTGCTGGACATCACTGTCCTCTTGGTTTCCTGAAAGGTGTTTCATGGCTTCAGTCATTGGGCTGTCCCTCATCTTCTCTATGTGCTTTGCCTTCAGCCTTGATCCTTCATGCACTCCATCCTTTCTTCCCTCAGGCCCATCTAACACCTGTTATCTCTGCAGGATGCCACTGGCTGCTGTGGGCTACCTGGACGGCACACTGGCTATCTATGACCTCTCCACACAGACCTTAAGGCATAAATGCCAACACGAGGTACTGCCATACCCCTCTCCCAGGCCTGGGAGTGCCTGTCTCTGGGCCTAGCTGAGACCTCCCTTCGAGCCAAGGGGCTTTCCTGGGGCCAGTTCCCCATTTGTGCTTCTCCCTCAGCCCCTTGGGCTTCCCCAGAGGCAGCTGCAGTCCCTGCACAGAGGATGTGCCCCACACCTTGGCCCTGGGGGCTGGCTCTTTTATCTGTGGGGATGCACGTGGGGGAAGCTGAGACTGGCTGGGGGTCCCCAGTGCTCACCCCATGGCCTCCCCCTGCCCCAGTCAGGGATTGTGCAGTTGCTGTGGGAGGAGAGCTCGGCCGTGGTGTACACCTGCAGCCTGGATGGGGCCGTGCGGCTCTGGGATGCCCGCTCGGGGAAGATGATCAGCGAGTATCGGGGGCACTCAGCTGAAATCCTTGACTTTGCCGTCAACAAGTGAGTGGGGAAACCCCTGGCCCCCTTCCATGAGGGGTGGAGGGACTAGGAATGGCAGGGGCCTCCAGCCTCAGGAACTCCAATCACAAGCTGTCTCTCCTTTGGATGCCCCTGGGCTCTGCCCCCATGGTGGGGAGGGGACAGGTCCAGGTCCATGATGAAACTTGAAGGTCTCAAAGGGGAATGGAGCAGATCAGATCTGGGCCAGGGGTGTTGATGAGAGATGCCCAAAGCCCCCAGCTCCATCTCAGCCCTATTTCCCTCCAGGGATGCCTCCATTGTGGTGACGACCTCCGGTGACCACCAAGCCAAAGTGTTCTGCGTCCAGCGCCCCGATCGCTAGGGACTGTGCTGAGGGATGGTGTCCTGGCTCTGCCAGGTGGCTCGTGGACAGGGGGAATGATGGAGATGAGCTTCACCACCCTTCTCCAGTGCGTGCTTTGTAATTTTCCAGCCTGCCCTGCTTTGCCCTCTCCTGCTGGAGGCTGAGCCTAGGGTTTTGTATGAAGAAGTCTTTTAATTATATAAATTATTTCACTTAAGTGGATGCCATCCACCCAGCTTGTTGGGGGCAAAAGGACCTGGGGAACTGAGCTCCCTCCTTCAGGGATCTCCCCAGCATCCATCCCTGGCCTTGAGGTCAGTGGTGGATAGTTTTATTCTGTTTCAGGTGGAGGCAGAGACCCCCATCCCACCTCTCCCTGTCAGGGAGAAGGAGGGGTCAGGGTAGGAGGAAGGGGTGCAGATCGCTTGCTGAGGAGAATCCTGCTGCCCAATAGCTCCCTAACACAGCACACTACTCACTCTTAGACCTGAGCACAGCTTCTAAGACTGAGATCACCAGAAGTAATTTGTTCTGGGATACAGTAATTATCCCCCTTGTGCCTGTGACTCCAAACACCCCGTCCAGGGCAAGCCCATGTGCATTGACAAGCCAAAGCCCCACAGCCCCTTAAGATAGAAAGATCTCCTTTATTAATGAACCCCAACAGTACTTCTTCAGATACAGGAGTTTTGAACTCAAATACTCAGAAGAAAACAAGTTAATATTGCATTATTCTTATAAGAAATACTGCAACTTATTTCCGGTAACATATTGCAAAGCGAAACAGCTTGAAAAGAAAAAAAAAATTAAAAAAGAAAAGAAATTGAGTCAATCAAACTGGAATTAAGGTTTTGTTTCTTGGAACGATCGAGTCCTCGCAAGCACAGCTCGTTTCTGCAGATTACTCCCCAAACTGTCGTACAAACAGACCCCCGATTGCTTGAATTCCTTATGAGCCCATAGAGGTGCAACATTAAAAGCTACAATTATTGTGTAGCAAGTGCCCCAACCTTCATCCTCCACAGCAGCCTCAGTGACCCTTGCGTTAACGGGTTGTAAACGTCTTCCCCCTGAAAGGATGCAGAGAGGTCAGCACAGCCCTCAGCGCTGTCCTGGGGTGCCCCAGGGTGGCTACGGGGCTTGGATGGGGCATATGCTCTTAAAGCCATGCTGGCACTGTGGGTTCAGAGCTTGCAGGTGTTTGTGACCAGGTCACGGGGCTGTGGGCAGGGGTTGGCTTTCACCAGGGCCAAACATGCTACTTTGGAGCAGACTGCAAGGGGATATGCCAGGAGGCACAGAAAAAGGGGCTCTGGGATCTGCATAGGGAACAAGACCTGAGGCAAACCTGTTCAAGCAACTCTTGTCCTCCACCTGCTTTGCTCTGGGCTGCTTTATTCAGAAGCAGCCACCTGGCCACTGCAGTGGCACGGGAATGCTCCTGGCCCCAGCCAGATGCTGACCCAGGGCAGCTAGGGGCTTCGAGGAGCTGTAAACCCACTGGGTAGCAGGAACCTCCTCCAGCACTCACAAAACCCTGAGGAAGTACCTGGCCATGAGCTGGATCTGCCCCCAGAGCTGCTCATCCAGTTTAAATACAACAGGGGCAAAGCCCCACAAATGCCACCATGGCTGGCCCCTGGAAACACCAGGGCTTGCGGGGCTGTGTACAAGTGAGCTTTCTTGCACAAAGAACTTGCTGGCACAAGGTTTGCAACCGACCCAGCTCCTACAAAGGACACGGGAGGCTGTGAGTGTGGTGGTGAGAGCACAGGGGTCCTGGGAGGCCAACACAAGTGGTCCAATCTTTTGCCTCAAGGCATGCAGGCAAGCACCTGACTATGAACACTCCCTTTTTTCTCTGAGGATCAGTCCCAGCACATCAGGCTCTGATCTGTCACCGCCACAGCATCCCTGTTCTCCTTGCACCTGAGCATGCCAAACTGAGGAGTGAGCTCGTGGCTGGCAGAGAAGCCCAGACAGCCAGGCCCTGCTTTGCTACTCACGTGATTGTTTTCATTTCTTTCTTCTCTGCATCTGGACGAGCACGGTTCAGCACCTTGAGGAAATCCGATGTTTTTGCCCTCATACGTGTGTGAATATAGGCCTGTGTTTTGTCAGGATAAAACAGGGACATGTCAGGATCCCCTCTTCATAGCTATCAGGGCTGGAAACCAGATCCAAAAGGGAAAAATCCTACTCTACCACTAGCATGGAAGGAAACAGGCGCCACCTGCACCAAAGGGCAGGGAAGAGGTGATGATGCCACCCCTGCTTGACTAAGGAGGGCAATACCAGACCCTAGCACGTTCTCAGGGGAGCAGTCCCTGTCCTGGGCTCCTCAGCAGCACCCAGACTTCACAGGCCAAAGCTACCCTGTATCCCCCAGCCCTGCCCCCTCCTACCTTTGAGCACTTGATGTGATAGTGCAGGTAGTCCCGGAATGTGTGGATCAGGTTTATGGTGTTGTCTCTGGCAGCAGCATTGGTGTGACGGGGGAACAGCACTGAAAGAAGAGAGTGACACAAACTGTTAGTGCCTCCAGAGGCCACCTAAGGGCTTCAGGTTCCCCCAGTGCTGGAGGCTTCACAGGATGTGCTACTCACAATGCCTATTTTGCTCTCTACAAAGACACCTTTACTGTGATGCACTCCAAGATTAAACAGTGCTTGTGATTTTAAACATAGGACTTAGCAGCACTTTTCCACATCTCACACAGCAGTCTGAACACAGCTGTGCACACTGGGGGATGCAGGCGAGGCAAAGTCCCCAGGGATGACAACACTAGGAAACTGCATTAGTGCCTGGGAAAAGCAAATGGAGGAGAAAGCTGGGAGGCAGCCAAGGGCAGCCAGGCTGCTCAAGATCCAGTCTGCCCTTGCTTCCCAAAAGCCGTTATGGATCCCTGTCTGGCAGCTTACTGGCCCAGTGATTGAGCCAGACTTGGTTACTGCAGGGGCCTGGTGGCTTGTCCTTTCCACAGGATGGTGCTGTGTCCCAAATCCAAAGTCTGAAAGGCCTCTTTTGTCTGGGACTGCCAGATCAGATAACAGGGAAATTTTGTTACAAGAATGAAGTCTTGCTGCTGTCCCAGGCCTGCCATTTGACAGCTATCCCATATCTGATGAGCTGCTCTAACCTCAAGGGACCCCTTCCTCATGGGAGGAAGGCAGCACTAACTTCACCTTCCTCTGGAGTGTCTGTGTTCCACCTCTGAACTCAGAACTTCAGGAAAGCTTGGCCTGAGAAACTCTAAAAGCACACCCAATGATGACCCCCCAGTTTTGCTGGAAAGGACCTTGCCCTTTGAACAGGGCAGGGTTTGGACTCCTCAGCCGAGCCCTCACCACTCCTGCCCAGGAGGAAATGGTGGCTCTGCTGACCAGTTCCTCTGCAGGCAGAAGAAAGTGGCTTATCAGAAACAGAAGCCCAGAGCAAAGGGGAGAAGATGGAGAAGCAGAACTCACTGCCTGGCTCCTGTCTGCTGATTGCCTCTGCTGATCAAGCAGAGCACAACTACCTGCAGCTGGGCAAGCTACAAACACACTCACATGAAGCCTCCCACGAGAAACCTCCAGTATCCACACTATCACAGCAAAGCCAGCCTTCCCCTTGCTCCCAAATGCTGAACATATTTTGTAGACAGACACTAAGTGGCTCACTGTCCATTTCCAAACCTTGCTCTCAGCAGATCTGAAGTGACCTGATGCAGCAAAGGGAAACACCGTATCAGGCAGACAATGCAGAATGCAACTCCAGAATTCCTTCAACCCCAATGAACCATTTGAACACCCGGGGAAGGTGAATTTTTTCTTGGGTTTTTTTGTGCAACAGCAGGGACATCTCTGCTCCCTGAGAGTCCTCAGAGCTGCCTGCTTACCAAAGGTGATGTAGCCAATATTGTCGCCGACAGCCGCGTCTGTGTCTTTCAGCTCCAAGGGCGGCTCCCTGTGGCTGAAGAGCACCTGTGGGGCTGTGTGACTGGCCCGGCGGCCCTCCTTGAACTCCTGAACAAGGCAAAGCAAAGGTGAGTCCTACTGCAACACTCCAGCAACATCCTGAGAAAGTAAATTAAGTAAATGGGGTTTTCCCACTCCCACAGATCAACTAAGCAGGAGGTTTCCCAGCTTTTCCAGAATGGGCTGAGTCAACCAGGCCAAACCTTTGGAAAGTAATCCTTTTTACTAGCAAAACCAGACCAAAACACACAGTTGTCTCAGGCCTACACGTGTTCCTAGAGCAGCCCTGCAGCTGGGGTGGCTTTCAGCATCACACTTCCTGCCATGGGTGTTCTATGGAAGGGACAACTTGGTCTGAGCAAGCATGTGAGACAGCACAGCTCCCACTGAAAAGCCAACACCATTGGTGCTTCCAGTGAATGCAGGCAGCACCCATCACCCCATTTCCAGAGGAAATGAAACACTCAGAAAGGGCTGTGAAGTCTCCAGGGCACCTAGCATAAAGTTCCTGCCATTTGAGAAAGAATTTGCCACCAGGAGTCTGCCTAGCATTAAGAGGCATCTTATGGAGTTTGAAGCTTGTGTGGGAAGCCACCTCCTAGCACTTCTCTACACCTTGAAACAGTACCTCCAGACAGGGAGATCCCTTCCACTAGGGAATGCTCTGACAGCAGCATGATCCCCACCTCACATAAGGGAATTGCAGGGCTTCACATTTCAGGAACTGCAGGGACTGTCCCTACACAGGGCTGGGAAAGTCTAGACGCCATTCTCCTGCCCCACAGCAGGGTAGCCTCCCCTCTGCCTCACTGACCCCCAGTCCAACCTACATATCATCAGCCACCCTTTGCGTCTCCTTCCTTCTGAGCACAGCTCACCCTGTGAGCATCCATGCCCCTTTTAGAGGAGCAAGTAGTTCACTGGGGTTTCCCTAATGAAATGCTTAGCTTGCAGTTTTTCCTGCTTATGCTGGAGGGTGAAATGGCTTCACTGGTTAATGGTCAGATTTTCTCCATGAGAGTCCACATTAGCAGCTAGCATGCCCAACTGGGCTGTGTTATGCAAGAGCAATAGCTGGAGGGAAGAAGTTAGCATGAGTCAGAGTGGAATTTCTTGTGGCTGGGCAGGAGCAGGGTTTGTTGTTGTAAAAACCAAGAACTTGGGACATGAAGACTCTGGGACAGCCATTGCCTTAAAACCCTGGCACCTCCCCTTAAACCTTACAAACCCTGTTTTGTTCACCTCCCTCCCTCCTGAATTCCAGGCTGTGGGATATGCTGGTGAGAGAGAGAGGAAAAAAAAAATCAGAGCAGAATCCCTGCCTGTAGCAAAAGAACAGAGAGCAGAGCTGTGACATGAGACTCCCATCACAACAGACCCTGTTGTAATGAGCCACAACACATGTGAACTGCTATCCAGCAAACTGGACTAGTGACTTGATGTCCACAAGCCTGTCAGAAGCACTGCCTGGCACCCCTGAACAGATGGGCCAAAGCGCCTCTATCCCAGGAACACCCTGCAGGGCCCTGCTCCATGGCTGTGCCTGAGCAGGAGGCTCTCAGACTCTAGGTGAGCCAGTGACATGGATGAACACATGGACCAGCATGCACTGAGCCTTCCTCAGCTGTAAACAAAGATCTCCATCTCCACAGGTTACACACAGTTGCTAATTGACACAAAAAATGTTTACTACAGGCCTCTGAATGCTTCCTGGCTAAGTGGTAGCTGCAAAGGGCAGCTAAGTCCAGAAGTACTTGGCATTATACTGATTGATTCAAGACTGCAAACTAAGCAAACTCATAGCTTTGAAAAGCTCAAATTCAAGAGCCCATTGCAGCATGTGAGAGCAGCCACACTGAGCTGCTGAGTCTTTCTGCAGCATTTGAGCATTAGCAGGAACCAGCTTTGAGGTGAAGATGACTCTTGACACCATCCTAGACATGGCACAACATCTCCTCACCCCTTCTCCTTCCACAGCCACCCCACCACAGTCAGCTCCTCAGCTGGCTGGTGATGCTGACACCACAGCTTTCTGCACTACAGGGCCTCAGGGTGGATACCGAAATATTCACTGTGGTGCTTTTCAAATGTAACATGTAGCATGTTTGATTTTCCACACAAGCAAGACCCCTGATAATAAAGATGCCAACACAAGAGCCCATATTAAAAAATAAACCATCCATGTCTATTGACATAGTTCTTCCATGTCAGTGCAGCCCAGAGCCCTGCAGAGCATTTATGTGTATTAAGCAGTTTGTGAGCTCACTACAGCTTAACATATGCTCATTCAGCAGTGCTGCTTCAAAGCAAGAAGGCATCTGCATCAAGGACCAGGTTCTTTCTCTGTAATTCAGTCTCTGTACCTGCATGAACACCTTTCCAATCACCACGTCGTCATCATCCTTAAATACTGTGCTGAACACAACGGTGACGCGGTCCTTCTTCGCCTCAACGTACCTGCAGGTGGGTGAGAGAGGACAGCCCAGCTGTGAACAGGATCTAAGAAGTACAACTGGATGAGGAAGCAACTGCATGACAAAGTCACATAAATAGAACACAGGCATGGTTGCTGAAAATTTCCCCTCCCTCGAGACAGTATTTACAGGGAGCAAAACATTTCTCTTGGGAGCGGTCCTCTCCTGCATGCAGCCACAAGTGTTGCCGCTAACTGAGATTCTTGTGTAACACTCCTGCAGCCCAAGGGATGAACATTACCCTCACTCCATACTTCTGACAGCCTAGGACAGGCCCTTACTACCCTGCTAAAACATGCAGCAGTAGGATCTCCTGAGTTTCCACCCCAACCTACAGCTGGGAGCAGGAGCAGAGTGTGTACCGACAGCTGTCCAACTCCTGTGCTGCTTGGTTTGAACACTTACATTGTCTCATCGTCCCTGTAGTGGATGACAGCTCTTTTTTCTCCTTCTTTGCCCTCTTCCTGGAATTTGAAATACTTCTCAAAGACTGAGGCAAAGCAGTTGCGCTTCAACATGCCAGCTTGGTGCACAATAGTATCCTTGTCTGTGGGAAGGTTCTCTAGGTCGTAGAGCAACGAGACATTGTAACCTGGGGAGGGACAGCCACAACTTAATAACCTATGCAGGGCTCTGATGCAGCCAGAGACTTTTTCTGGAAAGAGACTTTTATGGTCCCACCTTTGCCTAAAGCCCATCCAGAAACCCCACGGATGAGTGCTTCCCACTCCAAACATGGTCAGAAGCCATGTCTGAACTTAGCACGTGGCCATGGCAGCACTCCTGGGTCTCAGCTCCCAGACACACGTGCTGGCTGAGCTGCTCACAAGTTTTCTGCAGTGTGTAGGAAGAGATGCTGTCACAGGTAACCATGGTTTTCCTGTGTATCACAAAGCGTCCTTAAGAAGAACAAAGACCCCAACCGTGAGGAACAGAGGCTTCCTGGAGGAGGGCTGCATCAGCAATTACAGCATGTGCTGCAAGCTACCTCAGCCCTGATAAACCTGAGCCACCCTAAATTGCCATTCACTGCACAGAGCTCCAGATATCAAGCTCCTGAAAAGCAGCTTTCATTTGAGCATTTCTCAGGCAACTTAAGTTTGGAATTGCATTCAAACACACATATTATAGCAGGGTTACCTGATTCAGGGTTTATCAAGTAGTTTCCATAGACTTTCTTCAATACCTAGGAAAGAAATTGAAACACTGAAGCCACAAGCTATCAAAGTTGTTTCTTCCTGTGCAGCCCAGGCCATGTTCAGTCTCAACTTAGAAGCATAAAATTCAGCATCTGCCTCCCTAAGTCTAACTGAACTTGTACAAATACTAAGTTATCAGTTTTTACTATTATTTGCTTCTCTTACTCTAGGCAGAGCTCTCTGAACCCCACCGACAGGCGACATGCTGCAGGACAGGACTCAAAACTGGAACTTTTTGAAGTTCCTGCTAGTCTTAAACTGGTACAGGAAAGAAAACCCCTTCCTTATCCCACATACCTTCAAAGAATTGTGAGCAGAGCTCAACACAACAGATCTAAAGGCTACAACCCCTCCTCCCATTTAAAGGCAGATGCAAAGTGTGTCCTGTCCCTCTCCTTGCAGGAAGGCAAGTTCAGAGCAGAGTTCAGGTGCAGTACAGCTGGACAGCTGCTTGTCTTGTCTCAGACTATTACAAGGGACAGATGGGGATGATGGGGACTGAGATGAGACTGCCAGAGAGCTTGGATGCCTCCCGGAAGCAGAGCCACCTACAGCACACCAAAACCCTTCTTTCAAACATAACCACTAAATTTTACATCAATGGCAGTTTTCAGCTAAGCCATAGCTCTGTGTCAATGAGGGGGCCAGAAACAGGAGGAATTTCACTGAGAACACAATGATGCTGTGGCAGAACTGGCCCTCCTGGAATGACACCCACTACCATGCAGAGAGGGTGTATGGGCTGTGTGCATGCCAAAACCTTCCCTCAACAGAGCTCCTGCCTGCCTGTGGTAGCATAGGGAGATGCTCTGTTTTAGCAGGAACACCACTTTGTCATCCTCACTGGGGTTTCACGAAAAATGAAATAGAAACAAGCTCCATCTTCTCTAGGAAAGCACACAAAGCAACAGTTTGCTAAATGGCAATTTAAAAATGTAATTTCTATTTAGTCACCACATCCAAGGCAGTCCTGCAGAGATCCTATCTTTCCCTCAATGCTTGGGAAGTTGCCTCTCGAGAAGTGTATGCACTTGTGGTATGGCTCATGGAGCAATGGCCTGGCACAGAAACCAGGGGCAGTGAGGAACACCTCTCCAGTTGCCATCATAGCAGCCACAGTGGTTTCAGCCACTTGCCCACTACAGTGATTCTCTTGGGATGAGGCACCACGCTGATCCCTGCTAAACATTCTGGGCGGGCTCTACCATTTGGGCTGCTTCACTCTTTGTTTACCAGCAGCAGAATTCCCCATGGAATAGCTCTTGCTATGGAGTTCCATAGCAGTCAGTGCTCCTTCTAGAAAGCTCTACATACAGTAGGAACCAGGAGAGCAGGACACTTGTCATATTTATTGTGACATTGGTAGGTCTTGTAGCAACTTGCAGAAATGCACTTTGGGTTCAAATCCCGTTTCTCACCAGATTCTCAAATTTATGGAGCAGTTTCCTTGTTTTCCTCCAAGAATAGATATCCAGAAGCCAAGCCTGCTGAAAAGCCTTGGGTGAACCCCATTTGCTAACATGCGGAGATTTGAAAACTGACTCAGGAACTGAGTCACACTTCCTGCCCCACCACCCAACCACAGCTCACAGAGGCTCCTTCTTTCTACCATAAATGGCCCTCTGCAGCCCCAACCCATTCAACAGGAACTGAATCTGCTACTTCACACAGCAGCAGTGAAGAGGGAACCAGGCAGTCTGCAGATCAAAGTCTGCCCACACAGCAGGAGCCCATCACTCACTCCTGAGTGTGGTTAAAGTCGTAAAGAGCAGCACTACGGGGACTCAGGATTTGTCTTGGCACCTTCATTCGCTCATAGCTCAGCACATCAGTCAGGGAAACTATTTCTCCATGGTCATCTGGACTTTGAAAATTAGTGGTGCCTGTCACTTTTCAGGCTGTACGGTCACTTAAGATGATGTCTTATTCATAAGGAAGTGTGAACACACTTCGTTCTTGCTCCTTTGACCAGGAGTTATGTTGAGAACACAGATGCTTCTCTAAGGGTTAGACTTCAGATCCACTTTAATTGCAAGGACATTGCCTGTGCTCAGACAACATTTGCAGATTCAAGGCCCAGAGATGCTCACTCACCTCATCAGCACCATGTTCTTGGAGTTCTTTGTAGAATTTCAGAGAAATACTGACCATCACTTTTGTCTTGTCTCCATTGGGGTTTGAAATATGGTAAAGGACTCCATCAAAGTCTAGGAAGCGAGTGAGAGAAATGTGAGAGAACAGGAACCAGTCCCTATTTTTGATGAAGGGTTTTTCTGACATTTTCTAGGAACTGCATAAAGCAACAATGTTTCCCCCTTAGTCCAACCCTTACACATACACCAAGAGTATACCTGCAACTAAGGAAAGTGGTAGTGTCATGTAGTTAGACCTGTTACCATTCAGAGGGCTGCCCATCACAGAAAGCTTTAGTCTAGTGTCATTTAGAATCCCTGGCACATCTGCTTGTGCTCAATGCATGAAGATACAAACACACAGACACATGAGCCTCCTGGATGGCCAGCACAGAAACTGACTGACATGTCCACCAGGCCAGAGCTGCAGCCTGGAGAAGACATCTCTGCCAGAAATGGCAAGCTCAGCTGTTGCCTGCTAAGACATCTTCCACTTCACTGCAGAATGGTCAGGGAGGGACAGAGACAGGGAAAGACAATCCTCCAGCTACCTAGCAAGCTCCACTTCCCCAGGGAGTTCCATAGCTTACACAGATACTTGGTAACAGAAGCAAAAAATCAGATGCTGAATGAACACTTAAACTTCCTTGCCACTTCTCATCTGAAGAGCAAATTTCAGGCAATGAATTCATCTTGCCTAAGTGAGCTTGCTAACAACCCAAATTTGATGGTGCTAAAGACCCAATACGAAGTAGCATCAGGGGCAGAAGTGGAGAACAGGCAAGAGAGCTTTGTAGCAAACAGCCACACACCAAAGTGCTGCCACCACTTAACTCAACCCTGTGGAGAAAGCCCCATGGACAGAGGAAACTGTAGGGCAGCTGACAGTCCCAGTTCTGGGGATGCTGCAGGGTGGTCCACATCATCTCCCCTGGGTGGCTCCTCCCCCAGCAGTGGTGCTGGGTGAATGTGGGCACAGGAGGTATCACCGTGGGCAAGGTTGTTTGAGCCAGCCCTTTTTTTCAGAGAAGTCGAGGGAGCTGTGGAGCTTACCTGCAAATGTTACTTCTACTGCCTCTGGTTTATTCCTGAAAAGAAAGAAAAAAAGAAAAAAAGAAAAGAAAAGAAAAAAAAGAGGTAAGCAAGAAATCAAACATCAGCTTCCAAGCTGTGAAGAAAAGAGGATTAATTTCCACTGCCATATTTCTCTCTACCTGAAAAGCCTTCTATATCAAACTAGCAGATAACCTTTGACAACAGATCTTGGACTTCTACCTGTTCCTATAAGCACCAGTTTTACCCTAGACAATATAAAACAGGCCTTGAATCTGGCAGAAATTATTTGTAGTTTATCAATAGATTTTGAGATTGAATATTTCCAGTGAGAAATGTCTGATAAAGTTAATCATAACTAAGGAGTTTGTTTTAAACAGACTTATTAAACAGACAATTCAGGTTCAGGGACAGGGTCTCTTTTACCAGCTCCATGGAAGGGACTTAGCAGCCAAGCACGGTGCCCCCTCCACCACTGGCAGCAGCTTTGCAAATGCACTGATGTAACTCGCTCGCAGAGAAGATCCCATCTGAGAGTTCAGGGACAGGAGCAAGCCACAGAAGGAAACTTTCCAGATGTGCATTTCATCCCGCCCCACCACATCCCTCCTGAAATACCCCAACACTACAACTACCTCTGTGTGAAAAACTGCAGACTGTAATTGTCCTAATGCTGCCCAGTGTCTTCTCAGGGATTCCTGATCAGCAACACGAGCACTTGGCGAGCCAAAGGCACATCACATCTTACACTGTGGGTATGAAGATTAATAACATCTTAAACCCTGTTTGCTAGTTTGTCGATGATCTCTGGGAAGAACAGGATCCCATGAAAGACCTAACTGCTTCTGAAAGGCAATTTTGTTGGGATTGGCACTCCAAAACTGTGTTGGCAGCTCTGAGATGATATTAATAGGTCATTCTCCAATGGGGAGCAATGTAGAAGTCCCACCACCACTGAGAGCAGGGGTGGAGAATGAGAACAGGCTAAAAATGCCAGTGTGCTGCTGCTGTTTCACAGTGTATCTCCACTTATTTTTCAGAAGTAGCTGGTATTAAACAGAGTATGAGCTAATGACACTGCTAACAGAAATCTAGCCTGTAGTTCATTCACACCCATCTGAACCAACATACTGAAATAACTCCCCAAAACAAAGCCAGTATGTTGAGGCAACTTTGTGGTCTTAACTACATTGTTTCTGCCCAGAGACCAACTTCAGCCTTTCAAGACAAAACTCACTCTGTCCACACAGACGTACACTGCTGGTAACTGGCTACACATGTACACTGAGAAAGGAGAAGGAAGGGATGACTTCATACCTACTTTCCTTCACCATATTGTAGAAATGTTTAAATGATCTTTTCTTCCCCAGCACAAAGCATTTTTCCATTGGCTTTTCTATTTTTCTGCAAGCAGTCTCGTTCCTGGAAATCAGGAACAATCACAGTGTGCTAAAACTCATGATGGGCAATATAGGGAGGCCACTGAACAGCACTGACCAACAGGTCAAAAACATTCTACTTGGGTGGAAAGGAAGGAATTAACCCCCAGCTATAGACCTTAAGTGGAAATGATGAGGTGTTGCTGCTTCTTGAAAGTTACTATCTGTGAAAAGCAACAGCCCTTTGTCAGGAGGCTGGAGAGCCTCAGTCTTTTGTGCTGCGCTGCTTAAGATAAAAACCATACTTGAAAGCAGCAGTATGAGAGCACCCAAATCAGGTCCTTTAGTTTAAGAACTGTGCCAGCTACCTACAGCCTCTCTTGCTCTCATCTTCCCTTCCCAGCTGGGGTTGACTCAGAGACTCAGAGGGCATCCTTGGCTGCATATTTAACTTGAGCTCTTGGAGAGAGAAGCAATACCTCAAGTCTCATCCAAGCCACTTCTGCTCACTGAGGACTGCTCAAAGTAGAGATGAAAGAAAATCCCACTGATCCCACTAGGTCAGTTGATGCAGACGTGTTCTTTTAGAGCACTACTCAGACTTGGGAATCAGCTTGGATGGCAGTATAATTTTTTATAAAATAAGGAAACATATGTAGGAAGCTTTAAAGATAGCACAGTCAGGCACATGAAAGCTAGCAATACTAAAGAAGATGCATCCTTAAACCTCGGTTCCACCTTCTGAGATTTACACCATTCAAATTCCATTCCCCATGCAGGAGAGTTGACACCTCCTGGAGCTCTGGCTCCCAGAAGAGTCTCCAAACACAGCACCGCCCTCTGAGCAATGCAGGGGAGCGACCGACAGCCAGTGAGAACTGGAATGGTTTTGTGGAGGGAGGACAATGGTTCCCGTCTCCCTTGCCCTGTGAGCCCAGGGCATGGCAGGAAGATCACCCATCCCATTATTTAAGAAGCCATAAGCCATGCGAGACCCATGTACCCAAAGCCAGTTAATGGCTCTGCATGACAGCCTTTGTTCTGCACACAAAAGCTTATGGCTCACACAGCTCCTGTTCCCAATGTTTCATCCTGCAAGCACGGATTTCTTAGAGAAGTTATTATAATATCGATTTCCCAAGTGGTTCACTTCTTGTACTTGGGGATGGCAAGGAGGGGAGATACTTAAGGGAAAAGCAAAGTAACGGGGCAGAACTCTGAATGCTGAATATTCAATTGCTTCCCAGCACAGCCTCTATGAAGCCAGTGCTCACGTGAGCCGTATGCAGAGCTCCTCAAAGCCATGTTGGCCCTTTCATCTGCTGCAGGGTGGTTTTTCTGCCTCGCCTGGCACACACCTAAGTAATCCAGGCCTGGCTTGGCCCAGGGGAGGACAGGGAAGTGTATCAGAAACATGGCTGAGAACAAAGCAAGCTCACCGAGTCCTTCACGGTTCAGCAGCCTTACAAACCTGTAAGTTTAAAGTGCTTCTATTTATTTCTCTGGCTAACCTCACCAAAACTACCTTTAATATTTATAGAAGAGAAAAATCACCCCTTTTGCTACCCAAATTGTTGTTTCCCCTTCAAGAAGT
The DNA here is from genome assembly GCF_003957555.1 of Calypte anna. Taxonomy (NCBI): domain Eukaryota; kingdom Metazoa; phylum Chordata; class Aves; order Apodiformes; family Trochilidae; genus Calypte; species Calypte anna. The sequence continues at coordinate 15,864,430 of NC_044253.1, read as the reverse complement.
CCCCAGGCAAAAGGGAGAGGAGCTCTCACGTCCAGCCTCCCACAACTCCCAGACAAGCGATGCGCTGCAGGTCACGCACATCTCATCACTTCTCCTTCACCTCCCACCAACCCCATCTTCTGCCAGCAGCAATAGCAGTAGGGAGTGAACACCCTGAGGAGGCACAGAGTGTCCTCTCTGCATTCAGCCCTCCCCACTCCTGCACAGACAAGGGCTTTGTGCAGGGGATACACAGCAGGCCTGGAACTGGGGCTGTGCAGCTGCGGGGTGGGTACCAGTTACCATCAGGTGTGATCCCAAATAGCTCTTCCTGGTCTAATGTGCTCCAGCATCCTCTGTATCCATGATGAGACCCATGGTGAGAATCAGCAGTTTAGCAGCTCAGCACAAAGTGACCATAAATCCCAACCATCCTTTTTGCATTTTACTTTGAAGTAGGGCTCCTGGCAGCTCAGAGCTTATCTGAGGTTCACCTCCACCCCTGATTCAAGTCTCTGAGAGCCAGACTAAGCCTGGCTACTCTTGGAGGATTTCAGACAGTGCAGCCCATTTGCTCCTAGGACAGAAAGCTGCTGGGACCCCTGCAAGCTCCTTACCACCAATGCTACCTGAACCACAGCTTCCCCCAGTAACCTTCCCCATTTCTACCCTCTGCCGCAAATGGACAATAAAACAGCTCAGACCAGGAAGAACAGAGATGGCTCCTCTCTGCACTCAACACCAGAGCCAGACCAGACCCTTCTGCAAAATCCTGCCTGAACTCAGATGCTAAAATGGCAGCTGTTCCAAGCAGCAGCAGCAGCAGTCCATTTTCTGATAACATTTATCAGGTTTGAAGTCAAATGCACAACAAATCACATCTGCCATCAAAAGGCCCTGACAGATTTTACATCTTCTTGCCTGCATTCCTCCTATTCATCTCCAGATGGGTCCTATGCTCTGTGTATCTAATACAGAGTCAGCACCAAATGAGATTTTTCACCCCAGCAGAACATCCACACAGAGACACAGCACCTGTGGAGAGACGCCAGCAAGCACTTAAGAGCAAATATTTTTTTTTCTGACAGCATTTTCTCAATTTTGACTCGGACAACTTCCAAACTTCCCCACTTCATTCTCAGGCCACTGAGGCTCCTAGCCATGTGTTACAATAAATTTAAGAAGAAGAAATACTGTAACTATACAGAGCTCTCATTTTCTGCATTAAACAGAACTAAATGCAAACTTGGCCAACAATCGTATTGAAGTATCTGCAACATCACAATCAGGGCCTGTACAAGATGGAAGGAGGATGGCAATTATTTTAAAAGCTGCAGACATACAGATATTCTAATCTCTTGCCCCAGAGGAGGAGGGGGGAAGGAAAGGGGTATTTCAAAGCTTAAAGCTTTGAAAGCAGGGCTTTCAGACACACAGTTTGGAGAAAGCAAGCCAAATTCAGTGACAGACTGCAGGCTCTCACTACAGAAAGGTCACCCCAATAAAAAAAATTACAAGCAGTATCTAAAATTATCTGAACAGTTCCTCCATTCCGAGGCCCTGCTCAGCTAACAAAAGCTACTCTGTGTAAGCTGCAGGAGTGTATGAAATCAAAGAGCTCCCGTAGCTCTGGCAGCACACCCACTGTGAGCAGGAGTGCTCCAGTGGGGTGATGCTGAGAGCACACAGCAGCCCCCATGCCTGCTGTCTCTCCCCTCTGAGCCAGGTGAATCCTCTTTTCCCAAGCTTCTCCCTTGCAGTGGCCTGGACAAGCCTGGAAGAGGCTTGGCTGGCAGCAAAGTGGTGGGATTCCCAGTGGTCAAAGCATGAGCCAGTCCTGCACTGCACAGGTACAGGCAGGTCTGCTTCTTTGCCCTCAGTGTCTCCATTTCAGCTGTTCCACAGTACCCTGACAAAGTGATCCAATGCTGAGGTGAGTTTCCAGGGATGAGCCTCATTTTGCATACACCATTCCACACAGCTCTTCAGTACAGTGACTGTGATGTCAAGCACAGGTGGCTGCAGCAAGTAACATCCTCAGAGGATAGCACAGAGCAGGCCCCTCTTGGGATGAAAACTGAGGCTGGAGCAATGACAGGATAACCCATGAAAGCCTAACATTTGCTCTTCCCTCCTGTTCCCTGCGCTATTTCTTGAAAGCAGGGCACTGCCTAGCTTCAGACAGAGGTGGTTCATGATCCACCATTAACGCAAAGTCACTGTCCCTGGTGGCTAAAGCCTGACATGCTGTGGCAGCCCAGCAGCTACGCTAGAACGCTTAAGTCAACGTGGACAGCCAAGGTTTACCACCAGTGGCAAACCTTGGGTAACACCAACAAATGCAAGGGTAACACTTTCTGCCAGAGGCATTGTCTGAGCACTCCTTGGAGTCAGACAGAGTTTCAGCAGGTGAGGGGGAAATGTGTTGGGGGAAACGTGTGGCTCCAGGCTGGGCATGAGAGGACATCAAGCCAACATCTGCCACTGCTGCAGAAGGAGGGAGATCTGATCCCTGCTCCTAGGCTGCACGGTGGTGAGCAGCCTTCACACAGTGAATGGGATGGGGAAACACATCTACACTAAAAATACTCCATTTTGCCTGTTTAATTTTGAGCTAGGTCACTTCCCCAATCTTGTTACCTCTGAAGCCATAGAAATACCTTTGTCAGCAAGAATGGGTTGGCAGAGGAGCAACCCCTGGTTTTGGTGGGACTGCTGAGCTCTCTTGAAGTGCCCGAGGCACAGATTGCCACAGCCATTCCCACAGGGAACTTCTCTGCAGTGCTTGTCAGGATCCGAAGCCCCTCTGCCCTCCCAGCATGTCCAACAGCCTCCTGACACTCACCAGTCTCCTCATGATGAACTCACTTCACATGCCACATCATGAACACAAAATTCACACTACCCAGTTTCACCAAGCACTCAGCCTCCCTGTCTGAAGGGCTCAGCTCTCCAGCTGATGAGCACAAAAGCAACCACAAATGGGAAATACCATAAAGCACACGGCTGTGGCTTGAGCCCAGCTCTCCAACCAGCTCACAGGAACTGCTCTGTGTCTGGGAAGTTCTGGCTTCAGCTGTTTTCCTACACAGCTTTTAGTCCCAAGGCCCTGCAGATTTGTACCTACTGAAGGCTCTAAAGAAACCAAAGATTAATTTGAGATTCTCTTCTCTCCACCCCCAACCAAGTGAAAAGGCACCATTCTCCAGATATGCAAATTTGTTTTCTTTAAAACTAACACTTAGTTAAATACTAAGTAACAGTTTGAGGCAGATGATTAATTTACCAGAGATTTAAGGCAAACCGTGTATGGCTGGAAAACCAAACCCTGTGAACAAAGCCCCGTCCCACTTTCACTAGGGTCAGTTAAACCAGAGCAGGGCAAAGCTGTGTGGCTAATCCGTTTTGGGATGCAGTTCCTCCCCATGTGTTGAGCAGAACGAGTATTCACCAGACACAGAAGATGGTCACCATAATGGTTTACAATTTAATTGTTTGTTTGGGTTTTTTTGATTTTTTTTCCCTGTATGGTTAGCAACGGGAAGCAACAATGAGAAACAAAATCTTCCAACTGGTAGAGTTCATCCCCTCACATCACATTTCTATCAGAAGTGGGAAAATTTGAGTGTGACTCCAGCTTCTCAGCAACCTGTCAAACCAAAATGATTTAGTCAAAAGTCTACGGAACAGTTTATTCTCTTGACACCTGCAAAAGCTCACAAGCTGCCTCATTTCATACTGGCCAGGTATTCCCCTTATTGCAGCCCTTCCATGCTTGAAAATTTCACTAGCAAATTCTTATTTCAAGTTCCTGTTCCAAATTCAAGCTATTTTGAATTCAACAGATTTTGGTACCTTTAGGCCTTTATTTAAAAATGTAGCTGGCTTAAGGAAATGGATTTAAAACAAGAAATTACATTTAAAAAAATCAGATGCACTGAAGTCTGTTATCTGTCACCACCTTGATGTAAATACCGATGTTCAGCGGTGGCTGTACAAAGAGGTAAGATTTCTATGGGTTTTGCCCACAAATATGAACTAAATTTGGAATTACCCTACTACTGAGTGGATGCTGCCAAGCCCCAAGGACTTTGTCGAAGGCAGACACTTAGACATGGGCTAGGTGCCACCTCAAGAGCCCATCTCTGCCTGCAGCCTGACAAGGCACCTTCCACACCAGCAACTCCAGAGGCAGTCGATGAACCTTCATGCAGAGCAGATTTCAATTTGTGTTATAATGTTCTGAACAGTTATGAGCTCTGAATTCTAAATGTGACTCACTTTTATATGATTGGCTGAAACACAAAGCCTCTGCTACCTGGTGATGGTCCGGGGAAGGTCTGCAGGGAGCCTGTTGGACCACAGCCACAGTGTGGCCAACGGAAGCAGAGGGGAGTAAGACAGCCTGGGCCACAGAACAAGTCTCTGGCAAAGGATCTGGAAACAAACCCCACCCTGCCAGCCTCCTGGCCTGGCTCTGAAGCCACCAGGCACACCTGGCTCCGACACAACCACAAAGGAGAGATCTGTGCACTGCAATTGCCCCACTCCTGTTTCACGGTAAATAACTCAAGCCCAGCTCTGTCCCAGCTGAGTGTCCCCTCACTCCTCCCAGCCTCCAAATTCCTCAAGGCTTGACCTCGCCCTGACTGTCCTCTGTGTGCTTACCCAAGGCACACCTTGGGAAAGCCATCACCAAAATGACAAAATATACAGCAATTCCCCTCCTGCCTCCAGACTCAGCTTCACAGTATGACCCCAGAACTGTGGCTGGAAGGAAAAGAAACTTCATATGAATAAACACTGTGTAACACCCATTCCCTAAAAGCCTTGAAACCAAGAGAGAAAAAAACCAGACCTCCCTGCACAGTTCAGACCACTGTCTCTGGCCTGTGCTTGCCTGGACAGGAGGACCCCAGCACAAGCACAGAAGAAAATGCAGAAGTAAAAAACTTCCTGTCCTCCAGTAACACATTCAAGGCACGAAACTTATCTAGAAATGACATCTAAAGAACAGAACGTGCCATAGATGAGTAAGAGGCAGAAGTAGAACACCATCAGCCCTACTAAGAACCGATCCAGGAACAATTAGTACACCAGGCAAGTGTGCTGATGCACACGCAAGGAGGCTTTGCTGTACAGTGAAACAGAAGCTTTGGGGGCCTGCAGGCAAGTGCAGAGCAAGCAACCCCAGCTCGAGTCACAGAGTCAGGGTTTCAAAGTGAACTTAACCCCCATGCAGATTGCTAATGCCACATTTGCACCAACACAGGGACCCACATGCTTTTTCTCTTCAGCAGGAAGAGTGCCTCAGTCTGGACTTGTGATAAAACGTGCATTTTTGACACACTATCAACCTCTGTACATGTAAAATCTTCTAATGGATGCAGGTGCAACACCATAGTGGTCACCTGGGAGGTCTCTCTTCCCAGTGCAGCGCCTGTGCTTTGGAGAAACTTGTTGCATTATACCATCGGGCTCAAGAAGAATAAAAAGCCTGCAAGTAGCTCAACTGAGTCACAAGGCAATGTGGCCTCTGAGGCGAAAACCAAAAACCTGAGCAAGAAGTCAACAGAGAAGGAAAAGCAGAGGAAATGGCCTCCATCAGTGTTCTGCACACAAGAGGCTGAGAGCTTCAAAAGCCACTAGAGCCACAGAAACAGATACCTCCTGGCAGGGTCCATTCCTGAAGAGCATGGGCAGAGCCCTTTGAGGCACCAGACCAGGCTCCACCCCAGAGACAACCCCACCGTGCTTTGCTTCTCAAGGCCTTCTCTCTGTACAAAGGTACCCGGTACTTGTACCAGCAGGCAGTGCAGTGAGCACACGGACAGCTTTGCTGCAGATAAGAACATTTATATGATGAAGGGGCTCTCTTCTGAGCTAATCTGTTCTCAGATAAGCACCTTTACATCCCTGGTACAACACGCAGAAAAATAATCACTGGATCCCCAAGGACTGAATTGTCCCAGCTGGAGATGCAGGCACAAAGCAAAGCTCCCCCACCACACCCTCCAAAGCCAGGACACCCACCAGGCTGTGACCAGGAGCCACAACACAGCTGGGGACCTGGGTCCCTCCTGTGCAGGAGAGAAAAGGGAGACATGCTGGAATCTCCTCTCCACCCTCAAAGCAAAAGACTGAGGCCACAGCTCCACACACAGGCTTCCTGTTCCTAGACTCTCCATGCACAGTCTGTACCAGAGCAGACACCACCCTGGGTCCATTCTGACGAAAGCTGCTTTACCAAAAGTAAACATCCCTGCAAATCCACCTTCTCAACTCCACCTTCTCCAGCTCTGCTCCTTCAGCCTTGACACTGCAGTCTCTGATACTCTCCCCAGCTCCCTCCTCCTCTCCTGGGTCCCCACACTGTCCTAGCACTGCCAAGCCCCACTCTCCCCTCCAATTCTGTCTGTCCAACTTTGCTCCTTTATTTCCCAGACACTCACTTTGCCCAATCCATAATCAGGTCCACTGCCCTCAGCTCAGTTACCCCCATCCTGCCTTATCACCATTTCTCCCAGCCCAGCCTCTCCAACCCCAAGCCCACCTCAGCGTCACCCTCCACCTTCCCCCAGGTCCCCATCGTGCCTTGGCACGCCCCCTTCCAGCCCTGCCTCATCATTGCCCTTCCCGCGCCCGTACCAACCCTCCCAGCCCACCCCTCCACCCCCAGCCAACCTCAGTGCCGCCCTCCCACCGTTTTCCAGGTCAGCCCCTCTTGTCAGCCCCTCTCCCACTCCAATCCTTCCTGTGGGGGGACTGACAGCCAGGGGGGCACTCCTCCCAGCCCCCATCCTCCTCCCATACCAACGCTCGCAGCTCCACTCTCTCCATTCCCGGGCCCCCAAGCTGCCTCGGTGTTTTCCACAGCCCCGCTTAGCCCCATCCTCCCCCGTGCCCCCACCTACACCGCCACCACCCGCCCCGTCACCCGCCAGGCCCTCCCTTCTGCCCGTTCCCGCCCGGGCCTCCAGCACAGCACAGCCCCCGCCAGCCGGCGCCTCTCGCCCCTCCCTCAGTCCGCGGCCCCGGCTCGTCCCCTGCCACCGCCTCCGCCCCGGTCAGGCCCGTCCCTACCCGGCGGCCGCGCCCTCGAACTTGAGCGTGAGGGTCTCCTCGATGATGCGGTTGTTGACCTCGAGCAGGATCATGTCGGTGCCGGGGAGGGGAGGGGCTCTCAGGGGGCCGAGGCCGGAGGGAGCCGAGCCCGCTGCGCGCACCGGGGACCCGCCCGAGCCTGCGCCGCCGCTTCCGCTCTCGCGCCCGTGCGTCACTTCCGGCCCCGGCTGCTGCGGCGGTGACGTCACGGGATAACCCACCCACCTGAGGGAGCAGTGGGGGGGGAGATGCGCCGTGGGAGGAGGGGGACGGCCCCCAACTGATGGGGGGGGGGCACGGGCAAAGGGGTATCCCGAGGGGCTGGGGGGGTGACCTAGGGGGTAAGGGGGCCCCCAAAAAGTGTGGAGGTGCCCTGAGAAGAGGGGTACCCCAGGCAGATGTGGGTGTGCTCCATTCTACGGGAGTCTGCAAAAAATGGGGTGCTCCGTGGGGGTTCCCCGCAGGGAAAAGGGTGTCCCGCGAGTTGGATGATCCCAGGGTTATGGGACCCCAAAAGTATAGATGGGGCGGTCGCAGGGAACAGGGGTGATTCAAGGTGATGCCCCAAATGGATGAGGTTTACTAAAAGTGTGGGAGTATCCCAGGGAACGGGCACACCTTAGGGGGACTGTGAGGATGCTAAAGAGGGGTGCCCAAAACTTCGGAAGTGGACCAGAGGAGCATGGGGATGTCCGCAGGGAATGCTTCGTGGGGGAGACAGTGCCCTGACTCTGTACGGGAGCCCCCGGGGGAACTGAGGTGCCTCAAAAATGTGGGGTACCCCAAAACTGACAGGCACCCGAAAGCTGTGGGCATGGGAGTGCCCTAAGGGTTCGGGGTGCTCCAGAGGAACCGGGTGGGCAGTGGGTACCCTGGGGTGCAGCACCCCCAAAGGCAGAGATGCCCCAGGATGTTGGGGTGGTGTCCTCTGGGTCCGTGGGGCTTGCATGGGGATACGACTCTGCCTGGCATGGCCAAGGAGAGAGGCACACAAGGGTCCCCTATAGGGGGTCCCCACAGCACCCTACAACAGGAGAAAGTCAACTCTGCAAATTCCCCTGTGCCCCCCAAAACACCGATGCTCACCTGTTCATGGGGAAAGCGGGGCACAGAGCCCTGCACTGCTTTAGCCCACCAGCCTGCCTGCCAAACCCTCTCTCACCTGGTGTGGGGGGACTGTGGCATTCAGGAGGGCTCAAAAGGGAGCCCCACATCCACTGGGGACCAGGGGACAAGGTGGGGACCCCCGGCTGGAGACCTCCGGGGTGCATCACTGCAGGGGGGTGACACAGCCCTAGGTGTGCCCCCACACCACCCTCTGCCAAGTGGCCTGGGACAGCCTGGGGCAGGAGGGGGGTGGGTGATTGTGCGCTGTATCCAGTTCTGGGGAAGGCCTCCTAGGGGGGCCGGGGAAGGGTCCCTTCTGGCTGCCACTTCCCCTTCACACTGGGAGAAGGTTTTGCAACCTCGCTTCCTCCCCGGGCGGCATAAAGCAGGCAGCGGAGGGAAGGGGTGCTGGGAGGCATCAGGGCAGCAGGCACAGGTAAGGGACCCTCAGGCCTGGCACTGCCACGCACCCTTCCGGAGCCCTTTGGGGGTGACTGCTGAATTCATCCCTGTGTCCAGGTGCTCTTTGGTGGGGATTGGCTTGGGACAGGGAGGAGACCTCAGATCTGGGGGGACAGCGCGGACAGTGAATGGTGAGTCCCTGGGGTGACTGGGGCTTTCCTCGGGCTTTGCTGGCCCCCCAGCACCCAGCTGAGCTCCCTCATGTGGGGCATGGCCTGGGTTGGGGGCTGGGGTGGACTGCTTGGACTGCTGAGGGGCTGCCTGGTGAAGTGGGAGCAGGAGGTGGTGGCTGGGTGTACCCAGGGCTGTGCTCCAGGTTCACTTGGGATGCAATCCCCAGGGACATCTACCATGGGTGCATTGAGCTAGTAGAGTGCTTCACAGAATCACAGAATCATACAGGTTGGAAAGGACCTCTGAGACCATGAAGTCCAACCTTTAATCCACTACCACCGTGGTTACCAGACTATGGCACTCAGTGCCACATCAGTCTCTTCTTAAAAATGTCCAGGGACAGAGAATCCACCACCTCCCTGGGCAGCCCATTCCAATGTCTGATCACCCTCTCTGTAAATAATTTTTTCCTAATATCTAACCTAAGCCTGACAGAGCTTAAGTCCATGCCCTCTTATCTTACTGAGAGCTTCCCGGGATAAGAGACTGAACCCCCCTGGCTACACTCTCTTTTCAGGGAGTTGTAGAGAGTGATGAGGTCTCCCCTGAGCCTCCTCTTCTCCAGACAAAACAACCCCAGCTTCCTCAAGCATTCCTCATAGGACTTGTGCTCAAGTCCCTTCACAGCCTCCTTGCTCTTCTTCATGGTGTGTCCCTCCTGCCTCCCCAAGACGACCCCCAGGGCCATACCAGCATCCTCCACCCCTTGCAGACTCAGGAGGGGAAATGTGGGGCTGCTGGCCCCGAGCCGGGCTGGCTGTGGGCTCTGTGTGGATGGGGGATACCCAGTCCCAGAGGAACAACTGAGACTTTTTTAGTGCAGAGGCAGAAAGCAGCCTAAAATAGATGGAGGGGAAGTGCTGGTGTCCATCTCTGCCCTGTGCCTGTGATGGCCCCACTTGGAGGGACCTTCCCCCATTGGCACCGGCAGTGTCCTCAGATGTGGACCTCTCAGATCCTGGGGCACCATCCTCTGGGATGACCACTCCAGTGTCACTACAGGAGTGGGTCTGGTAGAGCCAGAGAGGATTCTTTTCTGGGCAGGTGTGCTGGCCCAGCTGCAGCAGGGAATTCCCACCAGGCAGAAGGGGAAGGCTGGGGAAGGTGCCCAGGAAGATTTGGGTTCAAATAGGGCTAGCTTGGGACTGGGAACACCTCAGCACTGCAAGGACCCAGCACCCCTCAAGCCCTGGAGGGGCTCGGAAATGGGGCAGAGGGGTAAAACTGGAGTGAAAGGTGAGTCCCAGCCCATACTGGGAGAAATGCTGAAACTCAGTGGTCTGCAGGCAGGCAGGGACAGAGCAGGTTGTCCTGCACAAGTGGAAAGAAATAAAAAGCAATAGTCACCTGTGATTTCCCCATTGAGGGATGCCCAGCAGTGCTCAGCTGAGCAACAGGAAAACCAGAGACATGAAATATTTCCAAAGCTGCCTGCAAAGAGTGACATGTCTTTCCATTCGGGGGGGGGGGTGAAACTACTCACAAAGGGACAGGACCAGGGAGGTGGAGAAGAAGGGCGTGAAAGTGAAGGTGACTTCAGACCTTCTTGAGAGCTGCCTGTCCTAGGCACTGTGACCACAGCCTCAGCCACTGTCAGGACTGTCAGGAGGGGCTGCTCCAGCAGCCATGCGTGAGAGGATGGAGAGGCTAGAGGGATCCAGGTGTGCTCAAAGGATTTTGGAGGTGCCTGAGGGGTGCCTGAGATGCTCAGAAAGCTCAGAGGGTTTTGAAGGATCCACACAACCCAGGGGGCCCATGGATCCTGTATGTCTTCTGCAGGCATGTGATGCTGCATTGATGGGGGAGCCCCCCAATCTGAGAAGAGGTGGTTGATCTGTGGGGGAACCCCTTCCTCACTGGGGGATTGGGAAGGGGCAGGGTTGAGGTCAAGTGGAGCAGACCAAGGGGTGGCTGGTGGGGGTGTTGTATAAGGGGGCGTATGAAGGACAGTGCCCACCTGCAGCACTGCCCACTACCACCTGCACAGTGTGGATACAGTGGAATAATGGAATTGGGGCTGCCCACTGGCTGGAGGGGGGACCTCAAGGGCAATGGAGATGCCATGGGATCCAGAGATACTGTTCTCCCAGGCTCATTCTACCCTCTCACCCCACATTCATGCTGCTTTGTTCACAGGGAAAATGGGGTCTTTCTCCTTCAGTGAGGATTTCTCCAACCTTTTTTCCTTCTACAACTACACCTATGACTACAGCACAGCCATGCCCGACACTGCTATCTCTTCTGCCCCATGCCGGCCCGATGTCTCTGCTCTCAACAAGTACCTAGTGGTGGTGATCTACTGCCTTGTGTTCATCCTCAGTGTGGTGGGGAATGGGTTAGTGGTGCTGGTGGTGACCTCCAGCCACACCAACCGCTCTGTCACGGATGTCTACCTGCTCAACCTGGCTGTTGCAGACCTGCTCTTTGCCTTCAGCCTGCCCCTTTGGGCTGCCTACCGTGCCCACGAGTGGGTCTTTGGCACTGTGATGTGCAAAGCTGTCTCCATACTGCAGGAGGCAAACTTCTACAGTGGCATCCTGCTGCTGGCCTGCATCAGCGTGGACCGCTACCTAGCCATTGTCTATGCCACCCGTGCTGCCACCGAGAAGAGGCACTGGGTGAAGTTTGTCTGCTTGGGCATCTGGATCTTCTCTGTATTGCTATCCCTGCCTGTGCTGTTCTTCCGTGAGGCTTTCATCTCTCCCAGCAATGGCACCGTGTGCTACGAGCGCATTGGTGGCGAGGACACGGCCAAGTGGAGGGTAGTGCTGCGGATCCTGCCGCAGACATTTGGCTTTGCCCTGCCTCTCCTGGTGATGCTTTTCTGCTATGGTGTCACCATCCACACCCTCCTGCAGACCAAGAATTCCCAGAAGCAGCGGGCCATGAAGGTCATCTTTGCTGTGGTGCTGGTTTTTCTTATCTGCTGGTTGCCTTACAACATCACATTGGTGAGCGACACCCTCATGAGGACGCGAGCCATCACTGAGACCTGTGAGAGGAGGAACCAAATCGACACAGCCCTCTCTGTCACACAGGTCCTGGGCTTTGCCCACAGCTGCATCAACCCCATCATCTATGCCTTCATCGGGCAGAAGTTTCGCAACAGCTTCCTCAAGATCCTGGCTCAGCGTGGGCTCATCAGCAAGGATGCTGTGGCCCGCTATGGCCGTGCTTCCTATGCCTCCACTTCTGGCAACACCTCTACCACCCTTTGAACCCCTCCAGGACCTGGCCCTCACAGTTCCCAGCAGGTCCTAGCACCCTACACACCCCCAGCACCCATGCCCAGCCCCTTGGGGTGCAGGAGGTGATGCCATGGCGATGGTCGGGGCTACTGCTGGATGCTGGACCCCAACTGCAGGGTGCTTGGGCAACAAGGAGTTAGAACCCCATAACCCGGGGAGTGATGCCAAGCACTGTGCACTGTCTCTGCTCTTTGGGGCAGAGCCCGTGATTTCAGGGACTATGCAACACCACTGAGGGGATGGTGTTCATGGCCATTGTCCGTGCAGCAATAAAGCAGCTGGTGGGTTGGGCACCCTGGTCTGGCTCCTCCTTGCCATGAGAGGGCAGGATGACGCCAGGGCAGATCTCTAGGGATAGTGAGCCCTGGGGTCCCCACCTTGGTGCCAATGTGACAGTGCCAGCTGAGACTGGCAGGGTGTGGGTAACCCTGCTTCCAGGCCAGGGAGGGGCTATTGCCCAACAGGCTGTTGCAGAAGGTTCAGTATTCTGTGCATCCCCAGAGGGGACCCAAACACAAGTCTTGTTCCCTGCAGTCGCCCAGCCAGGTCCTGGTGTAGAGGCCTCTGTGCACTGTCTGTCATATCTTTGGAAAAAAACACCCCAGTTCCAAGCCTGATCTGAGCTCCAGTGGATCGAATCACTGCAAGATCTCTGGGCAGCTCCTTGATGACACCAAACAAGCCCTGTGACCTCTGCCTGAAGGGTGCCAGTACCCCATGCCCACCCAGTGCCAGGATATCATTGTGCAAAGGGCTGGGGACCTGTCCCTTACACAACCAGGATGTTTCCGCCCAAGGTTGGGCAACTGGGACTGGCACCAGAGGGGGAAGAGGGGCTGAGGAGGGGGCTGTGACCCTGCTAGGGTCCCTCCTGCCACTCTGTGTGCCAGGTATCAGGGTGCCTGTCCCAGTATGCCCAAGTGACTATCCACAAGGGTCCTTGTATGGCTTCTCCATCCCACCTGATCCAGGCTCCTGTGGGTAAGAACCTACAGTTAAGAAACTCTGTGGGGCACCAGCAGGTGCCAGCAGTATGTTGGTGGGGTTCAGGGGTGCCCTGGAACCCATGCAGGGAGCCCTTGGGAACCTGAGGCTCAGGAGGGTCAGCGGGGGGCCTGGGCAGGAATAGCCCACTACTTTTGCATCTGGGAAACCTCTTGTCAAGAGCAGTTTCTCACAGCCTGGCAGGAAGTTGGCCAAGAGCTGTCATACCTGCCTGCTGCTGCTTGCCTGAGGCAGATGGCAACTCAGCCTGGCCACAACTGGGACACCACTAATGGGGAGAGTTCCACTCAGGAGGACTAAGACACCCTCATACCAGCATCCCCCACACAGCCTGGAGATCAATCCGGTGATGACCAATAGACAACACGGGAGCCACAGGGTAGGAGGAGCAGGTTGTTTTCCTCACTGTAGGTCAGCCACATGAAAGACAAGCCTCAAACCTGAAACATCAACCAGCAGGACCTGCCTGCAGGCCCTGGATGCCTGGGTCCCTCGTAAGTCTGAGAGGAGGCATCCAGGGGAGGGGGTGTCCCAGGCATGGCACAAGGGCCCCGGTCCTGGCTCAGGTAGCCTGCTGGTAGCAAAGCAGGCAACAGCGTCCTTGCTTGCCCACATCCACAGAGCATGCGTGGCACACCTTGCCCTGGCACATCCTGCCAAAAGAGTGGGCAATGAGAGCTCTGCCATTCTGGTGCCAACCCCCCAAGTACCCTCCACATCCCTACCTGCAGTGGTACCGCCGGGAGAGGAGGCGGAAATCCTTGTGGCAGCGGGTGCACAGCCCTGCATCACGGGGGGCTGGGCTGGGCACCGGTGTGTCTATGCCCTCTGTCTTCTGCCACAGGGCATCTTTCTCACTGCAGGAGGGGACAGGTCAGCCCTGGCATGAGCATGCCTGAAGAGGGGGGGTGGTGGGGCATGGGGGCAGGGTGTGGTGTCTGAGAGCATGTCTGGCACCCTAGACCCAAGGTAGACACCCAAGTCTCCCCAGGGGTCTCCTGAACCCAGGATTTATCAGGGCTCCGATGCCCTCCTCTGGGCAAAAGAGTTTGGGCTCCCTGGCCCATGTATAGCCCCCACACCCGTGGGGTCCCCAGGGCTCTCACCGCAGCAGCTCCAGCAGCCGCCCCTTCATGTCGCGGATGAGCTCCTGCTGCCGTGCCTGCTCAGCACCATGTGTGGCCTCCCGCTCCAGGGCCTCCCGCTGTGCCCGCTGCAATGCCAATGCCCAGCGCTCCCCATCCTGCTGGGCCCTGGTATGGGGCAGTGGGGAAGATGGGCTCCCTGTCCCTCATCCAGCCATCTCTCTATCTGACCATACCTGCCTCCCTCTATCTGCTACCCATCCTCAGAGACACATTGCCATCTTTTGTCCAGCCACCCATCTGTTTCCCAGCTGTTCATCTGTCCTTCCCTACGACTGTCCCTCCCTTCTGCCCACCCATCCATCCATCCATCTACTCACCTCAAATTCATCCCTCTGTTCCTCCATCCACTTGTCCCATGTTCATCCCTCCATCCCTCTGTGTGCTCACCCATCAACTTATTCACCCCTAATTCATCCACCCATCAGTTTGTCTGTCCATCCATCCATTCATCCACTCCTCTATTCATCCCAGGCTCACCCCTCCACCCATCCCTCTGTCCTTCATCCATCTACTCATCCCAAGCACGTTCTTCCACACCTCTGCCCACCCATCCCTCCACATACCTATCCATCCCCCGTTTGACACCTCCCACCATCCCTCCCTCCACAAATCCTTCCCTCCTTCCTCCTGCCTATCCCCAGGTGCTGCTCTCCAAGGTTCAAATGAAGCATTATAAATGGTCTCATTGGAAACCCTGCATCAGTGGGATGGGGCAAGATGGGAGTGGTCGGTCCCTGCCCAACCTGCTGAGCTGTTCCTGCAGCCTCGCCATCTCCTGCTGCTGGGCCTGGAGTTGCTGCCGGCTCTGCCGTGCCTCCTCCTTTGCTGTGGTCACCAGGGTGGCCAGGTGCTAGGGGAGAGCAGAGGTCAGCCCTGGCCCTGAAACCCCTGTCCCACTCTGGGGTCCCCTTAGGTTTGCCCGTACCATGGCCATGCCGGTGGCTGTGCTGGGCTCCCTCTCTTCCTGAGGATCTGTCAGGGGCTCCTGAGGTCCATGGGCGCGCTCCATCGCCTTCCGCAGCACCTCCTTCACAGCAGCCACTTCGCCCGCGGCACCACCATCCTCCGGCGCCTCTGTCCGTCCCTCCTGGCAGTCCCGCAGGCGCGAGGCCAGTGCTGACACCTCGGCCAAAGCTGCGGCCAGCCGGGCACCCCGCTCCTCTGCCACCTCCTGCCAGCCCCGAGCCTTTTCCTGTGCCCGGGCCAGCTCCCCCGGTTCTCCCGCCGCCACCAGCGCCCGCTCCAGGAAGGCGTTGGTCTCCCGCAGCGCCTCAGTTTCCTGCTCCCGAACCTGGGCCCACCGGGTGCTGCTCTCCTCCCACCGCCGGTGCCGCTGCTCCTCCCGCGCCAGCCGGGACGCCAGCTCCCGGCATGTCGCCTCCCGCTGTCCCAGCTCGGCCTGCAGCTGGGACACCAGCACCTGCAGGGACTCCTCTGTCCCACCCAGCTGCCTGGGAACTGGTGGCAAGGAGCCTGGCATGCATCCTGTGCCTGTCGGTGGCGACATCACAGGGTCCCCATCACCATCAGGGTAGGGTGCATTGCCAGCACCATGTTTGTCCTCCAGCTCCTCCACATCCACCTCCTCTGTCTCTTCCTCATCCTTCAACTCCTCTTCATCCTCTTCAATGTCATTCTCCACCTCCACATCTCCCTCTACATCTACCTTCACACCCTCCTTCACCTCCTCTTCATTCTCCTCTTCCACATATTTCTTCACCTCCACATCCTCCATCTCTACACCCCTTGCTTGCAGGGCAGCCAAGGCATGTGGATATGGGCAGCCTAGCACTCCATGGGGTGCTGTAGCAGGATGGACAATGCCATCAGACCATCCATGTGTCCCTTTGCTGGTATCACCTCTCTGCAGGACTGCCTTTGCTGGGCTGTTCCTGGCCACTGGGCTGGATCGTACCAGTGACCTAGAGGGGAAATGGGGCTCAGGGCCATGAGGTCACCCTCACAACAAGCCAGGCACTGCCATCCTCCCTCACGGCTCCCTTGGCATGGTCAGCCTTTGGGGATGGAGAGGACAGCAGCACTGGTAACACTGGGAGGCCCCGCTGACAGGAGACCAGGGAGGTTACTGCCATCAGTCTAAACAGCCACAGAGCAGGTGGCACCCAGAGACCCCCATGACAATGGCAGAGGGGAACTGGGGACTGTGTGAGTGCATGGGGCACAGGAGTGTGTGAGCAGCTGAGCAAGTGTGAGTGTGCCAGAGCAACTGCATCCATGAGTGCCCCCCCTAAAAGTGTGCCTGAGGGAGGAGTGTGCATGCACATGTCTCAGACGTCGCAGTGTCCCAGTGTTGCAGCAGACCTGTGCCTTAGCACATGCTTAGCATGCAAGTGTGGCAGGCTTGTGGGCATGGCCATAGTGTCTGTCAGCCTGGCGACACATATGGAAGCGTGGCACAGTTAGGGTGCCACATGGAGTCTAGGATAGCAGAGGAAAGCCTGTCTGCTGCTCTGAGACGCACCTCCGCTGCCCCTGATGTCCTTGGAATCCCTAGTGCCCCAAATAACCCCAGTGCTCCCCGCATCCCCAGGCTCACTCAGAGAACATGGGCCAGGCGATGTCGAGGTCAGCCCTGCGCAGGGCCAGGTGGAAGGTGATGCCATCCAGCTCATAGAGTGTGCCCAGGATCTCTGCTCGTCTCTGAGGGCTCAGGAAAGGGCTGCGGGCATAGTACCACTCACTGCAACCACAAAATGGGTTCATGCATTCCTCTGTGCCCCAGAAGGGTACCCGTGCCTGCATCACCCTTACCCACTGTGTGCTGCAGGGTGCTTCCCACCTTGGCCATGCCCCCCGCCACCACCAGTATCCCCTCCCTGTGTCCCCAGCTCTCACCAGAGGCTCTCGGTGTTGAGAAGGCAGAGCTGCAGGGACTCTGCCAGCTGCCGGTGAACCAGGCAGTACCGCAGGAAGGCTCGGCCCCTGCCCACGGGGGTCTTCAGCTGGGGGAGAGAGAGTCATTGAGCCCTGCCATGCCAGCCTGCACCCCATATGCCTCACCCTCAGCCCATGCAGGAAGGAAGAGAGTGCCCAGGGCCAGGGCTAGGGGGCAGTAGGAACCCCAGAAGGAGGAATGTGCCAATGGACAAATCCTCAATGCCTGGGTGAGCGAGTTACTGTGCACAAGTGTGTGTGCACCTGCAAACAGGCATAAATCTCTACACAAGCTCCCAGGCACCCTGCTAGTCAGTGCCCACCTTGTCAAGGGAGGTGACAAAGCGAATGCCCTCATGCTCCTGCCGGCATCGTGCCAGGCCCTGGCACAAGAAGTCCCAATAGTCCTTGCGTTGTCCAAAGAAGCTCCTCTTTTCCTTGAGGTCAAACTGGAAGAGACATGATCTTGATTGTTTCAGGGCTTCCTCTGACCCCCCAGCCTATCTTCTGTGGGGCTGGGTTCTAGCCAGGTCCCTCATCAGGATAGATCCCAGTGTTCCTTGGCTGTCGCCTCTTTAGTGGCCCTGTGCCTCAGTTTCCTTTTTGCAGCGTGTATAATTACACATGTGAGCATGGGTGACCCTGGTACAGATACTTGCATGGCTAGGGATGCCCAGGGCCAGACAATGCCTACTGGGGTCACCCTATACACCAAAAAGGCCAGTGTGGTGTCCCCTCTGCTCTCACCTGTGCTCTAGGGGAAACTGAGGCAGGGAGTGTTGGGGATGAAGAAGTGGCTGTACCTGGAGGAGGAACTCCAGATGGGCACAGAGGCTGTGCAGCTCCTGGCTCCCGTCTGTCACTGGCAGGTTCCGCTCCTGGTAGATGTGGTTCATCTCAGACACGATCTCTGTGGGATGGCAGGGCTGAGCTGGCATGGCTGGCACCCAGCCGCATCCCACCTCCCTCCCTTAAAACTTCCTGGCTGCTGGCCCTGGGGATTTCTGCTGGCTGGTGAAAGAGGAACTTGCCTTGGGATGAAAAGGGGGATCAGAGGGAGCAAGGGGTACAGGTACCCACAAGACACTGCTGGTCCCCTGGGATTAGCAGTGAGGATGGGAGCAGAAAGCAGTGGCAGGGTGGGCACTAGGAGGCTCAGGGGAGAAGTGTCATGGCACCCACAGCAGTGACCTCCAGTTTGGGTGCAAGGAGGGACCCATCATGGCCAGGCATGTGCCATGCAGGGGACACACTGGCAGAGGACAGGGTGGCACACTTACTCTGCAGATCCTTGATGATGCGGTTGAGCTCCCCGTCCTTTGCCATGATTGTCCCCTGGGGCTCTGCAAAGGCAAGGGAAGACGTGAGAGGTGCCAGGCTGCACTCACCAGGGACCACTAAACTCAACTATTCCCCTAACTATTCCCCCAAGGAGAGGGTCTGGCCCCCGTCGGAGATGCCTTCTCTTAAGGTAAGAGGAGGTGGACTCAGACACCCATGCCCTACCCATGTCCCACCACTACATATGGTATGGGATAGGCAAAGGTGACCCATCCCATAGCCCCATTAGCTGTTCATGTGCCCCACCCCAAAATGCCTCCAGGCACCCCATGCCTTGCTCAGCCTTTGCCCCATTCCTTGGGCTGAGCTGCCCCCCTCCAGTGTGTCCCTGTCCTTGTCCCTGTCCCCAAGGATTCAGGATGTGGGTATGACATGGAGGAAGCACTGACTTTGCTCCTGCTCTCGCTTCCCTTGCTCACACCATGAACAGAAGAGTGGGGCTCCTAAAGGGGTGGGGAAGTGAGGCGCACAGCCCCGGACCTGCAGTCCCCCAAACCGAGCTCCTCTGCAGGCAGAGTCCCCTGGCACAGTATGCTGCCTACAGGACTGACATGGGGTTATGGAGTGTATGGGGGCATGGGAAGGGGGTCTGGGTGACACTGAGCAGCAGGGAGATTCTGGGGGTAGCAGATGGCACCCTGGGGTCAGGGTAAGGGACAGTGTATGAACATGGAGGTGGCAGGTTCTGGGCTTGTTACTATGGCTGGTAGCTGGGCACAGGGCTGGGAGAGCATTTATGTGTGCATGGGGTGTGCATGGCAGGGCATGTGTTCACTCCCAGAAGTGTGTGCCTAAGCATGGCTGAGAGTGTGTGTGTGTCCCATGCTTCCTGCTGCAGCAAGGTGGCACAGAGGGCAGGGCAGGACACAGGACTCCAGGTGCCTGGGTTCCCGTGCCAGTAACCTTGTGAGACCTTGGGAGAGCTGTCTTCCTGCCTGCCCACCCTGCCCGTGCCTCAGTTTCCCTCGAGGAAAAGGAGTGCCTTACCTGTGGCCAGGCAGCCGTGGGGTGCTCTGAGGTGCTCACCAGGTGCTGGAGGGACAGTGGCATGCCCCCGTGCCCATGCCACGCTTGCCTGCTTCTCCTTTTGTACCTTGGCCAGGAGGAAGTGTGGGAGGTTGGGAGGGGCCACAGGAGCCACCTCCCACCACCTCATCAGGCACAGCACCTAGGCCCCCTGGCACCCAGCTACCCTGTTTGAGGGATGGAAAGTTTTGGGGCAGCCAGTTTTGGGGAGGTGGTCAGTGAAGATGGTTCCCTTTTGCAGCTCCTGTGGAAGAAGAAGGGGAAGGATAGTGCTAAGCCTGGGCAGGACACTGATGTCTCCCTCAGGAATGGGGCTTGGGAAAGTTTTGAGGGAACCCCCCTGAAGTTTTTGGGGTGGGAGTCCGAAATCTATAGCTAATCTATAGCATCAGCCAACAGCACCATTGGGGCATCATCAGCCTCTGGCACTGAGCTCCCCCTCCTGTGCACAACAACCCAGAGGGGTAACAGCCCTTGGGCAGAGAACACTCCAGGAGCCGCAGTGTCTCTGGGTATCTGCTCCTCCCATGGGGGCTGTGCCCAGAACCGGGGTGCAAGCTCTTCCTGGGGCACTCTAGGCAAAGTGTTCCCCACCCCCCCTTTGTTATCTGTGCCTCTAGGGCCCCCAGCGCAGCAGTGCCCCTTGGCCACCATGCCAGTCCCCCCTTTTCTGTGCCAGCCCATCCCTGCCGAGTCCTTCTGCAGTGGGGGTTAAATTAACCGTGGGAGGACTGGGAACAATGCCAGCTCACCCTCCCCATTGCCAGACATGGGGACCTCCTGCCATCCCACACCCCACCACTATCCCTTCTGCCACATTCCCCCTTTCAGCACCCATTGCCCATACCTGTGCCATCCAGGGGACAGGGGGTCTGGCGACTCCTGACACCCCCAGGCCAGGCATCAGCACAGCACCAAAGCGAAAGTAGGAAGTGGTATTAAGCGGGAGCTCAGGCCTCCTCACACCCTGCTGGCTCCCTGAGGGGGGTGTTGGGCTGTGGGGTGCCCCTGAGCAGCCAGGGACCATGAGGGAGCTGCTCAAGCGACCTATAGCATCCTTCTAACCACCCTCCCCCTCCCCATACAGGCACAGAGCTCAACACCCCACGTCAGTTGGTGCATGGTTGGATGAGGTGTTGGGGGACAGTGAAGCACCCCCGCCCTGCACTCATGTGTGTGAGTGCATGTGTGCTGGCTGTGTGTGCACAACTGTTGGGGTGTGCACATAGGTGCAAGCCACAGACCTGTGGCAGGCATGGGCACAGGGCTGAGAGGGCACATATGTGTGCCTGCCCACAGTTGTACCCACACACCCCATGCCAGGCACCCCATGGGCAGGACACCAGCAGGGTGGCAGGGGGAAGGTATGTACCTGCCCTGGCAGCAGGCGGGAGAGGGGGTGCCGGGGGGGGCTGGGGAGGGGAGACGCCCGCCCGTCCTTGGCGCGGGTGCAATTCAATTAACGAGGCCTGGCTCTCGTTCAGCACAGACAATAAAGCTAATGGCCCTGCACAGGCCGGGCGCTGCCTGGCAGGGGGGGGTATGGGGTGCGGGGGCCATCTGCTAATTAAATGCGGGTGGGGGCTGGTGGAGCCAGCAGTGATGTCACCTCTCTGGTTCTAAGGGTGGGGGGCTATACCATGACACCCCCTGCCCGCCAGCCCTCTGCCCACCCTGAGTGACAGGCAGTGTCCCATAGCTGTGGGAGACAGCTATGAAGTGTTTGGGATCCTCTCAAACCCCCTGCCCCCTGTGCCCCTTCCTGGCACTGCCACCCATTAGGGCAAATGCAATTAGCACCCAGGCCTGACACAGCTGCTGCCCATGCTTGGCAGTGCCACCTGCCCCGCAGGCATGGGTCCTTGCCCAGCAGCTCCACAACAGCAGCGTGGCGGCATCTGGGGGTGCTGCTGCTTCCAGCCCCCCTTGGCATCAGCCTGATAGGTAAGGAAGGGGGTGATGTGTCCCCAGAGCAGCTGCAGTGTGAGGTGCACAGCATCACCTTGCCCTGGGCAAAATCTGTGGTGGTGGTGGTGGGGCACCTGGGGCTATGTTGGGGTGCCCTATAGTGATGTGTCCCCCTGGACAACACTGCCTGCAGCCCTTGGAGAGGGTACCCTGCTGACAGTGTGTGTGCGTGTGTGTGTGAGTGTGAGTGACAGGGTCCCTGAATGTGTTCTCAGGATCCTCAGAAGGGGAGAAGCAGTGTGGGGTGCTGGAGAGTGCTCGTGGAGGGGGAGGGAAGTTCCCTCCATGTCCAGGCACTGCCAATTAAGTTTTAGAATGGGCAGAGGGGGACTGGAAGGAAACTGAGGCAGGGTAGGGAGCTGGGGGGTCATTGGTTGAGCTGTAATCAAACCCAGGCAGCTAAACTTCTTCACCCCCAAACCAGAGGGGTCTGTGGCAGGGGGGAACACTGTTAGAGTCCGGCATCTACCCCAGGGGATGCTGTTCACAGGGGGCAGGCGGATGAACTGGGGGTTGCCGGGCTCTGAGCTTTGTGTGCGGGGAGGAAGAGAAGGAGGAGGGGGAGCGTGGCGGAGCTGGCTCCCACCCAAGCACTGCAGGACATGGGCGGGCACGGTGCTCCCTGCCTGGCTGCCAGCGCGCAGGCGACGCTGGGGGACCGGAGTCGGGGGGAGGGGGGGAACAGGGCCCGGTGGGACCTCAGACCCCCAGCCCGTCGGCGCACGTCCCCGTGCCCTCCACCGGGCAACTCCCGGGCACTGCCCGGGCACTGGAGCTTGTTGCATCCGGGGGGGCAGGGCTGGGTTTGGTCGTCCCCCCGGAGCGTGCCCTGGGCAGGGGCAACCCCCCTGCAACCCCCCCGGCTGGGTGAACCCCGGGCAGGGGCACCATGACCCGGCTGAGCTGGTGCTTTGCCACCTTGGTTCGCTGGTGGAAGTCCTTGGTGTCCTGCCTCCTGCCCCTCCGCACCGCCCGCCCCCAGGAGGTAAGCCTGCACTGCCGGGCACGGCATTAGGGTTAAGGTCTGCAGGGGGGGTCCGGAATTAAGGCGGGCTTCGGGGTGCAGGGAGAAAGGGGTACGGGCTGGCACTGGCTCTACCTGCTGCAGGCTGTTGGGGGTTAAACTGTACATATGCATGCAGAAGTGCCGGGCATGCCCTTTGTCCCTTCTGGTGTGTGTGTGTGTCCAGCATGGCATTGTGACCGCCCCCCTCCTCCCCCCCCCCACGCTCTCCCCCTGTAACCACCTTCCCCGAGCCCCTGCAGTGCCTGGCTGGAGGGGATCTGCTGGGATTGATCTGCTGGGATCTGGTGAACAGCGTTTCATGTGAAGGGTTCTGCTGGGATACCTGTATCCTTACAGAGTGAGTGAAGAGGCAAAGGGTGTCCCTGTGTTCTTACAGCACCCACAATGGGGGGACTCCTGTACCCATAAAGCATCCAGTATAAGAGATCCCTGTGCCCAGAAAGTGCCCAGTGTGGAGGATCCCTGTGCCTGTAAGCTCCTGGCACTTGCGAGCTCTGTTCCCATAAAGTGCTTTGTCTGTGTGGGATCCCTGTGCCCAAAAATGTGCCTGGCATGAGACCCCCCTGACTTCCAGTACCCGTGATGGGTTATCCCTGTACCCATCATCTCCTGGTGTGTGTGGGATCACTGTGCCAAATGATTGCCCTGCACAGGGGATCCTTGTGCCCACACAATGCCTGACATGAGGGACCTGTCCTGGCCGTGACCGGGAAACTGAGGCAAGGAGAGGGGAGGTTGGTAGAGGGCATGAGACTCCCTCTGTGCCACCCTCATTTGGTTCCTTAACCTTTGGAAAGCTGTCTTGTGCCCGGTGGGGTGACATGAGCCACTCTGGCTGCACCGAGGCAGCGAAGCAGGTGCCAAAGCCACTGTCAGGCAGCGCCTGGGGGAGTGCCACTGCAGGGTGGTGACAGGACAGTATGTGCCAGGGGCAGGGACCCAGAGGAGAGAGGTCCTTGACTGCTTGGGGACCCCAGCGTGTACATGGGACGCAGGACTGTGAGCTACAGGGGTGTGGGCAGATGCTCAGGGTGGGTGGCACTGTTTTGGGGTGGTGGTTGTGTGGTCGTCCCTGTGGATACATCCCGGTGCCCTTGTGTCCATGCTGTAGGTGTCAGAACGACTCAAGGGGTGTGTAACACACGTGTGCTCGTGCATGTGCATGTGTATGTGCATGTGCATGAGTGGGCATATAAGACTGGGATGAAATGCTGCTTCCATGAGTGTTGGTCCACAGCAGCTCTGTGAGGTGTGTGTCCCTGCATGGGTGTGTGACCTTAGCTCATGAGTGGGTGCTGGATATAGTAGGAGTGGGGCTTTACATTGGTATGAACTGTTAGAGGGGTGTCCTCAAGCCCTTCCCGTGCTCAGATGGACATCCATGCACAGAGGTGCCCACCTGCCATGCATGACAATGGTCAGGATATGTACGTGATGTCTGTGTGCGCCCCATGCATCCAAATGCAGTGCAGGCACAGGTCTCCTGGGAGGGGACATGGGGGAACTGGGGACGTGGTGACCACGGAAGGAAGGATGCACAGGACTCCTGCCAAAGCTCGGTCTTTGCATGCCTGCACTTGTGGTACCTGGGGAGGGTGTTTGTGTCCCTGGGCTAAGTGCCCCTGTCTGTAACCTCCCTGCTGAGAGAACGAGCCCTAAATGACGCCGTGGCCACCCGTCCCCCTTGCGTGACCCTTGTCCCTGCCCTTCTGAGGGGCCTGGGCTTGTCAAGGGAGTGAATGGGAGGGGGTGATTTATAGGGAGGGGTGGGGATAGCCCTCTCCTCTGGGGCTTTCATTTGTGAGCAGTAACGAGGCTGATTAATGGGGGCTGTAATGGCGGTGTGTGCATGGACAGGCACTCCCTGCTTGCTCAGTGATGTGAGCAAGATAATCCCCCTCACCCCGTTCCCTCCACCCCTGGGACCTGAGTGGCATGGGGGTGTAGGAGGTGCTGTCCCTATCTGTCGCCTGTCCCTGCTGGCACAGCTCCACACGGGCCAAGTAGGCACGCAGGAGCGATAGGGTAGCAGGTGGTGGGATAGGGTAGAGGACGGTGGGACAGCACAGCACTTTGGGAGAGTCAAAAGCCATCTCAGCGTTTGGGAAGGGCAGCCTTCCCTTTCTTTACCCCCCCTCCCCCTTGCCACCCTCCCCGGCCTCTCTGGGCTGCCAGCTGTATGCAGTGTACAGACGGGAAACTGAGGCACGGGAAGGAGGAGTGCACTACAGTGCCCATGGCCCCAACATGCCTGCGGCCCCTTGCCAGCCGTGGTTCATCCTGCCACAGTGTCCTAGCCTCTGGCGTGTCTCCCCACCCTGACTCACACCCTCATGGTCACGGCCCGCTGAGCACAAGTTTCCAGGATGGATCCAGTCAGCGCTGGCGGTGAGAGGGGGTGAGGGGACAGGACTGTGTTCCGCCCGGCCAAGGCCCCCAGGAGGGGATAGGGCACCCTGTGCCAAATCCATCCTCGTCAGAGCTGTGAGCTGCCAAGCTACTCTCCGTCCCATCTGGAGGTTGTCTCCCCTCGCTGAGGCCCCACAGCTTGGCGCACGGATGTCCGCCGATCCCTCCCTGTATCCCATCCCAGGACCACCCAGGGGACACAGCTGGGGATGGGAGGAGGGGACACCCCCGCCGCAGCACCCGCTGGAGGCCGAAGGAGGGATGGGGGTGAGGTGGGTGGCGGGTGCCCCCCGGCTCAGTTGAAGGAAATGGATACCAAATGTGTATGGGGGTCGAGGGGGAACGGGAAAAGCAGAGCCCCACTGTGGGTCCCCCAAGGTCACAGCCCCTCTGCTGGGGTTGAGGGGTACTGGTCACCGCTGGGTTCACCTCACCTCGGCCGGGGTGCCGGTGGGCGCTGTGAGGGTCGTGTGTGTGTGCGTGTGTGGGGGGAGGTGGCTTTGCCGTCCCCCTTCTCTCTCTGGCTGGAGGGGCGTTGTGGGCCCGGGGCGGGGCGGACGGGCGGAGCGAGGGGGCCTGGGGGGCTCAGCTGGCCGCGGGGCCGCGCCGCGGGCAGCATGACCGGGTTCTGCCTCTCCTGCCTGCTCTGGGTACGGCCCGCAACGGGGGGCACCGGGGGGGAGCGGGACAGCAGCGCGGTGGGGCCCGGCAGTGGAGTGTGGGAGAGGGGCTGGTCCCAGCAGCGGGCGGTGGATGGGGCTGGATTCTGGGGCGGGGGGGCCGGGAGGGATCGGGCCGGGCTGAGTAGGAGCGGAGACAACCGGCGGTGCTGGACCAGCACCGGGTCCGACTCTGGGGGAACTGGGACCGAGTGGAGCCCGACAGGGACGGCCGGACAGCGGGGCGGGTGTGGGGGCACTGGACCGGGAGCAGGGCTGGGAGGAGCCCCAGGGAGCTGGGGAGAGGAGCGGGAGAGCAGCAGAGGTGGGCAGTGGTCTCGGGGGTGCACGAAGGGGGGACCGGGATGGGATGCGGGACAGGAACGCTGGAGTGGTGTGTGTGTGTGTGTGTGTGCGTGCCTATGAAAGGGGTGTGGGGTTGGGGATGGGGAGAATGGGGGTCTGATCCTTCATAACACCCCCACAACACCCATCCAGTGGCACTGGCAAGGGGCCCCTACCATTGCCTGGGTTAAGGCTCTGCAGCCCCACTGGAGAGGAGAGAAACTGGGCAGACTGGGTACATGCAGTTTGTGCTGGGGTTTGGAGATTTATGCCCCCCAACCCACCATCCCCAAGGTGAGCTGTGCCCCAGGGTTCAGTGGGGTGAAAAGTGCTGGGTTGGAACCAGGCCAAAGGGCCAGACTCAGGTGTCTAGTGGCCCCTACCAACCCCCACTTTGCATCTTCAGAAAAAATGGTTGTCCCAGTTCCCCCCCGCTCTGCACCTCTCTGCAGTGCTGGGCAATGAACCCAGGCCTCCCAGCTCCTCCTGATTAATCTGGCATCTCTCCCCAGTGTCTTTTCCAGTCCAGGACACCTGGGTCCCCTTCCAGCCTCCTTGGGTCTGTGTGATGGGCGGGCAATGGCCAGAAATACTCATGACCCTCCTCCCAACCTGCCTGCATTGTGTGTGGGCTGGCTCCTGGAGGTGTATACCCACGGGTGGGTACCTGAATGGCAACACTAAGAGGTCCCCCAGCCCCACAGTGTATCCCCCTAGTAGTTCCTGGTCATGGGGGCAGGGAGGCTAACTGGTATCCTGCCAGTATGGAGCTAGGAGAGGGTTGTTTTGTGGGATGGGCTGATTCCCTGGCCTGCTGGGTGGCACTGGATGGATGGGCAGACTGCCTCCCGTAGCAGCTCCCGGAAGTGTGAGCATAAAGCTAAGCACTGGGTCTTCAGTCCCCCAGCACTGGGATGGAGCTGGCAATGGGACAAGCAGAGGGGACTCTGAGGGGTGGGAACGGGGAGAGCAGCTCTTTCCCTAGCGAGGATAATTACTGTTAATGAAGCAGGCCCATGCTGATGTGTGAGGCCAGGGTAGGGTCGGGGGTATGTGCAAGGGAGATGCATCAGCATCCCTGGGCATCTTGTCCGGGTCCCTGGGAGCAGGGGGTAAGGCCTCTTCCCGGGGCACCCCACAGCAAAGATACTGCTTTGCATATGCAAACAAGCTCATGGCATCGTCAGGCCTTGTTGTCACCCAGCAACTGCAGTATGGGAGCCCCAGGCCTGGGGGAGCTTTTCCCACGGCTACTGGATGGGTGACAACATACTTGTACACATGCATGTACTCTGATCCATGTGTGCCCTGGTCCCTTGCAGGGATGACACAAGCACCACGGACTTCTGAGGGACCAGCGAGTGGTCCTGTGGGAGCAGATACTCAGAGAAGAAGGGCTTGCACCTGCATGTACAGACCCGTGAGAGTGTGCCCACAATTGCACACGGGGACATGGAAATCTGCCCACATGTCTGCTGCTGCTGTGGCATGCATATGCATGCAGAGCACTAACATGTGTGCTGTGTGTAGCACACGCAGCACCCTCACATCCCCAGAGGTGTTTGCACACGCGCGCAGGCACGCAGTGCATGCATGTGGCCCTTTTGCCTACCCACGCGTGCACTGGGGAATCTGAGGCAGGGAGTTTTTGGAGTGGCTTATGTGGTACCCCAACACTTTGTTAACCTGCCCCCCCCAAGCTCTGGCTCAGTGCCCAGGCCAGAGGAGAGAAGGGCATTCAGGAGAGGGGGGGCTGCTGGGCCTCTGCTTAATCTCATTAGTTTTGGCATGAAAAGGCGGATTTACAGGGGCTCACGTCTTCATCTGGCAGAGGGTGGGTGGGCAGGGCTGGCATGCTGCCAGGGGGTGTTCCCCCCCCCAAACAGCTGAGGGGGAGGAGTTGGGGTGTATGCTGGCTGCCCACAGCTGTGCTAGGAGCCCCCCTTGCGCTGCTCTTAGCCCCTGTGTGTGAGTGCACACATGCTCTTGCACATTCACACCCTGCCACCTGCACATGCGTGGATCCATCCTGCATTTACACTTTTGGCATGAACCTCTCCGTTGCCATGAGCTGTGCCAGGCAGGGTGGGCATGGCCACACACACTAGGTGGCACAGCACACCCTATGGAGCCCTGTGGGACATCCCAGCACATGCTGCCTGGCGAGCACCCTGAAACACAACATGATGCTGAGATACCCCTCTGCACGGGTACCCTTCTGGAAGCACCTGCATGTACCCGTGTCTGTGCACATACATACATGTGTATTCACACACACACTGGCAAACATGGTGGAGTATGCACCTGTTTATATATGTGTGCTTGCATGTGTTCGTGCATACACAAATTTGCATAGGTGCACACGAGCACATGCATGCCGTCCTATGTGATTGTGCCTGCACACGCGTGTTCAGTGACACTTGTGCACAGGGACATGTGTGCTCTGGGAACATACGCGCGTGGGGGCGCACAAGTGCACGCCCCTGGGGACGCACGCACACATGCACGCACACACACACACGCACTCTCACTCCGCTGCTGCTCACACACAGTGTGCAGACGTGCAAGCAGCTCCTGCGTGTGCACGGTCTCTACACGGGCGCGTACACGCACATGCGAGAGCGCGCACCCCTCCCGCACCCACCACCAGGGGGCGCCGGAGACTACTTAAAGGGGCCGCGGGGATGGCGGGGGTGGGTGAGTGTGGGGGTGTTCACTGCTTCCCCCTCCCCTCCCCTCCCCTCCCCTCCCTCCCCTCCCCTCCCCTCCCATCTCTCCCCTCCTTCCTCCTATTCCCCCCCTCCCCCCTCTCCCCCCTTCCCCCCTTTCCCCCACCCCTCGCCCCCCGCCCCCCGCCGTCCCATTATCCCTGCCCACCCTTCACACCGTGCCCAGGGCTCCCCGGCCCCGTGTTTTGGGATGTGGGACACACA
The DNA here is from genome assembly GCF_003957555.1 of Calypte anna. NCBI lineage: Eukaryota > Metazoa > Chordata > Aves > Apodiformes > Trochilidae > Calypte > Calypte anna. The sequence goes on along the minus strand of NC_044253.1, from coordinate 15,835,600 downwards.
CCTGGGTGGAAGGAGGATGGAGGATGACCCCCTGCCCAGAGGGAAATTGAGGCAGGAAAGGGTTGAGTGCCCAGATCTCTGTGTCACCTCATTCCCACTGATGAAACCTCGTGTCCCTTCAGCCCCAGGACCTGGAAGCCCCCCCGGGACACACCTTCAAGATGACGAGCTTCAAGAAGGTGAAGGCGTGTGGCATCTGCCGGCAGGCCATCACGCGCCAGGGCAGCACCTGCCGAGGTGAGCTGGGGATTCAGGCACATGTGTGCACACATGTGTAAGTCTGTGCCACATGTGTGTGTGCTCACAGCCTCTGCCACGCCTGTTGGGATGCAGGCATTGCCACGGCCCCTTGCACGTGTGCTGTGCTGGCGAGCCCTGTGCGAGGAATGCGGGCGGAAAGACTGCTGGCCATGGGAACAATGTGGCTTCCTGCACCACAGGAAGCAACCCCAAGGGGACACAGGGCTTGGGCGGGGACCCTCATGTCCCCTGGGGGTGGGACATGTGGTTTTGCAGGGTGTTCTGGCCCCTCGTGTCTCTTGGCAATGGGACAGCTTTACAGGGTGTCTTGAGCCTGCATGTGACCTGGAGATGGGATGTGGCTTTGCTGGGATGCCGGGGTGGCATGATGATGCTCTGTGGTGGTGCCCTTTCTAAGTGTGTGACCTTAGCAGTAGCAAAGATACTCTTGCACTGACTCTGCAGATGTACTGTCCTCCGCAGGGGTGTGGGCATGAGTGTGCAACAGCAGCGTGCAGGCAGGTGGGGGCACAGACACTGGCAGCACCCCCACACTGCTGTTGTACACGCTGGTGCAGGTGTGAGGCCTCGTGAGACATGTTGGTGGATGGCCTCACTTCACACTGTTCATCACTGGGGTTTGCATGTGTGCCTGGTGGCACTAGGTGGGAAACGGCTTGTGTGTGTGGATGTGGATGAGTGCTGCATGCATGTGTGTGTAAAAAGCATGGGCACCCAGGTGTATGTGGAGGTGTCCCTGCAGCCTGTGCCTGGTGCCCAAGGTGCTCTGTGATCTGCCGTGTGGGTTGTCACTCCCTGTCCTGCCCTGTATGTAGGGTGCCCACCGCCTACCTGATGGCAGTGCCCCCTTTCCTGCCCCACTAACCATCTCTCCCCTCTCTCCTGCAGGCTGCAAGCTCTCCTGCCACACCAAGTGCCAAGCCAAGGTAAGGCTGGTATCCGGAGGCATGGCTGTCCCTGCCCAGAGGGGCACCGGGACTTGGAGGGGGGATACCATTGTCCATGCCGGCTGACCCCACCGGAAGGGCACCCGGATGGGCTGGTGGCTGTGGGCTGCTCATGGTAGCACTGGTGTCACTGGTTTGTTTCGGGGTGCAGCCCTGCTCAAGGTGAGGCTGTCAAGGGATCTCTGGCCTGGTGCCTGAAGCAGGGTGCCCTGCTTGTGGGTGCCATGCGCTGCTGGCAGCAGGCTGGCAGGCTTAGCACTTCTGCCTGTACCCTGTGCCGCTGGGGGCGGATCTGGCTGGGAGGAAAGAGCTGAGCCGAGGATGCCCGCTGGTGATGTCCGTCTCACCAGTTGCCATGCTGGTGGAGGGGGATCCTGCAGCAACTGAGGATCTCCGGGGAGCTAGAGGTGGGCACAGTGCCCGCTGCTTCGCTGCTGGGGCATGGGAGGTTGCATGTTCCTGAATCCCTGGGGAAGCTCATGTGCCAGGTGGCTCAGGGGCTGGCATCTCGGGCGGGAAGAGGCTGGCGCACCCCAGGCAGGACGCGTAGGCTGGGACGTGCCTGTGCCTGTGCCCGACTGGGCAGGGAAGGAGAGGAAGGGCCCAGGGGGCAATGCCAGGGGCTGGGCACGCGTCGGGCTGTGCATGGTGCTGCAGTGTGGGTGGTGGCGCGGGGCAGGTGCTGGGAGCAGCCCTGGAACCGAGCCCCAGCTGAGGTGTCAGAGGAGTGGGGGCTGTGGGTGCACCGTGGGGACATGCCTGGCACTCTGGGTGCTCAGCGGACGGGGCAGAGGTGGCCAGGAGGCTTGGTGGGGCTGTGCCACCCTGGGGACCTTGTGCCAGCCTAGGACCCTGTGCCACCCCAGTGACCATCTGCATCCTCAGGGACCCCGTGCCACCCTGAGGAACCCTATGCTCTCTTTGGGACTCTCTGCCATCCTAGGACCCTGCCAGCCTTGGGACCATATGCCTAAGACACCTGGGGTCTGAGGCCAGAGGAGGTGGCTTTGGCTTGATACTGGGGTGTCATGAGAGACAAAGGGGGCATGGAGAGACGGGATGCCCGCAGTATGGTAGACAGTGGTGGGGAGTATCTGCCAGTAGTTTCCAAGCAGGAAGGAGTGTCGGGAAGCATGTGTGTGTGTGTGTGTGTCCGTGTGTCCATGCGTGTGCTCCCAGTGGGAATTCTCTGATGTCTGACATGGGATTGTGCACCAATAGAGAGGGATCACACCAGGGTCTCAGCATCTGGGTATCCTGTGCACAGGAACAGCCTCGTGGCTTGCTCCCGTGGCTGGCTGCATTTCATTAGCCCCGTCACCCTTCCCACGCTCGCTGGAAGCTGCAGCCCCCTCAGTGGGGCCAGCTAGCCAAGGGCTGTGCTGCTGGGGGGATGCGTGCATGGGGCCATGGCCAGGGGCCTTCTGCAGAACTCCTTTGGGCCAGCGCCGAGGGAGGGGCTCCTCCGGGCCAGGCAAGCGGCCAGCTGACTCACACGCCGGCTTGTTATTGCAGGGTCTCTGGGGAGAGAGCATGTGGGGAGGGGGCTTGGCACAGAGAAAAAATGGCCTCTTGTCTACCTGAAGCCCCTCACATTTAACCCCTGCCCCCCCAGTAAACTTTGGAGTGGGAAGTTGGTCTCACCCACAAATTCCTGGCAGCTGTACCCCCGGAACTCTTCCTTCTCCTGCTCTGAAGATACTGCTGAGTTCCTGGTGTCCCCCTCTCTGTTGATTTCTGGCCTTGGATGGTGTCCCACCATGCTATTGGCAACATCTTCCCCTCGGTCCCCATCTATACTCCCTTGGGACCTGCTCTGGCACCTTGCTCTACTCTCCCGGCTGCCCCTCAGCACAGTTGGCTCCCAGACAGCCACCTCCTGGCCCAGAGGGGGAACCCCCAGTTAAAAACCACAAATGGAGTGGATATAGCGAGAGGAGGGGGAGAAGAGAGAGATAGGGGTGTGGGTAGAGGCGCTGGTGGGATGTGACTGGTTGTTCTGGAGGTGATGAGTGTGGGATGCCAGGGATTATTGTGGGTGTGATGAGGATATGGAGGAGGCAGGGAGGTTTTGGGGTGCTGGTGAGTGCTGTGTCCTCGAGGAGTCAGTGAGAGGTCAGAACTGTGCCAGGGCAGGCAGGATCTGTGCCTTGGCAGTGACCTGCACCCCTCTAGTTCCCCCATGACTAAGGGACAGTTCATGGGACAGCAGTGGGACCTGTGGCCTGTGGTGGCAGTGATGCTGGCGGGGTGCCCAGTGCCTGTGGGTGGCTCTGGCAGGGGCCAGGGCAGCCACACACACATCAGCTGGGAAGCACAGTGCTGTTCCCATGCCCATGTAAGGCCCTTCTTGAGCCCAGCCCCTCCACCCAGGGATTTTTCCTTGCTTAGCAAACCTCCCTCCCAGGGGGACAGACGGATAGATGGACACTGTTGTGTATCTGACCCCCCCAGCCTGTCCCCTTCCTCTCTTCCCACACTGATACTTCATGACTGAAGAAGGAGGGGGTGTAGCTTCCTTTGAAAAGTAGGGAAACTGAGTCTTGAAACCCTGCCCAAGGCAGTGGGAGGTGCGGGACACAGCATGGTGTGCAGTGCTTTTCATGGCAGTGGTCAGGCATGGGTGAGCCCTTGTCTTGGCACAGACAAGACCTGGTGGTGACACTGCCCTCCAGCTGGGATGGAAGGATGGGCCCAAGGGAGCTCTGGACAGAGGGGTCATGCAGATGTCTCCCAAGTCATGGAGCAAGGGAGGTGCTGGGTCTGTCCGTGTACCCTGTCAGTGTATGTGGGATGCAATCCCTCCAACCAGAACTGGATTTTGCCATGGTGCTGCTTGGAGAGACTTAGAAAAGATGGAGAATGATGCTTCTCCATGTGGCAGAAGCTCTCCCAGTGATGGCAGGTTTGGCTGAGGTTGGGGAGAGCTGTGGTGTTTGGCTGCTGAATTGTCTGGCGATTGCTGGCGGGCAGTTCTGGGAAGCATTGGCTTTGCTAGCCCCCAGGCCTGGCAGGGCTCCAGCCTCTCCTGCTCGTACCATGCCACACTAGGACCCACAGGTCTTGAGGGAGTAGGTGTCCTGGGCTGGGCCGAGCGGAGAAACTGAGGCATGGCACATGGCATGGGGCTGAGGCATCTGGGGGTTGCCTTGTCTCCTGGCATCTCCCCCCAGGGAGCTGACAGCCGGTGCTGGAGCCTGCTGGGCTGTGTGTGTGAGTGCATGTGTGTGCCCGAACATGACTGTACTTGCATGATTGTGTGTGCACACATGTGCATGATGACATATGCACACATGTGTGCATGAACCTGTGGGGCAATGCACGTGCATGCAAAAAACATCCATCTGTGTGCATGAATGTGCTTGTACACACGCGGGTGCTCACAGGCATGTGCTGCCAGCTTGGTGCCATCCATTCCCGCTGGCCTCACTCCAGGTCTGGCTTGTTTTTCAAGTGCCCCCCTGTGATGAGATGCCGGGGGGGAATGCTTTGTCCATCATTAAACCAGGGGCTGGAGCAGGGCCAGGGCTGGTCAGTGAGGCACGTCCTGGCCAGAGCAATCGCTCCCTGTGCCCATGGCACTGATGGGCCCATGGCAAGGGGGGGGATGCAGTGGGACTCGTGCTGGGGTGCACAGTGCTGGCAAAGGGGACATACGTCAGGTGCTGGGGAACCCCTTGCCTTCAAAGCAAGTCAGGGCAAGGAGGGGAAACTGAGCAGGGTGTGGTTTGGACCTTTTCTGAGCAGGCTGGCTTAACTCATGGTGATGAGTACCCCATAGCTGTGCCATGGCTGGGGGCTGCAAGCTGTGCTGCGGTGCCTGTGGCTGTGACAGGCATGGTGGCTGCAAGGAAGGTACATCTGTGTCCCAGCAGCAGTGGGCTTATGCTAGGGGACATGTGGCTGTCTCTGTCCCCGCTCATTTCCCCAGCCACTCTACCCTGCTGCCTCCTCCCTGCACAGCAGAGGGGGTGACGTGCCTGTCACATGGGGAGCTGCCTGTCCTGTCCCTCACCTCGATAACGCATCAGGAGCCACCTCCTCAGTGTTTCGGGACAGCTAATTAGCAACACCCCTGGTCTCCACAACAGCGCAGACAGTGGAGGGGGGAGGAATGCCACAGGAATGTGTCCTTGGCCCTGGCGCAGGCCCAGACAGGGTGCAGGACTGGGGGGCTGCCGGGGGTCAACCCTGCCCCGGTGCCGTGCCAGGTCATGTTTGCGCAGTGGGTCCTGGAGGGAGTTCTGGGCTTTATTTCCTCCCTCTTTCCTTTTTCTCCTTCTTTACGTCACCACCCAAATATTCAGTCTCTCTCAGCTCTGGGGAGGGGGGGGTGGGGGTGTTGGCTTGGCTGCTCTGAGGAGCTGGGGCCCTTCTCTGCACCCTCCGGGTGCTGCTGGGCTGTGGAGAGCAAGCAGGGAAGCAAGGATGCTGAGATTGCCCACATTTGCTGCACTGGTGAGCCCTGGGTGGGGCTGGCCTCAGAGGTGTTAGCTGAGGCAGTGGGGATCACCAGTCTCCCTCCTTGGGGGTTTCCAGGGCTGCATCCAGCCCCCCAGTGCCCTGCAGGAGTGGCAGTCAGGATCCCAGGACAGGGGCTCCTGTGGCAGGTCTCTGCCATGTTTCCCGTTTTTTTAATCCCTCCTCAGACCACTTTGCATCCCCCATGACCACTCCTCCTGGGACCCACTCTGGGAAGGGTGCTGAGTCCCCAGGGACCCCCAGAACCATCTGAAAGGTGGCACCAAACCCAAAACAGCTGAAAGGTTGGACTCAAGAAGGGTCTCTACAGATCCTGCAATGGGACTTCCATCTCCCTGCATGCTTTCACCTCTGGAGGTGATCCCTTTTGGTGCCTGTTCCCTGGGTTCCCCTTTTTCCCCGTGGATACGAGGTGGTGATGCTCAAGGGTGCTTATTTTAGGTCTCAGAGGTGGTGGTTCAGATGGGGGCTGGTTTCCTTGGAGGTGCTGGGGGAACTCTGTGGGATGCAGGGACCACCTGAGACACTTGGCTGACTGCTGAAGCCACTCCCAGCAGTGCTTGGACCCTCACGGCTCTGTGAAGTGGCTGGAGTTCAGGAATATTGTCTCTGGTGTTGTCCTGCAAAGGGGACACGTCATTTCCCTAGAGGACAGCTCCCGTCACCTACCCAGGGACGGGGACGTGCGTTCAGTGCCCTTTGCTCATCCACTTGCTTCCATCCCACTTAGCTGCTGACAGTTTCCCATCTGGCCCCTGCTCTTCCGCTGTTGGTGTTTCCCAAGGCCCAGGAGCTGTCCTGGGGATGCCTCTGGAGGAGCCATGGCTGGGGGGAGCTATGTGAGGATCTGTGCCAAGTCAAGCTGGGGTCCATGTCCCGCTCCTCTGGTGCAGGGCATTCATTGCCCCTCTATCCCAGCTGCAGTATTCCCCCCTTTTGGGATGCTTGGTTTTTGGGGCCTGTGATGTTAGTGGGTCTTGTTTGTGGATGCCAGTACATCCTGGTGGCAGGGTTTTCCCCAGAGCAGTGGTTACTGGGGTCTGGCCCTGTGCCCTTGGGTGCTGGGGAGGGCAGCAGGGCTGATGCTTGTTAGGGAGAGGTGAGAGGAGGTGTCTCCCAAGAATTCTGGGGTCCAGTGCTTTGTCCTTGGCAGCTGGAAGAATCTTCTGGTGCCTATTGGTGCTCCCATACCACAGCACCATCTGGCTTCCAGGGAAACTGAGGCATGGAGCAGAACTCCGGTGGAACTGCTGGAGTGGGGTTGCACTCACAAGGGAGATGCATCTTGTGGGAGTCTTGGAAGAGGGCAGAGGCAGAGCCCATCACCACCAACCACTCCCTGGTGACCTCTGGGAGGGGGTTGTCCCCGGGGTCTTGTCCCATGCCGGCAGAGCCAGCCCTAGCCTTTTGGCTGAGCCTGCAGTGTGAGGACGGAAATGCAAACAGGAACGGGGAGGCGTTGGGCGAGAAAATGTCAACAGCACTGGGCCGGGTGCCTGGCTCACTGCCTCCCCAGCCGGCTTGCTGCTCTGTGGGACACAGTGCTTGGTGGGCTCTCTGCTGCTAGGGGCTTCCCCCCTTCACTCCTGGGTCTCCCAGCACAGAGCACTCACTTGTGCAAGGCTGGGGCTGGGTCACCTCAGGGGTGGCTGGGGAGAACAGGGCTCCATCCATCCATTGCCACAGAGCCCCTGAGGAGGAAGGGAGATAGGAGGAAGGCAAAGGGGATGTTGGACACACCCCAGGTTCGGGACAGGCGAGTGGGGATTGGCATGGCTCTACGTGCCAAGGGACACAACCAGGGCTTTTCCAGCAGATTGGCTTTTATTTTTAATTGGAGGAGTGCGATGGTAATCTTCACATCCCCCCAAAACCAGGAGTGCAGGATACCCAAAGGACATTATTTGGTCCCCTAGTCCTGTGAGCAGAAATAGGGAACCCAGTCATGCCAGGGGGTGCCAGGCAGAAAGGGCCCCAAGCAGGGCCTCACACCCCTGTCCCTGCCACCCCCCCCCCCCGCCAAGGACACAGGGACGCCGGTGGCGTCACGCAAGGTGATAAGGCCCCGACCCCGCTGCGCCCCTCCACCCTCTGTGGCCCATCGGCACGGGGTCCGAGGGGCTTTGCAGGGGGAGGTGGGGAGATGTATTTTTTTGGGGTAGGGGGTGTCCTGCCCACTTGCCAGCACCCGTCGCCCAGGGCCAGCTGCCCGAGCTGGGCTCCCCGTTGCCTTTAAGGGCGTTTTGGGGGGAGGCGAGGGGAGCGGAGCGGGGCTGGACTTGGAGCGCGCCGTGCAGCTGCGGAGAGAGGGAAAAGTAGAAGAAAGAAGGAGAAGGAACGAGAGGAGGGAGGGGAGTGGTGGAAAAAGCCGCTCGGGCCCCCCTTCCTCCCCAGAGCCGGGGCTGGCACCCCGAGCTCCCCAGCCCCCGGCTGCTCCGCGGAGTGGAGGGAAGCAGGGGATCGGTGGGACCCCCCTGCGCCCCTCCATCGCCAGGGTCCCGCTTGCGGGGAGCGAAACCCTTCGGTCTCTCCCCCTCCTTCCCTCCCCTCCCTCCTCCCTCCCTCCTTCCTTCCTTCCTTCTCCAGGCTTGGCCCGGGGAGGGAGGGGGGCTCTGCCTGCAGTCTGCCTTCACGCCTGCCCGCCCGGGCGACGCCGGGCTCCCGCCTGTTCCCCCACCCCCCCCACCCCCGGCTACTCCGGCCGCCCCCGGCCGCCCCGCGCGCCCCCCGGGCCAGGTGAGGCTGCGCTGCCGTCCCTTTCGGATGTAGGCAGGCGAGATCCCGGATGGATTTCGGTAGCGTCATGAACCAGGTACGGGTGGGCGGCGGGGGCACGGGGGTCTCCAGCCCCCTCCCCCCCCGGCCCGGGGAGAGGGGATTGTGCGCTGCGGGAGGTGGCATCTCTTCAGGGGGAGGGGGCTAGTCGTGACATCCGACCAGTGATAGGGTGGTGCGTGGCTGGGGGGTTGCCGCCCCCCCGTGTTGGGGGGTCCCCAGTTCGTCCCCAGGAGTGGTCTCGGGGATCAGGGGAAGCTGGAAGGAGCAATGCAGTGTTCGCAGGGAGGAGAATTTGGGGAGGGGGTGAGGGCCGGCTGGGAGCTATGAGCTGCTCGGAGGGGCCGTGTCCCCCGTACCCACCTCGGCAAGACGACCTGCAGTCTGCCCCGGCTGGGGATACAGAGGAGCTGAGGTTTGCGTCCCCTTCGAAGTGCGTAGGGACCCGTCCCTGGAGACCAAGGACTGCGCGGGAAAGCGGGGTCCTCCACCGGCACCCCGCTCTCGCCCCACGGCCGCGAGGGGGACGATGCCGGGCGGGTGCCTGTCACCCCGGGGTGGGGGACACGGGAGGGACAGCCCCAGTCCAGGAGTCCATGGCAGCCTAGGGGTTAACCCCCCTCTCCGGTGTCGCCGCAGAACCGTCAATGGTTAAACACCGGGTTAATGAGTGGCGAGGAGCCCGGCTGCCCCGGCGGGTGCCAGGCCCCCCCCTACGCTCCCCCCTCTCCCGCCGAGCAGGGACCCCCGGCCCTCCGGCGCCGTCAGGCCCGCAGAGGGTTAAACCCGGCAGGGCAGGTCCCGGCGCAGATGTTTTTGGGCTGTGCTCCTGGGAGAGGAAACGGCCGAGCGAGGCATCAGCCTCTTGGTTTTAAGGGGAAAACAAGAAAAGAAAAGAACTGCTGCGTTCCTGGGGCGCCTGATCTCGCTTGGCATCGTGGTCAGCCCCCGGTGTGGGTGGTGGGGGGCAGCTGACAGGGACAGGGGGTGGCAGTGGCTGAACCCCGGGGTCTTCATGGAATGTGCTGGGGGGTGACATCTGCTGCGAAAAGAGTTTGGGAGTTTGCATCGAAGCAGGCACTCCTTGTCCCTACAGCATGGTGGCACTGGGAGGGCAGTGTGTCCTGCCTGGAGTCTAAAGCCATCCCAGGGGGTGACACCTCTGAGGAAAGTGAGTGGGGTGAAAATTAGCCCCCAGCCCACTCCATCTCTAATGAAACCTCTGTTGGCCGTCCTGCTGGTCCGTTTCAGGAAGGGCAGGGCTTGTGACAACTTGTGGGGCTGCTGCTCCCCCAAAGCAGGGCACTGTACATTGGGGCTGTGACTCTCTTTATTGCCTTCTTTAGGGGTTCCAAGCCAATGGGTCCATTTGCACCCTGACTTGTTTTCAGGGTCTGGTGGAGCAGAGCTGTGCCCTGCCCTGGGATGCTCTTCTGCTTGCTGTGTCAGCATCCCGTGCCTGGCCTCGTGCAGCCCCTCCCTGGGGAACCCTGTCATGGTGCTGGCTGCCCCTAATTACCCAGATGGAGGACATCAGTTTTGGGGGTGCTTCTCAGCAGTTCACTGCAGGATATTTAGCTCTAACTCATGGGGTGGAGACACAGCGCTGATCCCCATCTCCATCTGCTCTTGACTTTCCCCCAAGAGGTGAACCCCTGGGCTTAGTGCTTGGGGGCACAGACTCCCTGGGACAGATGTGGCCCGTTTGGGCACCTTGACCCCTTGAGGTAGTGCACAGCGTCATGGGCACTTCTAGGTGCCACTGATGCCATGGGGCAGCTCAAAGCCTGCATTGGAGTTTCTATGATGGGTCTTGCCTGGTGCTCCACCAGCATGGCTGACCCACGGGGTAGATGAGATCCATGGGGCAGGGACCCACACAGTGCCTATGATAGGGCACAGACAGCCTGTTAATGCGCCCACATGCTGGCCAGTCCTAAGTGAGTGCTCTGAGCAATCCCATGTCAGAATCCATTTGTTGTCCAGTTCCATGTGCGTATCTGTTCGCTCACCAGTCTTATGCTGGAATCCCTGCTCTGGCCAATCCTGCTTGAGAATCACTGCTCTTGACCAATCCTGTATGAGAATCTCTACTCTAACCAATCCCATGTCAGAATCCATGTATCAACCAATCCCCTGTGAGAATTTTTGCACTAATACCACGTAAGAATCCATACACTGACCAATCCTATGTGAGAATCCAGTGGTTGACCAATGCCATGTAAGAACCTGAGCATGAACCAATCCTGCTGTAGCCCCCAGCAGTAAGCTGTATCCCAGCCAGTCCCACTGATGGCTGCTCCCAGCCAGTGTCTGCTGTGGGAGCTGCTCCCATGCCAATCCCTGTAGCTGGTTTGGGGCTGGGGAGGTTGATGAGAAGCCAGGGGGACCACCATGTCCTCCACTGGAACAGGCTGGGTGTAGGGTGATAGATGCCCTCATGCCCTTGGGGCAGGCTGAGGGGCAGTGATCCCCACATTCTCCTTTGGAGCTAGCGGGAGGGGAGGTGGGGCCGTGACCCCCATGTCCTCCTTTGGGGCAGGCTGGTAAGGGGTGTGACCCCATGCCCTTCACTGGGGCAGACTATGGGCACTGTGGTGAAGGGTGTCCCTGCAGTGGGGTGGCAGCACCTATGGGTAGATGCTGGCAGCTGAGCATGGCTCGAGCTGTGGGTCTGGTGCCAGACAGGCTCTGGCCCACAGGGCCAGATCCAGACCTGCTGCCTGCAGATGTTGCCTTTTTAGGCACTGGAGCACAGCACATCCCTGCTTGTGGCCAGCCCTGTGCTGAGCCAGTGTCTGCTGGAGGGGCAGGGCCAACCCCTGTCCTGGGCATGCAGAGGCACCTCTATTCCCCTCCTGACCCCAAAAAACCCGTTTTCTCCACCAGCAGGCCTGGGGATGCTACCTTCTCCCCCTTCCCGTAGTTGGCACTTGTCAGTCCTGGGGCTGATTGCTCAAACCACCCCAGAGCTGCGACCTGCCCTTATTTGGGTTCAAACCAGGGCTATTTTGGTGCTGCTGCCTCCATCACAACCCCTTAGAGCTTCCTCGTGCATTGCCTCCCTTGTCCCATGTCCCCATGCTGGGAACAACCAGGGGCTACTGGGAGCTGTCAGCCTTCCAGCCATGTTGTGGGTCTCCGGGTGCGACTGGTGGCTCCTGGGGCCACTGTGTGGTGGAACAGCTGGTGTCCCATGGTATCTCAGCCTCGATCTGCAGGGCTGGGTACACCTAGTGACCTCTCTCCTGGCCCTGCTGTCTCCTTCCTGGTGGGGATGGTCTATGGGGCAACTCCCTGGGGATGTACCAGGGGATAGAGAGGCAACTGGGTTCATCCCGGCCTGGGGGGTGTCCTGGTATGGTGGTGGCTCTTTCCTGTGCTGAATCCTCCACAGGTACCAGCAGCAGGAGTGATGCAGAAGCAAGGCTGCAGCAAGGACTCAGCCCTGGCACGGGGCACATAGGGGACAGCATGGTGACAGTCCCTGGCCCAGCTGGAGGGTGGGCCGGGGATGCTCAGAGAGAAGCCTGGGAGCGGCAAGACCTCTGTGCCCCTGCATCAGCCCAGCCTGACTCACCCCAGTCCGCCAGCCAAGCCGCTCCCTGGCCCTTCGGCATAGCTGCTGGTTACCAGTGTCTGAGAGGAGGAACCCCAAAAAGAGCAGAGCCCCTGAATGCTGGCTGGGGCAGAGAGGGGCTGCATGGTGCCAGGGTGCTGCCCGATCCCCTGGCCCCCTGTGCCAGGGGGGTGAAACTCTGCATGGCTGGGCAGGGTGGAGCTGGGGCGAGGAGGGAGCGGGTGCAAATGGAAACATGCCGTCCTCCTGCCGGGGACTTGTTGCATAAACATGAGATTTTGCCAGAGCTGTGAGAAATGCAAGGGCAGGAGCAGGCAGCACGTGGTGTGGGCAGGGGGGACCTGACCCCTGTGCAGGGCAGAGGTGTGGAGGGGCAATCTCTGAGTCTGGACCCTATAGTCTTGTGTGGCTGGTAGGACAGAAGGATGCTGCTGGCAGACCCATCAGGAAGGGGGGAACAGGGTTGCTGTAGAGCGGAAATCCTTCCCTGACATCCCCAATTTGGAGTTCCCAAACTGTCCTCTTAAAGTGCCTGATGTGAGGTGCCAGAGGCAGGGCTCCTGCTCTGCCTCACACCACAGCTAAGAGGGGGTTTGGCAGATCTTGGTGGCTGCAGCAGGGTTGGAGGGATTGGTGAGGAGGAAAAGGGCTCTGCAGCCCTTTACTGTCCCTGGGACCTCCCTCTTGCCTGGGGAAGGGTCTTGGGTAGAGCAGAGGGCTGTGGGGTGCGTGGGTAGGTGATGTGCAGCCCCGCTGAGATGTGAATGGCACAAAGCTTAGATGACCTTGCTAGGGAGGAACAGGTCCCCTGGGGGTGATGTGGGACCACATGAGGTTCCCCACAAGGTGGCGTGGGCTGAACTTGTGTCAGAGCCACCCCAGTCTTACCCTGTGGGATGCTGATCCAGCCACCGAGTCATCATCTTCCTTGGCAGCTGCATTTCCAGCCTGCTGAGTGATTTGGGCAGGGGACCCCCTTCCTGAGGGCTGGAAGGAGTAGGATGCATTACTCCTCTCTTTCAGGATCCACATCCCTTCTGAGTAGGGGGCCCACAAGGTTTGTGCCTGCCTGATGCTGACTTGCTGTGTGTGGGGTCCAGGATGCTGGGGGATCCTTTTTGACAGCGCATCTCCGGCTCCAACCACACCAGCTGGGCTTGCTTGTTGGGTCTGTGTGCCTGGCTGAGGGAAGTGGCTCTGGTGTGCCAGGATCCATGCAAGGACCAGAGAGGCTGGTGCTGTGGCTGCTCCTGGCATCGCAAGGGTCAGCACTGGCCCGGATATCAGCTAGCTAGGGAATGTTTATCGGAGCTCCTGGGGAAGAGAAAAACAAAAACCAACACCCAGAGGAAGGGATATGCGTCAGAGATGGGCCTGAATCTCCTACCGACAGCCGGGTGGGCCATGTCACTGGCTGCGGGCCAGCACTTGCCCTCTTCAGCAGCCAGTCTGAGGGGAACCCCTGTGCTTCTCAGTCCACTCTGTGCCCAGTGCTGCACTGACCTAGCCTGCTGCTGAATCACAAGGCCCCTCCATGGAGGTTTGTGTCCTCTCAGCCCTGCTGGCACACTGTGGGCTGGCGCTACAACTTGCAGGGATGCTATAGAAGGAGTAGGACCCGGTGATGCCCCTGGGCACCTCTGTGGCTGCAAGGGTTATTTTGCTGTGGGAGGAGGAGGGAGAGGAAGGGTTTGGGAGGAAGGGAGATGTGAATGGTGGCTGCAGCATGGAGAAGGCTCTAGGGTGTCCCATTACTGGGTATGTGGTGAATGTCTGCGTCCCTCCAACCTCACTCAGTGCTTGTGAAGTGTATGCTGAGGTCCCAGCAGGGATCTGGTGTGCAGGGGCTGGTGCCTGAGTTGCAGCTGTTGGGATTTTATGGAGGAAGGCTCCCATGGGCTCCTTTGCCCTGGGGCAGTGTGGCCAGGGGCTGCCATGGTTTTGCTGACCAGGTGTTTACTTCTGGGCTTGGACATTTTGATGGTATTGAGTTTCTCTAGGTATGGTGACAGCTGACTATGAGTGAGCCATCCCATCACTGCTCTCCAGGGGATGACTGCAGGGTGTGCCCAACACTTTATGAGACATCAGAATGTCCCCACCACTCGTGACCATGGGGCCTTTTTCGCTGAGAAACCAATTTTGCTGATTGGCAAAATCCGGGTCTCGAGGCAGCAGCTCGGGGGATGTGGCTGCTGGGAGGGATGGGGCTGCGACCTGGGGGGCCGGGCGGGCGGGGGGCGGTGGGGGCTGGCGGGGTGGGCGGCAGCCCCGCTGCGCCTCGTTCCTCACATTCCTGGGCAGGGCTGCTGGGCGGCGGGGTCGCGGCGGCGGGGGCCAGGCAGCAGGAATGCAAACACCGTTTGGGGGGAAGAAGAAAGGCCGCTGTGTCTGCTGCAGCAAGACGAAACCCTGACCAGGGGTGTGCAGGTCCCGTCGCCTTTCCTACACCTCCCTGTACCGGGGAATGCAGGGGTCCCTGGGGACTGAGGTGGTCCTGGGGATTGCCGTGGTCCTGTGAGGGGTGGTGCTCTCACCGGTCCCGTGGGGCAGCAGGGATGCTTCTGCACCCCTGGGCCAGGAGCTCCACTTCCTTAGGAAGTGGTCTGTTGCCTAGGGCAGGGTCTTCCCTCTTCTCCTTGAACCTGGGTCATGTTTGAGCCAAACTTGAGAGGGGCAGGAGCTAAGAACAGCATGACATTCCTGCAGCCCTCATAAAACTGCCTTTCTGGGATGAGAGAGTGCCTGGGTTGGTATCTTCTGTGGATGGGAGGAGCTGTGTAGGATGAGCACAAGCCCATATTAGACATCAGAGAATCCGCTAGGGTAGGGAATTAAAACCACGGGCACCCCATTTTTCTCCCTTTCCCAGATGAAGCAGCATTTGTAGCCTGCTAAGCACTGATAACAGGAGGGGAAGGCACAGACCATACCTGTCTGTGGGACCAGCATGTCCCGTGGTGTGGGAGCTGTACCTCTTCCTCCATCACCAGCCTGTGGAACTGGAGCTGGCTGGGGGTCGGGGACCCTTGGTTGAGTATCGCCGTGGGGGAAGCACAGCGGTGTGCGGGGCATGGTGCGGGGTACGGCACGGCCCTCGCCGGCCCCGTCCGCGGCAGCTCGCTGCCGGAGAACATTCCAGGGAGGCTGGCGTGGGGCCAGGGCCGCGGGGCAGGGAAAGGGGCCTTTTATGGAAGCGTTTCTGCATTAGAATAAAATCATAATAATAATGTGCAGGGGAAGGGAGCGGGAGGATGAACCTCTGAAGAAAACAGAGAGGCGGGATGGGAACAAACAAGCTGGCGGCTGGGGAGGGGAAAGGCGCTGGGCATCACTCTGTGGGGGTGGTGATGGGGTACTTTGACTGGGGTGTTTGGGGCAAATCCTGCTTTTATGGCCAAGGGCAGGGTGTCCTTGTCCTGATTTGGTGGGGGACCATCCCCTGAGTGATGTTTGGCACGTGTGCTCGATGCAGGGACAGGGAAGGGGGTGGCTGGATGGGGGTCACTGCTCCCAGGGATATGCAGGGGATTCAGAGAACACAAGGTGTAACGAATCACACCCTCCAGCTACCGGCGGCATCTCCGAGCACACGCAGGGCTACAGTGGCTGTTCCCACTGCCCCCGGCACTGACAAACAAGGCACTGCCGCTCCCACCCTGGCTTGCCGCTGCTTCCCGGCGGACTGTGGTGCACGCAAAACCCAAGGTTAATTGTCAGTAATTGCCGCTGGTAATTAAGGTAACAATAGCCGGGCTGTTCAGCTGGCTGCAGGAGCGCTCACGAGGCTGGGATGGGGTTTGTTCCAGGAGCTACTTTTGGCATCAGGCAGTCGCCTCTTGCGCTGCCATGTCCAGCATGCCCACGTGGAGCTGGGGCTGCCCGGTTCGCCTGTCTGAGGACAAATGGCACCACCACCATGGCCCCGAGCCTGCTCCTGTCACCTGGGAATCCAACCATGGCTTTGGAACGCTGCCTATATGCCTGCACGGGGTGACTGGGCTGTTGGTGTCCCCATCTGCCCCTTGGGCAGGTGCTGAGTTTGCTGGCCTGGGGGGATGCTCTGCAGCCTGGTCCCTTCCCACACCTCATGCTCAGGGTTGGTCTAATCCGGGCCCTTTTTCTGCTTCCTTGCAGGCTGTGACCCCCTGCTCCCCTGCTGCCAACTATGAGCTGGTAAGTGAACCCCGCCGGCACAAGCTGTGGGTGGCAGGAAGGGCTCTAGGGAAGCTGGCTGGTATGAAACCCCCTCTTCTGCATTGGGTGTGGGGCTTTCTCTGCCTGGAGGCTTCAGGGCACCCCTAAAGCCATAGTGGTCCTATGCTGGGAGTAATGTCCCTCCGCTCCTCCATTTTAGTGCTGTGTCCTGCAGTGGTGATGGCTGCAGGTCATCCCATGTCTGAGCAGCACGGGTTGGGGAAGCCCAGCCATCATGAGACTCCTGGAGCCAGCAATTTTTGGGGAAGAGGGGTGTGTCAGTTTCTTGGGGGACGACAGGCAGATGGGACGTGACTGGCCTTGGCTCTGGGGTCCCCTGGCGCCGAAGGTGTCCCCTCCCTGGCTGGAGCTGGGGCGGTTTCTTGCATGCCTGGAGATGGCTCTACCAGATGTGCCTTTGGCTCAGGGCGCCCAAGGCCGTACGTTGTGTCCCTTGTTATTGTCACCCATTTCTTTTGTCCCTCCTGGGGACCTTTAATGAGCAGCTGGGGCAGGGGCTACACAAAGCCCTTCCCACCCACCCTTTTATCTCTTGACACAAGGAAAACAGCTGTGCATCCCATCTCTGGACACTCAGTTGGTGTGGGGATGCTGGGCACCCGTGCTCCCTTGCCATCCTGCTCCAGGCTATGGCAGGGCTCTGAGCATGGCAGGGCACCAGTGAGGAGAGCACTGTGAGCAGGAGCATGCCTGGGGCAGAGCTTTGGGAAGCATGGCATGGCAGTGCCCACCAGGCAGCATCTTGCTGGCAGAACAGCCCCCCTGTCCATTCGCCAGCCTGGCTGTGCCCGTGGCAGTGGGCAGAATGGGCATGTGGTGGTGGAGAGGCTGGCATTGCCAGGGGCTGGGGCGGCCGCCCTTCCTTCTTGCTCCGGACATGTGCCAAGGCTTGCTGGGGCAGGCGCCAGTGAGAGGAGGCCCTGGCGGGGTTTCAGCTCTGGGCTTGGCAGCCTGGCAGTGCTGGGGTGGCCGTGCCTCATGAGGGGCCTTGGGCTGGGCACCCTATAGTTGAGCAGAGGTCTTGCCTGAAAAGTGGGTTTAGGGGATAGTCCTCTGCAAGCACACATGGGAGCCCCAGCAAGGGGATAGGGTGGGAGCAGAGCGTGCTGCCCACCTTGGGGCCCCGGAATGGTTATCTGCCCCAGGTTTAATCTCTGCCTGCACCCCCCACCCCTGCCAGCCTCCTTGGGCACTTATCACTAGCAAAAACGTTGGCTTTGAGCTGGGACCGTTATTGCGGCTTGGGGAGGAAATTGAAAGGAGTTTGCCCCATCCCGTGGAAGTGGCAGCCCTGACCCTGCTGCCAGGACCAGAGCAGTCTGGTCTCAGGGGTTCTGTTGGTCCCAAGACCTCCATGAGCCACCCAGCTGGGTTCCTTTGCCGTGCCACCCACAGGCACCCCAACCAGCTGTCCCCAGATAGAGCAGTCTGCCTCCTGCTCCCTTTATTTGGAATCCAGACATTCTCCTCTGCCCCAGGAAGATAATTCCTGCCCCCCAGCCCCATGTCAAAGCTCTGCATGGACTCCAGTGGCACGTCACCCAATTTGCCCCTTTTTTTGAGTATGTTGGCCCCCTGCTCTGCTCCTGCTGGGGTCCTTCACCAGCTCTGTGGGGCTGGGTTTATCTTGGGGTGCTGTGCCTGTCTGTGGCCTGGGGCCAGGCTGGGTGTGGGACCATGCCGAGCTCACCCCATTATGGCGAGACTTCCTGGCTATGGGATCTGTCCATGCATGATCTGGATGGGATCCCAGAGGTGTGGGGGGCACTGGGTACCCACCATGGAGAGTGCCCAGGGTTTGGCTGAGCTCTTTCCATCCCTGACAGTGGCCCAGTGCAGCGGGTGGCTGCCAGGAGGCAGAATGTCAGCATCCTTGGTACTGGAGCATTGCCCCAGCTCTGTATTTGTGTTTCGAGGGATTCTCAGCCTTTAGGAAGAGCAGACACGTTCTTGGGCAGGGAAGGAAACAGGACCGTGGCGTGTTTCCTAGGAAGAGCTAGAAATAGCCTGGGGGAACTTTTGACCCCAGCCCCTGCTCTGTGTGCTTGTCTCTCTTTCAATCTCTCTCTCCTTCTCTCTTGCTTGACTTTTGCTCACCCTCCCCTTCTTCCTGCCTGACTGCAGCTGTCCCCGGGGGAGAGCATCACGAAGCAGGTAGATGCCTTGGTAAGTACTACCAGCCATGGCAGCTGGTCTCTGTCTTGAGACTTTTCAGAGGGTTGCTTGTGCCTCTTCCATTGCCACAAACACACCCCACAACCAAAATCCATCAGCCTGGGATGTTCGCATGGTCTCTCAATATCCCTGGTAGTCTCCAGCTCCCCCTCCCTGCCAGCCAAGGTGATGACTGCCATGCCAAAAGCCAAGTCAGATGCCAAGGGTTGGTGGCAGAGGTGGTGGTGGAACCCAGCATGGGGGGGGGGGGAAGGATTTTTGCCATAAATCTAGCTTTCCTGTTCCAGAGCTGGGGATATGTTATTTAATCTGTGGACATGAAATTGCTAAGATAGTGTAGACAAATGCACTGCCAAAGTCAACGCGGACGGCTTCCCCCTGCCCGCAGCCAGCTTGCTGGCCTCCCTGTACACCAGGGCTGGGACCCAAGGGATGGAGGCAGACATAAAAGCCTTCCTCACCTGAGAGCTGTCTTTGACCTGTCTGTTTGGTTGTCCAGGACATGTTTCCAACCCCTCTCCAAACTGTCTAAAAAGCATCTGGAGCTAGAAAAATCCATCAGGACAGTCAGGAGCCCACTTTGCCAGCTTTGCTCTCTTGTTTGGGAAGTTTCCTGATATTTCTGCAGCCTTTCTCATGCCTCTGATCACCCTTTCCAAGCAGAGGGGACCTGCAGGTTTTGGATGCTGCCCAGAGCTTTGGGACATGCTGAGCCAGCCTGGGACTGTGAGGTGGATGCTCAGTGGGGCTGGCAGGGGACTCTTCAAATTAATGTGGGTGGGACCAACCTGTCCTGTGCTGGGCTGGACTGGGACATACTGGCTTGGCCAGGGTCTCTGCTCCAGAGGAGACCTTTGCAGGGTCTCTCAGCCCAGCGGTGGGCAGCAGTGTTTAGTAAAGCGAGTGCTGGCTCCTATCAGCTGATCTTGGGCAGTCTTCCCCAGGCAGAGTCAGGGGGTCTCCTGCTGGGGTGGGGGATGCTGGAGAGCCCTGGCCACAGGCACCCACTCCCCTGGCCAGGAGGGTGCTTGGAGCAGAGTCACCATGCCATGGAAATCGATAGACAAGGGTCTTGCCATGGTCAGGGTATGGAGAGAGAGAGAGACTGTCATTCATGCCTTGCTCGTCCTCCTGTGCCTCAGTTTCCCCAGCTGGAAGAGGAGGGTGAGTGCTAGTTTTCCCATGTCAGCTCATCTGATAGGAAGTGCTGCAGTTTGCAAGGCTGCTGTGGCTGGGTGGGGTGGCACGGGCTGATGGGGCTCCCCTGGATGGTGGGTATGGGGACCCCAGACATTTCCTGCTATGAAGGCTATCCCGGCCCAGTCACCAGTGGATCATGCAGGGACAAGTCACCTCTCAGGTTAAGGCTTGCTCCACGCACCTCGACTCTGCTCAGGGAAGATTTTACCTCTCTATGTGATGTTTTAACTTCTTTCCCCCCAGCAATACCAGGGGATTTCTGGGGTGAGCAGAAATTTCGGGCACCCTTGGGGGTAGATTTTCGCTCCTGTCCTTGTTACCTCTGTGTGCTTGAACAGGGCTTCTGCCTCCCAGAGTGTCTTCCAGCAAGGAAGGGAAGCCTGGCGGGCTGCTGAGCCCAGCTCTTGCTCTGCTGGGCAGCCTGACCTTGAAAGGGGAACATGAAGCCGATGGAGGGTGACGCTTGGCTGCCTGCGGGAGCAGCCCTGGGACTGTGCTGGGTGACAGAGTGTGAGAGGCGCTGGGGAAACCTCTCCCACCTTGTCGCCTTCAACTGTGCAAGTGGCGGGATGCTGCAGCCCCAAGGAGGGTGACAGCAGGTCCCACAGTACCAGGAACAAAAGGAGCATCCCAGGAGCTGGCTGTGGGATGCATCTCTTGTTCATGGATCCTTCTGGAGGCTTGGGATGTTCAGCCTGCGTGAGATGAGTCTTTAAATGACTCCTGCTTGTTAGCTAGAGATACTAAAACTAATGAGGTGTGAGTGTGTTTTTTCATAGCGGTTTTTTTTGGAAACCCTGCTTTGTTTTTCGGCTGAGGTCACGAAGTCACCGAGCAAACCGGCTGCAGATGAAATTCTTGAGGCCAGAGAACATGCATAAATAGAAGTTTCCTGCTCTGAGAGCTCAAACATTTCCTCCCAGCATTCGGCTCCGCAGAGCTGGGGCCAAAGCAAACCATCGTGCCTGGCTGGCTCCTCCTGGCAGCTCCGCTGCTGCTCGGGCAGCCAACCTGCCCCTGCTCTGGGCAGGGCCAAAGCCTCTCTGTCCTGCCAAGAGTGTGCCCAGAGCCTGGCTCAGACTGGAGGGACTCATGACATGCCTGAGACTGTCCCACCACCTGCAGTGTTCTCTTCAGAGGTCCTCTGAGACCCTGAGCCAAGGCACTGGCCCTGCACTGCCCGTGGTGGCTGGTCCCAGCCACACGGGGGTTGTGAGAGCTGGGGTTTGCTGGTGGTTGTGGGGGGGGGGGCAGTGGTGCCATGGAGGTGTTTAGTGTCACCACTAAATCTCATCAGTGGGATTTGGAGATAGTGATATTTTGGGGGTGCTACTGTGCACGGCGCAGTGTGGTGGGGATGGGATGCTCCAGCAGCACCATCGCACCTGGCTCTAGCATGAACCCTGTGCTGGCTGTGTGCTGGGTCAGGGCAGTAACTCATTTTCCTCTGATTCTTTAGGATGCCACAAAATCCCCCAGGAGTGTGCAGTCACGCCGCAAAATGTCCAGGTAGATGCCTCAGTTTACCTTTTGTGTGAACATGTCTGTCGTGCCTGAAACCACAACCCTTTCTCAAACACTTTGGTTCTCCAGGAGTGTTGCAGCTGGGAGATGCTCCCCATGGGGAAGACATGGTGGTTATGACCCACCATCCCCAACCTGGGGTCTCCAAGACACATCAGTAGGTCTGGGAGGAGGGGAATGACTGCGGTCAGCCCTCCCGCTGCATCCTCACATGTCACAGCCCATCTTGCTTAACCCCAGGAGCTATGCAGAGTGGGTACATCTCACCGTGTCCCCTCCCCATGCCATGTCCTGACAGTGGTCCCTTCTCTCACCCAGGAGCATGAGCCTGACAGCAGCCATGGAGAACAGCTGTGAGCTGGACCTGGTGTACATCACGGAGCGGATCATTGCCGTCTCCTACCCCAGCACGGCTGAGGAGCAGAGCTTCTGCAGCAACCTCCGCGAGGTGGCCCACATGCTGAAGTCCAAGCATGGGGACAACTATGTGGTGAGGAGCATGGCTGGGTCTAGGATGGGGAAAGGTCTGGAGTGCTTGGGCCCTGGGGATGGGGTGCTGTACGATCTGGGATGATGCATCCTCACCTCCAGCTGGCTCAGCTCTGGGGAGAGGGCCTTTTGCACCAATGTGTGGATTTTTGCCTAACATGAAGCTTTCCAGTCCTTTTTGGACTCTGTGGGAGTTTTTAGCCATTGCATGTGGCAAGGCATTACTGGGATTAATATTTGCTGGGAAACCTCTCATGGGTAGCTTTGGGGAAGTTTTGTGGTGAGGAGGAGGTGAAGGTTGGCAGTGATCCAGGAAGGTGCCCCCTCACTCTGTCTTTCTTCTTCCCTGAAGCTTTTCAACCTCTCTGAGCGGAGACACGATGTCAGCAAACTTCACCCCAAGGTGAGTCACAGCTGTGAGGAGCAGAGGAACTTGGGGCAGGGCTGTTTGGTGCTGGCTCCCTTCTACAATCTGTTTGGCAGGAAAAGCCACCCGTTCTATCCCACTTATCTGGTTGTGGAGAAGAGAGTGGGAAAGCCCAGAGGAAATCACCAGGGCTTATCAGTTAGTTTGTGGGGTCAGCATAAACTCTCCCCCCATCTTCAACCCAAACCTGACTGTTGGGGCCTTTTGGTGACCTCTCTAAGGCATCATCTCCATCCCTGTGACTGTGGTGGTGCCCTGGACAGCTGAGCTGGGTGACCCAGAGAGGGGCTGAGATCTGGCACCCTGGTGGGCCCCATAAGGGCAGGGGTCTGTGCAGTGGACTGCAGTGGTGCCCTAGGCTTTACGTGGCTAGTGACTGTGGAGGTGGTGGAGCCTGGCATGGATGTGACCCCTGGCTGTCCCTGCTTTCCCACCCAGGTGTTGGATTTTGGGTGGCCTGATCTGCATACCCCAGCGCTGGAGAAAATCTGCAGCATTTGCAAAGCCATGGACACGTGGTTGAATGCGGCAGCACACAATGTGGTGGTGTTGCACAACAAGGTGGGCTGGACCATCTCCCTGGGTGCACACTCACAGGAGTTTTGGGACTGCAGGGACGTCACTGAGCAGCCTCAAAGGCTCAGGGATGCAGGGAATGTGGTGGTTTCTGGCTTGGGCTGTGGGTAGGTGTTAGTGTGTGTGTGCATTGATGTATGTCTGTAGGGGTTGGGGTGTGCGTATAGGTCTGTGCATATGTCTATGCATAAGCACTGGACTGTGCTTGACTGTGTGCAGGGTGGCTGTGCCCGGGTGCTTGCAGGCGCTGCTGTCCCCATGACACCCCCCTTTTGCTATGTGCCCATAGGGGAACCGCGGCCGGCTGGGGGTGGTGGTGGCTGCCTACATGCACTACAGCAACATCTCGGCCAGGTGAGAGGGACACATGGTCCTGGGAGGGAGCTGGGACCCACTGTCAATCTCCATCCTGGCAGTGCTGGGGTGCTGTTGCCAATAGTTTCATTTGATCTCATCTGCCCTTTTGTTCCCACAGCGCTGACCAGGCACTGGACAGGTTTGCTATGAAACGTTTCTATGAGGACAAGGTGGTGCCAGTGGGTCAGCCATCCCAGAAGAGGTGGGTCCCAGCATCTTGTGTTCATGGCCAGAGTGGTTGGGTGCAGAGAAGCAAAGGGAGATGCTCTGTTGTGGGCCCTGCCCCTGAATTGCCTGTCTACCCTCCAGGTACATTCATTACTTCAGTGGGCTCCTCTCTGGCAGCATTAAGATGAACAACAAGCCCCTCTTCCTCCACCACGTCATCATGCACGGCATCCCCAACTTTGAGTCGAAAGGTGGTAGGTATCTCCATGCCACCCTTGAGTTCGGCTGCCATGCACACACCACCACACCATGCTGCATGACCAGGCTTTCTTCCCCAGGGATATTTTCCTTGATTTCCTTGGCAATTTGGATTTCCCTTTCCCTCTCTGTGACTGCTCACTGTAGCAGGGCACTCCCCTTTTCCCCCAGAGATGCCTTTGGGAGGTGCCCCCCCCGGGGCAGAGCTCCCGAGGCACTAACACCAGCTGTGGGGTGATGAGCATTTTCCGATGACTTTTTGGAGCGTAGTACCAGATTGGGATGCAGTACCACTCCTGGTGCCAGTACCCAGAAGCTGTCAGTCACTCAGAGACCATTGTCTCACCTCCATCCCAAGCCAAGCATTTGCTCCAGGTCCTACAGGACACAAACTGGGCTAGAGGAGCTTTCTTCCTTTCCCACCCCACCTAGAGCATCCCTTTCTGCTCATCCCAGATGTTGCCCATGGCTGGAGCGCGCCAGCTGGGGTGGGGAGTGGCTGTTTTCCTTGGCTCCCTCCCTGTTTGGATTTCTCCTCTGTGACTAATCCCTGCCCTGGCCCCTCCGCCCTCCCGGCTAACAGCAGCATGCCTTCTCTCCCCGCCTTGATGTCTTCCAGGTTGTCGGCCCTTCCTGAAAATCTACCAGGCCATGCAGCCCGTCTACACCTCGGGGATCTAGTAACTATCTCCTTACCATGGAGCTGGGGGTTTCCCTCCCCTCCAGCGTGGGTGGGCTTGGCAAGTGGGGGGAGATGGAGAGGGTCAAGACCAAGTCCCCAGCGTTCCCAGTGCCCTGTGCTTAGTCTGAGGTCCAGGGAACAAAAAAAAAAAAAAAAAGCTCCCCTTTTCCTCGAGGTGGTCACTGGCTATACTGGGCTATACTGGGCCCTTCTGCTGGGCAGGATGTAGTGACTCGACGTATCAGCAGAGGGAGCCCGGGGCTGCGTAGAGCCTGGGGCTGGGTGTCTCCGGAGGGAGCAGGCACAGTGATGGGGACACCAAGCCTTCCCTAGGGAATGGAGGCGTTTCTCCTCTCCTTGCCCAAAGATCTTCTCCTCCTGTCTGGAATCATCCTAAAAGCTCTGTTTCTTTCCCAAATACTTTCCGCCCATTTTAAGCTCCCCACGGTTTACCCAGATACCATTTTCTGATGCTGCTCCCAGAGCAGGTGCTGGTAAAACAGGAGCTGATTTCTCCAGCCACTTTGTTGTTCTGCTGGGGCCTGGGACCCTCCCTGGAGGGAGCAGAGGCCCTCACCTCAGGGCTGTTCCCAGCTCACCCCCCTGAATCAGGATCTCCCTTCCCTTCAGCCGGGCGTCCCCATTAGCTGAGATTTACTGCCACCCAAGCCTACCCTTTCAGCTTTTAATAGACTGTTTATGGGATTCTGGTAATAAACTCCAGGTTTATCTTGCCTGTGAAATCCAACTCCCTTCTTCCCTCATCCCCTACTGCTGACGCCATCACCCAGAGTCAGCCCCCCTGTGCCCAGAGAGGAGAGGGAGTGCTTCTGCCAGGGAAACTGAGGCAGGGAGGGGACTGTTCTCCAAGACCTCTCCCTCCATGTCCCATTCTCTCTTTGACGCAAGGGAGCAGGGTTGACAGCCTTGGTAGCCCAGCCCCAGCAGCCAGACCCTCCTACCTGGGATTTTCAGTTTCTCCTTCCTGTGTGCCTCTCCCTCAGACTAGATGCCCTTTGGGGTGGGGGATAAGACCCTCCTTGGTTACCTGCAGGGCCAGTTCCATGCTTTGCACCTTTCCTGGATGGGTTTGGGTGGAATCAGCTGGTGGAGGTGGTGCTGGGAGCTCTGAGGGGCCTCTGCACTGCAGCTCATATCCTCCTGCCATCCCTCTCTGCAGCAACGTGCAAGGAGACAGCCAGACAGGCATCTGCATCACCATTGAGCCTGGCTTGCTCCTCAAGGGTGATATTTTGGTAAGGAGCCTTGATTCAACTCCCCATGCGGGGAGCAGCTGGGAGAGAGCGAGGTGGTCCTTGTGCCTTAGGACTGCCTGGTTCCCTCTTGCCCCTCCCCAGGGGCTGACAGATGGGTTTTGCACCCCTCTGCAGCTGAAATGTTACCACAAGAAGTTTCGCAGCCCGACCCGTGATGTGATTTTCCGTGTGCAGTTCCACACGTGCGCTGTGCATGACCTTGACGTTGTCTTTGGCAAGGAGGACCTTGATGAGGCCTTCAGAGGTAACCGCCTCAGCACCTCCCCACCCAAACTTGCTTCTCCTCCCTCCCCTCTGATGCCATTCCTAGCACTGGGACATCTGGGAACTCACCCCAAGTCCACACTGATGAAACAGAGCACACCTGCTCCATTCATGCATCCCATTGGTTGGGACATACTTCCCCGAGGGATATACGGGTATCCCTTACTAGCTCTCATCCTTGTGCTGGCTGGGGTGGGCACCCTGCTCTCAAGGCATGTTTGGGGAGGCTTTCTGGGTGCTTTTGGAGGGATGAATTGAGATGGTCCCTTTGTTCTGCTCTCTCCTTCCCAGATGACCGCTTCCCTGAGTATGGAAAGGTGGAGTTTGTGTTCTCCTACGGCCCTGAGAAGATCCAAGGTATGGATGGCTCACCACTGCAGGGGTTTGGAGCTGGATGCTGACTCCTCTGCTGCTCCACAGCTCTATTCCCTCCTCTCTCCCCATGACTTCCCTCCCCTCTCCCCATGACTTCCCTCCCCTCTCCCCATGACTTCCCTCGCGTCCTATTTGCAGTTCTTTTGTCACCAGTCTGGGATAAGGGGTCCAGGCAGTGATGCCAATCTGGGAATACCCATGGGTGCTCGATCACCTTCTTGTCTCTTCTCCAGGAGGCTGCTTGGGGACAGAGGACCCCCCACCCAAAAAGTCCCAACCTAGACACACTTGCTGTCAGTCCATCTAGAAAATCCCAAAAGCCCCAGCTGGCCTTGTGTACCTTTTTTGTGTACCTTTTGTGTGTCTTGATGTACCACCTCCCATGCCTATCCATTCCTCTCAGTGTCCCAGTTCCTACATGACTCTCTTTGCCTTGTCCTATGCCCTGTTTTCATTGGCTGTGTTTTCCCTCTGTCTCTTCCCTCCATCTCACCACATGGGCTCCACTGTCACACCAGCTGACTGTCCCACCTCTTCCCAGGTATGGAGCACCTGGAGAATGGGCCCAGCGTCTCCGTGGACTACAACACATCTGACCCTCTCATCCGGTGGGATTCCTATGAGAACTTCAACATCCAGCGTGAGGAGAGCGTGGAAGGCACCTGGACTGAGCCTCCCCTGCCCAGCAAGCATTTGGAGAAAGGTTAGAGTCATGGGATGGTCGGTGGCCAAAGTGTTCCCATGGGAATTCTTATTACACTGGAGAAGGGCACACTGCTGGGCAGCAGAACTGGGGGCAGGTGGCTGCTGCTGGAGGAACATGTTCATGGGGTGGAAGAGGAAGATCTTGTGGACTTTCCCTCCTGCCAACAGTACCAGAGAGCTCACATTCTTTTTCTGACACTTTTGCTCCCAAAGCCCAGTTTGAACAGAATAGAATCCAGCCCTTTTTCATACCCCAGAGCTTTCATACCCCAAGTCTTTCAGGAGCAGGACCTAATGGGGCAGCCACTAGGTCTCCCAGCTCCTTGTGGTGGAACATAGCTTTATCTCAGTTTCCTTTGAGGGATGAGGACACCTCACTGCCCCTGGAGGGTCCACACCATGGTTTGAAGGTAGGAAAAGCCCCTTGAGCACCTGTCTGGATATGGCTAGTTGACCACCCTCACCAGTTTGTCAGGAAGAGGCAGTACTTTTGGGCCCCCGACCTGGCAGTGAAGCCACCTGTGGCTGAGCAGATGCCTGAGCTTTCCTGGCCTGATCTGATCAGGCATCCCCAGACTGGGGACAGCTGCAGTCCCCAGTGTCTCTAAAGGTCACTGGCTGCTCTGAGTAGGAGCTGTGAGCAGCCAGGCTTGCTGGGCAGGGTGGGGACTCTGGGTGCCCAGGCCAGCAAGGAGGTCCTTGGCTGTGGTGGGGCCACTCTGGGGCTGTAGCCGGGGCTGCTGCAGGGACCTGGCACTGGCACCTGCCTTGGCACAGGGCGGTATAGGGCAACTCGTGACACATGGGCTCAACTATATGGTGGGGAGTTGGGGGCTGTGGGTTCAGCCTGAAGGGCTGTCCCCACCAGAAGCTCAGACTGTGGCTCTGCCCCTTCCCCGAGGTGCAGGACTGGCTGGCAGCCCCTTCCTGCCTGCAGACCCCTGAGAACCTTGGTGCACCTGTGTTTCCCCTCTCCCATGGAGCACAGCCCCAGCACTCCCAGCCCCACGCAGGGCTGCAGAGGTACCCCAGGGCTCCTCCCTGTCCCCTCCCAGAGGTCTGAGCTACTGTTAGGGCTGTGGAAGTCCCTCCATGTGCCAGCTGGGAGAGTGGTGATGAGGAACAAGGGCACCTTTGCAATCAGTTTTGGGATGAGCTGACACTGCCGGAGAATGAAGCTGGAGGCAGGAGTCTGCCCTCCAACTCGTGTCAGCACAAGCAGCTGCAGGCAGCCCATCTATGGGGGTCTCCCTGTGACCGCCCCGTGGGGCACCTTGAGCAGCAGCGGGAAGAGCCAGAGTTGGGCTTGGGGTTCTCCCATCTTCCTCCTTTTCTGTCAGCACTTTCACTCTTCTCCAGGGGGTGGGGGACCCCGGTGCCCAACTGTGCGAGGGGGGTCCCTGTTTATGGTTGTTCTTGCCTTATTTGGTCAGGGAATTGCACGCCACATTTTTGGCACCACCAGGCGCGAACGAGCGGCGGCTGGGGGCGGGGGGGTAGGGTGGGGGGTGTGAGGCTGGCACAGGGACCCAAGCTGGGGTGGGATCAGCCGCCACTCCTTGTCCCTGACACTGCCTGTCCCCGCGGCTCGGCGGAGGCTCCCCGCAGACTGACACCACAGCCCGGGCTAACGGGATCAGGATCGCCGGCCAACCGGTGGGTCCACCCCCGCACCGCGTCTCTGCCAGCCACAGCCGCCTTTGGTGGGGGTGGATGTCCTTTCTCCGGTGGCTTTGGGTCCGTGTGGGGCACCCATCTGGGTCTGGGGGGTGGCTGACAGGGTGGGGGTAACCCTGTGGGATCCTGAAGGCAGAGGGGCAGGGTGGATGGCTGGGGATCCACCAGGGGGTTGTCCTGATGTTACCCTCACCTTCCCCGTGCTTATCTGTGGGGCTGTGGGGAGAGGGAAGCTGAGTCACAGCAGAGTTATTGGCGGACCAAGTTCTCCCAGGGCAGGGCGCATGAGAGTGGGGTCTGAACTCCTCAATTTTGCCCCTTGGCCAGGAAGGAGTGCAGCTGGGTGTGGGGAAGCAGGGTCTACTCATTGAACCACTCCATGACACAGACTGGCCCCATCAGTGAGCTCACCCTCCCGCCTTACCCAAGTAGTATCCTTGCTGTCCAAGGTGTATGGGCTGCTCCATGGTCCTTGGTGAAAGTGGGGTGTGCTAGGATACCCCTGTGGACCCATCCTACAGCCTGTCATCCATCTTCACATGACATGGGGGCAAGCGAGCAGTGTCCCCAAATGGCTAATGGTTTTGCCAGTTTCCTTCCTCATCCTCTAAGGGGCTTTGTGGTCAGTGCTGGTTGTGTGATGGTTTCCCATTGTGGTCCCCATAGTCATCAGTTGGCTGAGAGTGTTTGGAGGCTGAAGGATGGTAATGGGGTGCTTCTTTCCATGGCTGTTTTTGGGGTTCAGATGTACCCTATCCTGGGTGGATGAAGGATGGTTTGCCAGCACCATGGTGGCTCTTAGGGGGACAAGCTGACTTCAGGGAGGCAGGTGGAGACATGCAGATCTGTGCCACTTCTTGTTTTGCAGCTGTTTGGAGAATCGCTAAAGAGAAAATTCAGGGGTACCTCAGAAGCAGGTGGGCAAAGCTGGGTGGGGAAAATATATGGCCCAGTTTGCTTTTGCTGAGGAAACCAGTGCTGATGGAGAATGAGGTGCTGGGGCTACATGGAGCTTGTGGAGGGATTGTCCCCAGGGTCTGCATGTATGACCAAGATTGGGAAGACACTGGGCTCTGCCACCCTGAAGTGATGGGATACAGTACAGAAGAGCTGAGTATGTGTCCCCTCTATCAGTTGTTCCTTGGACTGGACCCACCAGCTCATTTCTTGGCACCCAGCATCCAGCCTTCCTGTCTGTCTCCTATCCCCATACCTTCCACATCCCTGGCCCTGCCCACCCCCCATTTTTACCTGGTCCTGGCCAAGTCCAACATCTGCAGGAGACTTGTTAAATTCCCATCTGAGTCATGCTTCTGGTGTGGGGCTCGCTTGCAGCTCAGTCCTGTCCAGCAGGGCAGAGCTGGCCAGGGTGGGGAGCAGGATGAGCATCCCACCTCTCCCAGGATGCGTGGCAAAGGCTGGGTAGTCCCAGAGCCTCTCATAATGAGCTGGATGCCCAACCTGCACCTTTCTGTGGGGCAGCTAGATGTGGTTGCTGTCATCCATTGGTCCCCTCAGGAGGGTGGGCAACTCGTGGGGCATATCTTCCCTAGTGGGCTCAAATTCTGCCCCACATGTCAAGGACTGAGGCTGCCCAGGAGGCTGAGTTGGGATGTGCAGAGGAGGGAGCCAAACGGGCCAGGTCAGAGCTGTTAAAGCCATCGATGGAGCTGCTGGCGGGCTGCTGTGCTCCCCCCGTGGCTGGATGCATCGCCTGGCTGGGCTGTGCAGGGAGGGGAGCAAGATCTGAGCTGCTCTTCTTGCCTCCGCCAGCTGACTAAAGCTGAAGGAATCCACTTCCCCCTCCCCATCACGCCCCTCTCTGCCGGCTCTCTGCTCCGGCCTCCACAAGGTAAGGGCTAAGTGGGGTGAGTGTTTTGGGGGGGCAGTGAAGAGCTGGCTGGGATGGATGGGGATCTTCGGGGAGCGTCTCCCCTTTGCTTCTGGTTATTCCCTGTGGGAGGAATGCTGGAGCATCCACAGGCTTGGCTAGACATCTTGGCTGGAGCGTGGCTGCTCCCAGGGCAGGGTCTGTCCTCTGACCTGGTATTTGGGGATGTCATGTGGGGGGGTGATGGGGTTTGGCCCCACTGGGACTGGAAATCAGGCAGGGGTGGAATTCAGGGAGAGAGGGATGAGCTCAGCCACTTCTCTTCCTCCTTTAAACCATCCTTTAAGTCCAAATGTGCCAGATTTTGTGTCTGGGGCTGGGGCTGGGGCTGTTGCGAGGCAGTTGGGCTGGAGCAGGGAGCCATTGACCTGCTCTCCTGTAAGCTGCTTGCAGCTGTACAGCCAGGGCAAAAAATAAAAGGCAGAGAGGCAAGCAAACCTTGGTGGTTTTGGGAGGATGCTGTCTTGGGATGTGCCACTATTTCAGAGCAAGCAGGGCTGTGAGTCAGGGGGCTGGCTGGAAACACTGCTCTCATCCCCTGCCATCATCTGCGGGAGTGGGAAATGCATGATTTTGGGGATTAGGGTGGGGGTAGCCTCATGTTTTGCTGAGTATGTTGGATCACTTGCGGAGCGGAGGCTTGACTAGGGGTTCAAGCAGGGGTACAAACATGGAGGGGGCTCGCTGTCACCTGAACTAGTGAATTGTCAGCACCATCCCAGTGTGAATATAGCATGGGATGGAGCAGTGTGGTCACAGAGGGCTCTGGGATGGACAGGATCCATGCTGTGCCTCCTTGCCACTAGGCAGGGCAGCAGCATGTGTCATCCTCAAACCAGTGCTGGTGGTTTGGTGCAAGCCGGGCAGAGAAAGGGGGTTGTGAAAACAGGTCGATTTTGGCAGAGAAAATGGTTAGTGGCTTGGCTGTGGCAGGTTTCCATTTCTCTTTGACTTCATATTTATTTAAAAACGGAGAAGCTCAAGTCTCCAGCAAAATGTTTGAGTTTGCAGCCTCAGCTGGGTTACAGCATCACGTGTGGCCTGAAAAGACATTTCCACTCCGAATGTGTCACTGTATTTTGGGGACAGGTGTGACGCTGGGCAGGGATGGGGGTCTCAAACTGGAGGGTGTCATCCAACAGGGTGATGCTCCCAATGCGGGGAGGACAGCAGACTGTCCAGCTGTCTGTCCGTCGTGCCTAGGAAACAGTTAACACGTCGCAGCCCTGCCTATGAAGGAAGTAGTTAATATTCATAGCTAGGAGCTGTCTGTCCGGCTGTCCTCCCTCCGGAGACTCCCACCCTTCCCGCACCGCACCTCGCTGGGGTTAATCAGGGCTGGAGCTTAGGTTTGGGCGGCCCCCAGCTGCCTTCCCCTCCCGCTGTCCTGGTCCCTGTGTGGTCCGGGGTGGAGGGGAGCACAACCGCACCTCCTCCTTTCCAACCCACCTCCTGCCTCCGCCGCCTTCCTCTCCTCCATCCTCCCCTCCGGCGCTCCATCTCCTGGGGGTGCTCCGTATCCGAGCTCTTCTGGCACCCTGCTGCTGTCAGGGTGCCCCTCTCGCTGGCCCCTCAGGACACAGTGCTGGGGAGAGAGTAGCTCCCTTGGCGAAAGGGAAAGCAAAGCCGAAGGGACAAACGCCAACTAAAGCCAGCCCCGGGCTGTCGGCTCCTGTCCTGGACAGACATACGGAGCCGGCTGCAGACACCGTTCGAGTTGCCACTACGCCAGGTCCCCCTGGAAGGCTCTGGTGCTAGAAGGAGCAAAGGAAAGGGATTTTGCGACCCGCTCCTTCTCATCACCTGGGATCTTTTCCTCCCCATCCCGTTTGGTAAGTCCTGACTTTGCTTTTCTTTGAGCCGGATGGGATGGGGGGAAGGGCTGGGAAGCGGGTAGGAAATTCATGGCTGTAGTGACCCATGGCTCAGGGGATGGGGTTACTTGTTGCCATCATACAGGATGATACCAGAGATGGGGGACTGAGCTCTTCCCCATGTGACTCAGTGTGTATCCTTCATTCTGTGAGGGGCTCTGGGACACCAGGATCTTCCTTGCTGGCTCCAGAGATATTTCAGGGCTAGGGCTCTTCAGGCTGGCAGGGAGCAGAGGCAATGGGTGTGATGCTGCTGGGGGCAGGATTAGGGCAGACATGGTGGTCCCGCTGCCTTATCCTCTACACTGGTGCAGAGGCCCAGGATTTGTGCTGGTGCATGATGCTGAATGGTGCATCCCACTGGGCCTGAGGTGGGTGGCTGGGACTTGGGGATGCAAGCTGACCCCTCATCCCATTGTCATGCGTGCCTGGACCAGTTTTTCTCCTAGGCTGAGTTTCAGAGTGCTGGGGTGGCAAGAGGAAGGGCATTGCCCCACTGTAGCAGTGAGCCTGACAGCAGGGTAGGACCAGGCTGAACTCGGTGCTTCCCCCAGCCACCTCAGTACAACTGGAACAAACAGAGCTGGAGCAAAGCTGCATCTGGGGCTGAGCCCTGGGCAAACCCAGCCCACGCTGGGATGACACAGCCTGCCAGGCTGGAGCTGCTCTCACCTTCAGGGACCAAATATGACCTTGCTGGGATCTGCACATGCTTTGCAAATGGGCACCTGGGAGTCTGCTGCTTTGGGAATGGCTGCTTCAGCAAAGGCAGCCTGTCCCTCTTTCCCCAAATTGTCTTCAGGGGATTTTATTCAACTTAGATGACAAGTGATGGATGGCTATGTGAGCAAAAGCATGTCCCAAAGGGGTGGGTCTGGAAATGATGGGGAGTAGCAGGATTTGTGGGGATGAGAACATGTTGGGCAATCAAGTATGGAGCAGAGCACCTGTGGGATGAGGCCCTTGCTGATGATGGAGGTATCGCAGCCCCTTCCTTGCTTGCTGTCCTGGTACTGCTCTTGGGGTGGAGGCCACCAGAACTCCCATGTCCCTGCCTGTCCATTGGGTCAAGGGGAGGTGGGATGGGGTGCTGAAGAGCAGCGTTGTGAAATGCATCATACCCCATCCTTACCCCATTTTCGAGATGTTTCTCCCAGCCGTGGGACACTGCCCAGCCCACAGTCTAATTAAAGCCTTCCCTAGCTATTTTTTCACTTGGAGCCACGTGCTTTCATTTATATTTATTTATTCCCTTTTCCTTTCTATTCCCCTGCCCTATTTATCCCAGCCCCCACCCTGGCTCTTGCTGTCTTTGCTGCGACTGGCCAGTACCCATTGCTGCCTTCAGACAGGAGGGCTGGGCAACTGCCCGGATCCAGGCAATGTCTCGCCCTCTCTGGCGTTGACGCTGCCCCTGGACATATTGCTTTTTCCTTTCCCTTTCCATGGGAAGGTATTCCCTCCCTCTCTCCCCCTTTGCCCCCAAATGTGAGCGTTGCTGAGTCAAAACGCTGTCAGTTCCTGGCTACATCGTCTAGATTGAAGGAGCTTTGAGACTCCAGGAGAAGTCGTGGACCTCATCCTCAGCCCTTCTTGTGCTGTATGCCCAGAGAGGACCTTACTGCATGGTCCTGTGGCAGCTTCAAAACATGGGGGGAATCTAGGGCTCAGTCACCTCCTTGGCATACTGCTGGTGGGGATTCAAGAGTGGAAAGTCGGCGAGGAGAGAGCCCTGACCTGGTAGGACACATGCTGGGTGTTACTGCCTCCCTTCACTTTATGGCAAGGAGGATCAGCAGTGTGGGAGCTGCAGGGGAGTGGGCGCAGCGGCATGGGACTGGTTAAGCTGTCCTGAGGTTGGCTTTCGGAAGTGTTTTGCTCACAGATAGGAACGCTCTGATTTCACACTATCGCGCTAGGGCCGTCTTCCGTGCCTGAGTCAGCCGTCTGGCCCCTTGCCAGGGAAGAGTCATTTTTTCCTCCAAAAGAAAGTGTTTAATGCTGCTCGCAGGCCCTTCCAGGAAACCTCGTCGGGGAGCTGGAAAAACAAGAGTCCGCAGCCCAGACAGTGCTGTGAATGCTCTGGTGGTGGGGAGACACGGCTTCGGGGCTGTCCCCATTGTTGTCTTGGTGACTGGAGCCCCTCTGTGCTCCCAAAATCTAGCTGACCCATTTGTAAAAGTTTAAAAGGATGTAGCAGATTGTAGTATTGGGGCTGCTGGGGGTGGTGGGAGTTGGGAGGCTTGGAGCTGGGGTGCAAGGTTGCTGGTGGTGATGCTGCCATGCTGTGGTTTCCCCCCGGCCTCCTGGGGCTTTGCAGTGGATCTGGCTGCTTGCACCAGCCTCAATTTGTGGGTTCAAGGCACTCAGTCTCTTCCTGGGGAGGAGATGCTGCATGTTTGGGGTTAGGCAGAGGCACTGCCTGTGGGGGAGCTTTGAGGCAGCGTCTGTCAGTGAGGAAAGGTTCAGGGCAGATCCACCTGGGCTGAGAGAGAAAAGGGGAAGGAAAGAAAGAAAAGGTGGGAGTCTGTTGGTAGCCAGGGAAGAAAATGTCAAGGATGGGTGGCGGGCTGGATCTGTGCATCATCTGGGAGGAGAGTGGGCAGGGAGGGGGAAGGTGGGACTGTGCTTCAGCTGTCCTTCACTCGTGGGCTGAGAACATCCATCCAGCTGGAAACATGCAGAGCTACAAGGCCAGATCCTGACCACCTCCGCCTGTCCTCTTATGGCCTGTGGTGCATCTCCCCCACCCTCCCTGTTTGCCTTCCCAGTGCCACCCCTTTGAGTCTGACTGAGCCCTGCTGAGTGGTGATGAAATGCCTGCTGACTGTGCGTGGGCAGCCCTGACCCTCACCAGTTATTAAGGGGAATTACCAGTAATGATGCATGGATCTGGGAGGGGGGGATTTCGATGGATCCCAGCGGAGCAGTCAGTGCTTGCAGGGCAGGGCAGGACAGCATGTGGAACGGGGGAGCATGAGGGCACGGGGCTGGGGCGGGTCTGTCTCCGGTGTCTCTGCACGGTGGCGCCCATGAGATTGTGGAGGGTGCTGAGGAGATGGCGATGCTGGTCTTTAAACATTCCGGCGGCTCGGAAGAGATCGAAACCACCGGCTAATGGGACCCATTAGCTCCGTGCAGAGAGCCAGCAATTGATCTGGGGTCTCGTGTTCGTTTCTCCCCCTGCAGAGGTTGGGCATACGCAAGGGCCCCTGGACGGGAGCCTCTACGCTAAAGTGAAGAAGAAAGACTCCCTCCACGGCAGCACTGGTGCTGTCAACGCTGCCCGCCTCCCGCTCTCAGCAGCGCCCAACCACGTCGAGCACACGCTCTCGGTGAGCAGCGACTCAGGCAACTCTACTGCCTCCACCAAGACTGACCGGACTGATGAGCCGGGGGTGCCCGGGGCACCCAGTGGCCAGGCGGTGCTGAGCCCTGAGGAGAAGCGGGAGCTGGATCGTCTCCTTGTCGGCTTTGGCTTGGAGAGTGTGCCCCCCATGCACAACCACGTGCCTGGCCCTGTGCCGGTGCGCCTGCCTGCCATGCCGGGCCGCCATGTGGTGCCAGCTCAGGTGCATGTCAATGGGAACGCTGCTGCGTTGGTGGCTGAGCGGGAGACGGATATCTTGGATGATGAGCTGCCCAACCAGGATGGGCACAGTGTGGGCAGCCTAGGCACGCTCTCCTCCTTGGATGGCACCACCACTGCCAGCGAGGCTGGCTACCAGGAGGCCCCTCAGGTGGGCAGCCTCTCCTCCCTGCCCAATGGCCCCTCGAGCTGCAATGGGGCTGAGAAGCTGCTGAAGGATAGGCTGTATGATGGCGAGTTGCTCTCCAATGGCAGCTACCCCTACAACAACCAGAATGCCCTGATGGGCCACCATCTCCGTGACCCAATGCCTGCCTTGCGGCCTTCAGCATCTGCTCAGGACCAGCTGGCTGGCTACCCACAGCGCCCACCAGGATCCCACGCCCCGGGCTGGCTCCAGCCTCAGCCACTGCCTGGCTCCCAGCCCTACCTGTATGGCTATGATCCCCCTGGTGCCTACCGCTCCCGGTCCTTCCCAGCGGTGGACACAGCCAAGTATGACCCGACTGCAGCACTGCCCCAGGCTCCAGCTCGCAGCACCAGCAGCCGGGAGGCTGTGCAGAGGGGCTTGAATTCCTGGCAGCAGCAAGGAGGCAGCCGGCCACCTTCCCGGCTTCAGGAGGGTGGCATGGAGAGCCAGAGCCCCAGTGTCTCCAGCTGCAGCCCGCAGCCCAGCCCACTGCAGACGGTGCCCCCGCACAGCCACAGCATGCCCGAATTTCCCCGGGCACCCTCCCGACGTGAGATTGAGCAGTCCATCGAAGCGCTCGATGTCCTCATGCTGGATCTCGCACCTGCTGTCCACAAATCTCAGAGTGTGCCTGCCACCTCTTGCCAGGACAAGCCAGCGGGACCCGTGCTCTCCTCCATCTCGGCCCAGCCCATCGCTGGTCTCTATGCCCGGCCAGCTCCACAAGTGGTCCAGCCAAGGTCCTTTGGCACTTCCATAAGCCCCGTGGTCTCCGAGCCCCGGGGCAAAGGCTATTCTCCTGGGGAGTTGAACTATGGGGTGCATGAGTACCGGGAAACCTATTCGCCTTACAGCTACCAGCCAGCACCAGTGCCAGAGCCGAGGAGCTGCAGCCATGCCCCAGCTGGAGCGCCAATGGGCAGCCTCCCACTCAGCACCTCCTACAGCCCAGTGGGGTCTCAGCAGCTCCTCACGTCTTCCCCGCCTTCCCCCACCATCCCGCCACAAACTCAGATGCCCCCCAAGGGACCGGACAGCTATGAAGACCTATCGAGGTCCACAGAAGAGCCCTTGAATCTGGAGGGCCTGGTGGCCCAGAGGGTGGCAGGTAGGACGCTTTGATTCCTTGGGGGGAAGGGGGTGACTGCATGTCCTGAGAAGCTGGAGCCTATGGGGGTGGTGCATGGTGGAGCCAGGGATGGGAGATGCAGCATCTCCTCATCCGTGCTGAACCCAGGGCCTGCCATAGGGGCATGCCAGGCAGGGGGACAGCTTGTGCCCCTCTCCTCCGCTGAAACCTTGCAGCTCGCCGTCTGAAGCAGTGTCTGCCAGAGGTCTGCCCATCTTCACCCCTTTGGGCTGGTCTCTCCCCTGTGGCAGGGCCCCTGGGGTCCTGGGGAGATTTCTCCCTTTCAGGGAGAATATGGCCAAGTTTGGGAAGATGTTTTCAGCTCTGGCTGAGGGTGTTCTGCCTGGACTCCACCTTGGACATGATGCTTTCCTTGCTTGGACTGTAATCTGGTGTAAGGTCCCACTTGTATTTAGTATAGATGGGTTTCTCTCTGATTTCAGTCCCTGCTTCTCCACCAGCATGCTGGACGGTGCTCAGGCCTCCTCCCTGGTGCTTGGACATCTTATTGGGGCAGCTAGGTACAGGCTGACAGTAGCCTTTCTACCTTGGTGGCCCAGCCAGCTTGGCTCTGAGTAGCTTGAAGCTTGGCCTTGGGCTGATGGTCAGAGGAAGGCATTTCCCAGCCCTGCCAGAGGGATTTGGTGTGATGCTTGGCTGGGTGCAGCACTGAGCATTGGTGCTGTGGCTGCTTGAAGGCATTTTCTCTGTGCCTCAGGAGGGAAACCGAGGGGAGACCACATTCTCTGACTCCCTGCCCTCATTTTGGCTCTGGCTTGGGGGCTCTGGGGATCCAGACGGTC
This sequence comes from Calypte anna, assembly GCF_003957555.1. NCBI lineage: Eukaryota > Metazoa > Chordata > Aves > Apodiformes > Trochilidae > Calypte > Calypte anna. The sequence continues at coordinate 15,797,707 of NC_044253.1, read as the reverse complement.
CCAGCCCCTGGGGAAAGAGGTGCCATGGCCCTGTGGGAGCTCGGTGCTCTCCCTTCCCACTGCTTCAGCTGTGGTTGTTGAATTGTGGAGTGACGTTTGGGGCTGTGGCCAGGCTGGGGGCCAGCTCATGATGCTTGGGCTTGGCAGCTCTGTTCCTTCCATCTCTGCTCTCAGTCCAGAAACTCGATCGGCATTAGCAGGAGAGAGAAAAGGCTTGGCTGGAAAAATCCAACAGCACCAACCTCCCAGGCACAGGGGCTGAGTCCAGGGTGCAGCATCAGGGTGAAGGACAAATGGGGTGGTAGCAGTGGGGAGGGGATGCGTGGGTGGCAGAGATGTTGGGGCAGTTTGCATCCATCCAAACTTGGTGGTCCAGGCCAGATCCGCAGAGGGACCCAGGGCTTGTGCAAAGGGTTGAAACAAACCCAAGGACACATGGATTCCCAAACCACTCTGTGTATCTGGACCAAATACTATAAGGAAGAGATACTCCCCATCTATGGAGGGAAAAAATGAGGTGGAAAAGAGGAAAGCCCTCAGGAGAGGAGTAACAGTTGTTGCAGTTGGCAGGAAATGGATGTTTGATGGTGTCAAACAAAAAAATCTATCTGCCTTAACCCTGCTGTCAGGTCCTCAAGACTGGGCTGGGGTCACTCATCCCTCTGCAGCCATTGGGCTTCCGGGGGAGGAGAGGCAGCCCTGGGACCATCCCCAGCCTGTGGCCACCTGTCCCCACTGGAGCCTGGCCGTCTGTGCTGAGGCAAGGACAGCATGGGCAAGCGCCTGACCTCTGGCAGGAACAAGGTGTCCCAAAGCCAGTATGAGAGGGAATGGCCGATGGGGACGCTGGGACATGGGTGAGTTTGTTTACATTCCCTACTGCTATAAATTGCCTGTGTGTCCCAGCACAGCCATGAGGAGCATCTCACACCTCCTCCATGCCCAGTGGGAAAGCACTCCTGTTCCTGCTTCCCACTGGTGATGGAAGGGAAGAGGTGGGACAGAGATGCATTGGCATGCCTCCCCAGAGAGAGGAGCTGGTCCTGCCACCCTTCACATTCCCCTCATCTCCTAGCAAGGTATCTGAGGTCATCCTTTCTTGTCCCAGCCCTGTACATCCCATGATGGAGGGAACCTGAACAGTGCCATCGCCAAGGGGATGGTGATGGACCTTTCGCGGTCTTGCACTGGGGCACATGTGGCTGCAACCCATCACTGATTACCCATGTAGATTTAAGTAGTTCCTGGAGCCAGGCAATTTGGGTGAATGGTAAGCAGTTGCAAGCAGGGTCTGAGCTCCCTTGAACCTCAGGTGACCCAAGGCTCATCTGTTGGAGCCCAACTAATATTTTCTCTTGTTTTCTCTCTCTCTGTCTCTTTCCCTAATGTATCTCGTGACATTTGTCCTGTCTACCTTTTTTGCTCCCTATGGGGGACCATGTCTGTCCCTGTCACTTCCCACCCTTCTTGCACCCCCTGTCCTGGTATGCTGGCAGAGTACAACGCCAAGCTCAGGGAACTCAACAAGAGCATCAAAGTCCCCCGTCCTCCTCTGAACCAGCAACGGTCCTTCTCCGGTTTGTTCATTCCTCCTCCCTCCTTCCTTGTCCCCCAGCCTTCCCCACCCATCCTTCTCTTTCCCTCTCCATTCTTCCTTCTCATCCTTCCTTTTTTCATTTTCCCTTCCTCTCTCTCCTCTCTCCTCCCTCCTCCCTCCTTCCCCCTTATCCCTCCTTCCTCTCCTATCCCTGCATGCTGAGTGGTCTGTGTGTTGCATGGATGTGGGATGAAGGGGGGCTCAGGAGGCCCTCCCCATGCAGGTTTGATCTCCTTTCTCATCAGGGTGGTGCTCAGGTCCTCCTCGACCTCCTCTGTTGATGGGGAAGACACCATCCCTGGTTACAGACTCCCCTGCCCAGGCTTGGTTTTGCATTTCATCCAAGGCTGGCATTGCTCTCTGGTGAGGTTTCATTGCTGGGCCAGATCTGGACCCTTGCTCCAGCCCCTCTGAGTTTGCTTTGGCCATGGTTCACCCCGTGGGGAGGCAAAGGCTGGGTTGCAACTCCACAGACCCAAAGGGGACACTTTCTGGCCTGGCAGGCTCTCACCTGCCTCAATACAGGTGTTTCCCAAACGGGTCTGCAGGCAGGGAGCGGGGGGAAAAAGGACCCCTGGCTGTGCTCTTTTTTGGGTGAAACATGGGTGGCCACATTGATGAGGTACCCCAGTGGGAGAGGAGCAGTATATGTATCTGTACTCAGTGCGACAGAGCGAGTTCATCTCTGGTGGAGAGCAGTACAGAGGAATGTCTGCTGCTGTTCCTTATGCAGGGAGGGAGCAAGCGTGCATCTTTCTTTACCTGGATATTGTGTGTCCTTGTCTGGCTTTACTACTGGGTGCTGCATCCTGAGAGGGCCACTGATGCTGCTTTACCCGCTCATATCTACCATGGGGGCATCACCCAGCTCTTGCCTGGCAGGAGCTTAAGCATCTCATGCCCTGAAAGCAGCTACCTCCTGATTTGGCCCAGAAACATGGCTTCCCAGACACAAAACCACCTGGATTGAAATCCTCCTTGATTCCTTCTCCCCTGGGTGTTGTGCTTCTGACCTTCCCCAGCTCTCGAGCTGTGTATAGTCAAAGGGCAGGACTTTGTTGAGAGAGGGTTTCTGCCAGGTTAGGAAGGCAAATGAGCAGCAGAAGGGGTGTCAGTGCCAGAGGTAATGCGAGGCAAGGGTGGGAAGTGAGGTACAGGCTGTTCTCCCTTCCAGTTGTGATGGGGAACCCCAATTCCTGTAGCTGGGCAGGGCATCCTTGGGGAACTGGTGGCAGAGCCATGTCGGCCATGTCTAAGGGAGGCTGTACCTCTGCTGAGGGGGCACAGTGAACAGGGGAAAGGAGAGTTTGTTTTTCAAGTGTAGTTTCCAGCCCATAAATCACCCAGGGGGTCGAGGGAGCTGTGTTCAGAGGCTGGGTTTCCTCCAGGCTTTGCTCCGGGCTGCCTGTTAAGTTTCCCACTGCCAGCTCCCAAACAATGAGTCCCTTTTTTCCCCTCTCCTCCCTCCTCTCCCTGTGGCCCCGGCTGCTTACCACGTCTGGGGAGTTTACCAGCCAAAGCTTGGTGAGCTCCTGGGTGTCCCGATGGGCTAGATCTATCACCCTGCAGCTGGGTGACACCCAGCATGTGATGGAGTGGGGGTCCCATGCTGCAGATGTGCACTGACACCTGGGCTCCAGTGAGCTGCAGACTGTCCCTCCCAAATGAAAACTGCAAATCAAGGCAGGTGTACGTGACTCAAAGAGCCTGGTCTTTGCCTCTCTCTGCAGTGTTCAGTCAATTCAGCTTACTTTGGGGTAGGCCAAGGGAATGCTTGTGGTGATGGATGGTCTCGCAATCTGCAGGACACCCTGCTAAGCAGAGGGGAGGAAAAAAACACAGAGGTTTGCTTTATTTCCCCCCTGCCCTTTCACCATTTTGTTCCTCCTTATTCTTGCAGTTCAGGGCTCCATTCCCTTAAAGTGGGGAGCAGGGAAAAAGATACAGGGCAACCCTATAAAATGCTGCCCCGTGGCCACAGCTTCCCAGAAAACCTCTCTGTCCCCCTGTCCCCACCGTGGGCCTTTTTAATGGCTGTCCCCCGTGGCAGTGAGCACCTGCAGAAGGGATTGGGGAGTTGTGTTTCAAAGCTGTTCTTAGTGGAATTTTCCAGGACGCCTCCGCCGCTGGAGCCAGCCCCGTTGGCTCGCGTCCCCAGCCTCGCAGCGCGGCTGCCTCTCCACCCCCCCGGCTCTCAGAGCCGTGATTTTATTGTTGTTGCCATTCACTGGGCTGATTATTTAGAAATGCACCCAGGCCATTTCCCTCCCTCTCTCCCAGCCCTGTCCTGGGGGCTGAGCTCTGGTGTGGGGTGCCCGAGTGGTGCAGAGGGGAGGTCAGCAGGCGCGAGGCGTTGGTCCCATGCGGAGCCCCAGGGAGCGAGGGGAAGCAGCTGATGGCTGGTTTTCCTCCACCAGCCCGTGGGAAAGGAGTTGGTGTTTGAAAAGTGCATTTCCTGAAGAGTGATGCTGGCCTTTTTCTCTTTTCCTTTTTTCTTTATTTCCACGCCTCCCTCTGCCTCCCCTCCATCTTTCCCTCCCATGTGCTGGGCCAGGGCGAGCATGAGGACTCCTGGGCTCTGTGGGAAAGGTGGAGGGGATGGACCTGTCACCTGTGCTGGTGGGGCTGAGATCGGGGGTCACCCTGCTGCCATGAGGGTCCCAGGGAGAAGCAGGAGTCCTGCGGGGCTCTGAGCTGCATCCAATGATGCTCTAAGCGGTTCTTCTGCACCAAACCCAGCACCATCAGCTCTGAGCCATAATTAACCTCCTCATCAGGATGGATCGGGTGGAGTTTGGGCTCCACTGGGTGCCTCATGGAGGGACTGCACCCCTCATCCCAGTGCCATAGCCTCCCCTGCCCTGCCCTGGCTTTGCTCCTATTCTTGGGCTTTCTCCTAGCCTGTGAGGATTACCATTGGGATCCACCTGGAGCCCAACAGCCTGGAGAAACCCATTCTTCTTCGGTGACTTGCTCCCTTCTTTCCCCAGGGTCTTACTGCTCTTTGGAATTGCCCCAGGGTGTGGGCACCAGTGGCTTGTGGTGCTGGAGTCTAGGAAGGAAGTTTGGGGAGGAGACAGAGAGGAGATGCTGAGCTCTGCTTTTAGGAAGGCTTTGTGCTAGGGGTAGGAAATGAGCAGTGGTTTGTTGGAGTTCCCTGCAACATCTTTCTGTTGGGAGTCCTTCCTCCAGACCCAGTGCTTCTTCTACCTTGGGGACTCACAAAAATGTTTTTTTCCCATTGCTGTGGTTAAAGCTGTATGGGCATGTCAGAGCAGGGATGTTCCTGAACATGGCCACTCCAGTGCTGACCCCTTCCAAGTGTGATGCTGTGAGGAGGTGCCAGTCCTTGCCAGCTTCAAAGGGTGGGGGCAGGCAGTGTCCCCTTCTGGCTGTTGGGGCTTGGCATCCTATGAGCTTGCTGGTCTGCTCATAGGATGTTCATGCCTCTTGCACCCACTGCTAGGGGATGCTGTCCCTGAGCCTAGAATTCTAGGTGCTTGAGACAATCCTAGAATAATTTGTTAAGGTTGGAATATGTCTCTAAGATGATCGGATCCAGGAGAGCTCATGCAGCAAGCCAGCCACTAGCCACAACCCTGCCTTGCATCTTTGCTTGGCCCAGGGCTATCACTGTGGGGTGTATCTGCTCCAGCTCAAAACTGACCATAATGGTCTGGGGGTTAGATGCAGGTGAGTGCTGAAGCATCCATCTCTGCTGGGCAGAACCCCTTCTGAGGCACATGGTCTGAGGGAGACCTCTCAGATCAGCCCCTGTGTGTCTCTTGCTGCTCCCCATCTTAGCTGGTGCCTCCTTACCCATTTCCCACTCTGTGCTTGCACTACAGGAGTACAGTCCCGGGAGAAGCCCCTGGAGGAGAGTGCTGTCCCTGCCCACAAGCAGACCCCCAGTGACAGCCATTATGAGAAGAGCTCACCAGAGCCCAGCTCGCCCCGGAGCCCCACTGTCCTCTCACCTGAGGTTGTCAGCACCATCGCAGCCAACCCTGGAGGAAGGCCCAAAGAGGTGTGTTGGGCCTCAAAGGAGTGCTGGAGTGGCTGGTGGGCTGCAACCACCTCCAGGGAGGGAGGGGACTTCGAGAAGGTTATGGAACTTTCAAAATCTGCAGCATCCTCCTGGAGGGTTGGGGGTCAATGATGCTTTTTGGTGGTGGTGATGATGGTTAGCAGGGAAGAGGTGAAAACCTTCCCTTTGCCCTCTCTACTCGCTTCTTGGGATGTGCTGGACGTGTGTATGCCCAATGTAGGTGTGGGACTGACCCTTTCTCCTGCTCTCTCCCAGCCTCACCTCCACAGCTACAAGGAAGCCTTTGAAGAGATGGAGGGTGCCTCCCCCACTAGCCCACCCTCCAGCGGCGGTGAGATTTCTCCCCCCACCCCAGCTTTCCCTGTCTCGCCACAAACCCCTTACTCCAACTCCTGTAAGTGTTACGACTCTGGGAGGTGGAGGGGCTCGTTGGGTGGCTCTTGGAAAACCAGAAATTTGCCAAGGGTCAGCTCCAAGCTCCAGACACTTAACCACCATGTTAATCACTCTTCCTCTTCATTCTTCTCTCTCCTCTGCATCCCAGCACTCCATTCTTCCATCAGCGTCCCATGCTCAGCACCCTCCTGTTGCCTTTTTCCCCCCCTTTATGCAGTGGGGCATTTCTTGGATGGGATCCCAAGGCAGGATAAGGAGAGAGGCATGGTCCAAAATACAGCATCCTTTCATCCTGTCCTAGTCTTGTATCTCCCCATGTTTTCTACTGGCATGGCAAAGAGGGCAGTGAGGCTGTGATAGCAGGCAAGCTAGGGGGAAGGCAAGGAGTACTTCAGACCAGGAAGAGCACCAGGAAGACCCTTGCAAGTCTGCCACTTCTTGCTTGCTGTTTCTAGGCCAGGAAGGGGATCAGGCTGGGAGCTCCCAGCCCTTTGCATGCAGGCTGTCTCTTCTTCACTGGCACAGCATGTCTTCTTTCTGACTAAATCCAACTGTGCAGTCATGGTGGTTTTGTGTGGACTGGGTTTGTGTGACCATCTTGAGCAATGAACCCCAATGAGCAGCCTTATGTTGGCACAGCACAACTCAGGCTGGACCAGTGCCATGGAGCAGCCAGTCAGCTGGGAAACCAATCAAAAGGACAACAGCCTCCCCTCTACTCCCTCAGATCACTTTTGTAGGCTGGATGCTGAGGCATGCTATAGTGTTGGGGCTGGTTGGGCTTGGCTCAGACCCCTCTGATGCCATGTCTTGGTCAAACTGGGGCCACTTGCCCTCTGTAGCTCAGCCTGTAGGGCTGGAGGCTGCTAACTCCTAAGTTGTTGCTGTTCCTCCCCTGCAATCCACTGGCTTTTGAGCCCTCCCTTATGGGATGCAGTGGCTGGGTTCTGGGAGCATCCCTGGGGCATTTGGCAGCTTGGAAATGGCCCTGTTGTTCCAGGGACCAGAGAACTTGGCCCCAGGGCAGCAGCTCCTTGGCAGCAGGACAGTGCCTCGATTTTGGGGGATGAGTCACTTGCAGAGGTGACAGGAACAGGCTGGGGACGTGGCTCAGAGGCAGTGCTTCTTATCCAAAGCCAGCTGGGGAGGCCTGGGAAGTTTGAAGCTGCAGCTTTCAGGCTTTGCCTAAGTGTCCCCCCGAGGGAAATGCAGGAGAGATTCCTCTTCATGGGGAGACTGCGGGCCCAGGGGAATTTCTGGCCCTGGGAGGACCTCAAGGTTTGTCAGACAACAGAGATGTGAGCTAGCATCGCAGTTTGTGGCAGACCAGATTGGGAAAAATGAACGCCTACCAGGGAAGACCCTGCCCTCTCGGTTTCCCAGGGACTCAGCTGCTCCAGCCACAGGCTGCCAGGGCACCTGGCCTCAGGATGAGGGTCTGGCTTTCCTCTGGACCACTCACCACCCACCACCTCCCAGCCTCACCGTAGGTCCCGTGTCACCAGCTGGGGATGCTCATGCTGATGAAGGACCTCTGGTCCCTCATCCTGGAGATGTGGAAGAGGGAGACCTCTGGGAGATGCAGCATCAGGGAGGTGCAGCATCAGAGAGATGGGTCAAACATGGGGCAGGAGTGGAGAGGAGGTGCAGCATGGCCTGGGGAGGTTCACCCTGCCCTGTGAAGCCCTACCCTGTGAAACCCTGCCACCCTGCACTGCTGGTGCATCCATACCATAGCCATATATACATATGCAGGTCCTCCTGGTATGTATGTATGGGCACAGGGGTGCAGACCTCGTGTGCTTTGCTGACCCTCAGGAAACATTTTCTGTGTGAACATACTCACCCATCTGTTGAGCTGGTCTGGAAGGTGGGGGTGGGTTTTGGTAGTCCCACTGCCCCTTCTGTGGGTGCGATGAGCTGCTCTGGGGCAGCCTGGTGGGGAGGTGGGGATCTGCAGAGGTGGGATTAAGCTTTGACAGTGCTGGGATGGGGGGCGGATGCACAGGGGCAATGAAAGAGGCTTCATGCCTATGGTGAGAGCATTCCCTTGTAGAGGTGCTGCTGGGGTTTAGCCTTGCCCTAGTGAGATTTGCCCCCTTTCTCTGTTCTACCAGTCCTGCCATGGGACAGACTGCTCTTTCCCAGGCACCTCCTGCCCTGTGTGCATTCCCAAATTGAGAGGTTGCCCTTCTTTGGGGTGCTGCTTCACACAAGGGCTCTTCCTAGCAGCCTCTGATTGCAGCTGGTGGTGGTGATGGTTTATGGGGGCTCTGGGCCCCTGGGCAGCAACAGCTTCAGCCTTCCGAAGCTTCCCCTCCCACCCCTCTTGATTTATACTCTTGTGTTCCCTGTGCCAACAGTGCGTTCTCCCCCTGGCCTGGCCAAGACTCCACTCTCAGCACTGGGGCTGAAACCCCACAATCCGGCTGAGATCCTGCTGCATCCAGTGGGAGGTGAGAGTGGGCATGGGGGTTGTTGGTTCTTTTAGGGGGGAGGTGTCCATGAGGGTAGTCCTGGAAGGCTCCCCTGGCTGGAGAAGGCTCTTCTGCCTCCCTTTTGGGGCCAGGTAGCCCTGGGGACCTTGTCACCTCCCATGCAGATTCTGGGACTGTGTGAGGGTGGCAGACGTGTGCTGAGGGGCTCAGCCCAGCAGGGGCTCTGGTGGTGGAGGCTGGAAATCCCTGGGGTCTTGCCTCCTCCCTAGCCCCTTACTCCTCCCTCCCTTTCCCCCTCCCCTTTACCTCTTCTCCCCAGCACAGCTGGAAAACGTTTGTTCTCCAGGAGCCAAGCCTGTCAGCCAGAACAGTATCCAGAGCTCTCTCCATCCTGGAGAGAGGTCTCTGGGTGAAAAGGCCTCACTGTCCTGGGGAACATGTACCAGAGCAGTCTGCCAAGCCAGACCTTGCTGCTCCCTAGCATTCAACACCCCTTCCTGGGTCATTTCAGGACTGAGTGTAACCTCCTCAAAACCCAGCTGTGCCTGGGGGGCTCAGCTTGGCTGACCCCACCCAATAAGATCCTTCTTGCTCTGCCCCTAAGGGTGAGCTGATGCTTTTTTGCTGGAGCAGCCCTTTATGGTGTCTCCCCTCTGTTCCCTCCTCCCCACCTGAAACCACCTCCTTGGGGTTTGGACATCATATCTGGGATGCCCAGGTAGGCCCTGGGAGTGGTCCAGTTTGGGGTCCAGCATCAGGGATGTGTGAGGCTCTCCTTTGTGCTCTTTGGGCCTCTCTCTGGGTAAGACAAAGCCGCTTAACTCAGATTTCTCTTTCTTTCTGTCTTGCACCTCCCTTGCTCCTCTCCCTGCTCCTATTGCTCCCCTGTCCCTCCATCTTTCAGAGCTAGAAGGGGAGGCAGGTGGTGCCTCTGAAGAAGGTAAGAAAACCTTTTCTTTGTCTCTCTCTTCCCTGCATATCCCTGCTGCTGACATCCTTGCTCAGAGCAGTCTCTGGCTGTCTGCGCCAGCAGCTTTCCCTTGCCCTGGTCCCCAGGGATGTAGGAGCCTGGGTCTTGCTGGTGCTGCTCCTTTTGAGGCAGGGAACATTGTGCCTTGTATTGTGGCAGGGTTCCCCTATGTGCAAATTGGATCTGAAGTCTGTCACGTCGGGTGGCGATCATCCATGGGAGCTGAGTTCTTTGTTGGTACATGGCATCCTTACTGGTGGCATGCCAGGGATGCTGGCACACTGCAGCCACCTTCAGATGAGTCTGATGGGGGGCTGGGAGCAGAAGCTCTGGTTTTGAGCTCCTGCCCTCTCCTTCTGGCTTCGCCACTGCTGTTTGGAGCAAAAATAAACCAAAGTGCAGCACAAAAGGTCACCAAGCACAGAGGCCACCACCACATCCTACACCAGCCAGCTGGTTCCCTAAATTCCCCTGCACCTCTGCCATCCCTGGGCTGTGCCTCTCCTAGGATGCTGAGAACTCAGCTGAGCTTGGAGGTGGCTTTGCTGATTTTGGGGACACTTTTTACAAGGGGACTGGCACATCTTCCAAGGGGTGGAGGCTTTGGGAGGAGCTGTAATTCCCCAGAGTCCTGCCTGCTATCTAACAGTTGTTTGGCAGTTTTGCTTTCTTCTTTAATGAAACTATGGGCCCCCAGGACTGGGATGGGGAGCTATGTGTTCAGGATGTGTTTTAGGGAGAGGTTGTCTCTTTTTAGTGAGTTTGTGACACTTTCTGTGGCCCCAGGAGCCGTCAGCATTTCTGCCCTGGAGTTCCTCAAAACCTGAATGTTGTGTAATGCTGGAGAAAGTTTTTACTTGACAAAGATGTTCTGCTTCCACAGCTGATTTTTCAGCTGTGCCTGAAGTCTGGTGAGCCTGTGCTGCCTGGGCTGAGTGGCCACTGCCAGCCTCTTGCCCTGCTTTTGTTTTTCTTCTTGGATAATATGATCATTATTTGAGGGTAAGACAGTCTGCAGTCCTGAGCAGGGATGTGTGTTCTGGCTTAACCAAAGTTTGATTTAACACCCTCTGCACCCTCTGAGGAACCTTTAAAACAGTTGCAGTGCTGGGGTTTCTGTCTGCAGCACAGTCCTGCTCAGATTCCGAATTCTCGAGCAACTGCCCACCCCTTGGTGACTCAGGGCCTTTCTATTCTCCCACTGTCTTCCTGTCTCTGGAGCCTCTTCCAGCTTTTCCAAGAGCACAATAGGAGGCAATATCTGATTTTTTCAACCTAAAAAATCCTGTCTGAAACTTTCCATTTATTATTTTTTCTTCCTGTCGTTTTTTTCCCATGTTGAACCAAACGACTCAAACATGTGCCCAGGGTCACACAGCTTGCTGTGGCACACTTTGCTAGCACGTGAACTCCCTGGTGGGCTGTCCCCCCTCCCTGAACTCCTGGCTCCTGCCTTGTTTCAGCCCCCACCTTTGCAGGAGGGGCTGGCATTTTTGCAGCCGTTTGGTCTTAACCTCTGGCAGGCTGACTCATATGTACTGTCTGGCTAATTTTAGTCTGGAGTGGGGAGCTGGAGGAGAAAAGTGAGTAGCTGCAAAATTAATTTAATTACCTAAGCGGGGGATGAGTTTTTTGCAGCTGCCCTGGGCGTCCCCCTGGGCAGTGCATTCACTGTCCCTGTCACTTGTGTCAGAATCCATGTGTCTTGCCTTGGATGCTGGTACCCATCCTGTGTTGAGGTCCTTGGTCAGGTTTTGGCTCAGAACTTTCCTGGGGTGGTTGAGGAAGGCTGGGGCAGGGAGGTCAGCCTGAGGGATGGACAGCTTCTCCCCTGTCTTCAGGTGGACAGGGCACAGAGGCACTGGTGAGGAAGGAGGGTACCCGAGAGTCTTTTTCCTTGCAACACCCTGATCAGGCACCGAATGTGGGGTTGTGCATTGGTGCTGCTGACTGTGAGTGGGCCTGCTTGCCGGTGGGCTGAGCTGGAGCCCAGCTGTTATGACTAATAATAATAATGTTTGTCATGCTAATTACTACTGCAGAGCTGCCTCGGGCATGGCTGACCTAGAGCCGGGGGACCTGCAAGGTTGCTGGGCCCTTAGCATTTGACGCCAGCGTGTCTCGTTTAGGATGCTGTTCCCCAGCACAGAGGCAGTTGGCGGGAACGTGCCAGCCGAGGTGTGACACGGCTGCAGCTGCACGGGGGGGACAGGTCTGAAGCTGCAGCCCCTTCATCTGGCACGGCTTGTGGCATTCAGGCATTGGAATGGGCTGCCCACTGAAGTAGTGGATTCTCCGTCCCTGGAGATATTTAATAAGAGACTGGATGTGGCACTTAGTGCCATAGTCTAGCAACCGCAACGGTGGTTCAAGGGTTGGACTCGATGATCTCTGAGGTCCCTTCCAACCCAGCCAATTCTATGATTCTATGATTCTATGGTGCTGGGAGCTGTGGGGACTGTCACAGCGATAGGCACCAGCCAGAATGGAACAGGAGGCAGAGGAAAAAGTGAGGAGGGAGGGCTCGGTCTGATGGCTGCTGTGGCTGGTGACAACCAGCCCTGCCCACTACTCCTGGCACGGGACAGCTCGGCTGCTCCACAGGAAAATTGCTTTTCTTGGTCATGCTCATGGGCTCTGGTTTTAAGCTGGGCTGGGAGCGAGAGTGTTGGATACTGCAGTGGAAACAGTTGGATGTGCTTTCTGTTCTGCTCCTGAAGACAGCTGGCAGAGGTGGGCTGTGTGGGGCAGGGACCGATGGGCATCGTCATCTACCCTGCATGAGTCAGCGCAGGCTGGGCAGAGTCACTACCTCTATTTTTGGGGCTGAGGATGAGCAGGGAGCACGACGTGTGCTGTGTGGCATCTTGGGCGGGGAGGGACACTGACTCAGAGCAGGGTGGAGGGGCTGTGGCCCTGGCTTGGGAGAGGAGCGTGGTCCCACATGCTCTGGTTCCCTTGGAGAAAGGGGTGGGCACAGCCCCCCTCCCTGTGCCCTGGCTGGGATCTTCAGCATTCATTGCATCAACCTGAACACCCACATGAGCCAGAAGGGTTTTTGCACAGTCACTGGGGAGAGAAGGATGGGGGGAAATGTGCAGCTGGCTCCTTCACTGGCTGAAACAAGGATACTGGGAGGGCCATAGCCCCCTTCCCCATGGGCTCATCCATTTCCCCTTCTCTTTTGCTGCAGAGCCCAGGAGCTATGTCGAGTCAGTGGCTCGCACGGCCACAACAGGCAGGGGAGGGACCCTGCCTGCCACCCAGCCTGAGGGACGAGAGGTGCCTGCCAGGAATGGCACCTTTGCCAACTCCTTCACTGCTCCCAGCCCCATCTCCACCAGCAGTCCCATTCACAGTGTTGACGGGTAAGGCAGTGGGTGTAGGTCCCTGCCCCTGCCCTGGTTGGGCCAGGGCTGAACCTTGCCTGGTGTGCACAGGCTTGGCCTTAGTTTAAAATTGCCTTTGCAAGGGCCCCCATATTCCCATGCAGAATTTGGGGGTCCTGGCTAATCATGTGGCTCACTGCCCTCAGTGTACAAAGCTGGGTCACTGGTGGTCACTGGTTCTGGGCAGCATCTCACTGGGAACCTGGCCTCTGGGGGTGGAGGAAGGGGTCTGTGCTAACCTCTAGCCCTGGGTTGGGCTGAGTGTTGGTGTGCTGTGGTGTGATGGAGCCATTGTCCCTGTCCTCTCCCCACCCTGCCCATGGCACGTCCTGCAACAGCTTGCCTGGCAAGGCTGGCAGGGAGGAATGAACTGGGCATTTTGCTGGAGGAGGAGCTGGAAAAAGTCTCCATCTCCCAGAAAGTCATATTTTGAGAGGGAATTAGAATGAATTGGGCAACTAAAGCTGCCTCCAGTTGCTTTCATGCAGCTGACAGGACCCATCCCACCATTGCTTCTGAGCAACTGAGCAGCTGGCTGGTGCCATGTCTCAGTTTCCCTGAGCACCAGTCACAGGAGGGTGCCAGCTAACAGCAGGAATGAAGGATGGACCTCAGTCCTCCTTCTCTTCTCTCCTCAGGGCCTCTCTCCACAGCTACCCATCAGAGGGCAGCTCCCACAGCACGGTTACACCTCCCCACAACGCGTCAGAGCCTGTCTACCAGTCACCTGTTGGCTCACAGATGCCCTCTGCTCACAGCAGCTACCAAAACTCATCTCCATCGTCCTTTGCAATGGTCCAGGGTGGGGTCCCGAGCTCAATATACACCAGCCCCGACTATCCTGATGGCCGAGCCTGCCTCCAGCCAGATCCCCAAGCTCGGCCACAGCCACAGGTCAATATGGTGGGAGTCCAAGTCCTGCCAGGTAGCCCTCGCACCCTGCACCGGACAGTGGCTACCAACACGCCCCCCAGCCCCGGCTTTGGGCGCAGAGCTGTCAACGCCAGCATGAGCGGTGCTCCTGGCAGCCCTGGGCTGGCCCGGCATGCTGTGGTGACCCATGGCAACCTGGTGGTCCCACCAGGGAGTCCCAGCCTGGCCAGACATCAAGCCATGGTGGCTGTCCCCCCAGGAAGCCCCCTGTACGGCTACCCCAGCCCGGAGGAGAGACACCAGACGCTGTCTCGTCAGAGCAGCTCCTCTGGCTACCAACCTCCCTCCACACCGTCCTTCCCTGTCTCTCCGGCATACTACCCCGGCACCAGCACGCCGCACTCCTCCTCTCCGGACTCAGCTGCCTACCAGCAGGGCAGCCCCACGCCGCAGCCCGCGCTGCCTGAGAAGCGGCGGATATCGGCCGGGGATCGCTCCAACAGCCTGCCCAACTATGCCACCATCAACGGCAAGGCGTCCTCGCCCCTCTCCAGTGGCATGTCCAGCCCTAGTGGTGGGAGCACCGTCACCTTCTCCCACACTCTGCCGGACTTCTCCAAGTTCTCCATGCCAGGTAAGAGATGCGCTCAGAGGTCCTCACGTCTCCCTGCCCTGCCCAGGGCTCTCCCTTCCTCCTCCTTGCTGGCCAGCGGGGAAGGGGTTTGCATCTGTGTCCTGATTTATCCCTCCTGTCCATCCGCAATCCAGCGGCACTGCCGGGGCTTGGGCCATTTCCTGCACTTTCTGGTGATTCCAAACAGGAAACGCGACTCGGCATTACTGGGATAAACAGCATCCAGAGTTGTGTACAGGGAGATCAAAGCACCCGGAGGCAGCCTGTCTCTGCCGTGGGGATGCGCTGACCTCCCAGCCCTGTTCCTGGCCTCTTCCTTTCAAATGGCATGCTGTGCCCTGGGTGCTGCCACGCCTGGAACCGCTTTCCATGTCTCTTGTTATGGGACACCTCGGTGACGTCAAGATTGGACTGATAGGATGAGGGGAATAAAGCTGTGGGGTAGTGGTGGCTCCGACTGCCAGGCCAGTTTCAGTGCTGAGCAGGCAGCCCTTTGTGGGCACGTTGGCGCCTACCCTGGCCCCATGACACTCTGTGGCTGGGGCAATCTCCCAGTGGGGAAGTGCAAGCAATAAAACTCCATAACAGCAAGTGGGCTGGGGAGGGAGCGAGCCCCTCGCCTCTCTGAAGGTGACCAGATTGCAGAGGGCTGATAACGTCTCCAGCAGAGATGCTATCTGGCCTGCCGGGTTGTTTGCTCAGTTGTTTTTGGAAAGCAGGTGGCTGGAAAATTTTCCTGAGCAAAATGATGGCTTCATGGCTGGAGAACTGGCTCCCACCGGGGCTGTATCACTGATGGGTGCCAAACAAGGCAAGGTTGGGCTGGGGCCTGCATTTCTGAGGGCAGGTTGACCTGTCCAGTTCCTCTTCATGGAGCAACCAAATTGTGAACATCAGAGAGCACTGAAAGTCTCAGAGCATCTCCCCATCACCTCCTGGGCTATCTCTTTTCTCCAGCAGTTTCCATATCACCTGGCCCTTTTAAATTATGAATTTCCATTCTGTCTGCCCGTGTGGCAAGGAGGCTCATCCCACACACAGTCCTCCAAGGGCTCTTGTCTCTGGGTTTAGCTTTAGATGCCTAACAGCCCCCTAAGTTTCAGGTGATGATTATCATCCTACCTGGGTATTGAGAACTGGATTGAGGTTAGGCAATATGTTGGGGCTGCGAAGAGGTGGAGGTGTTAATGCTTTAGCTGGATTTACTAAAAACTCTTGTGGAGTTTTAGATGCATCTTCTTCTAACTTTTTTTGTATTCTTCTCCTTCCTTCCTTGCAGACATCAGCCCTGAGACTCGTGCCAATGTCAAGTTTGTTCAGGACACTTCCAAATACTGGTACAAACCAGACATCTCCAGGGAGCAGGGTGGGTATATGGCATGGGGCAAAGTTCCTGGTCAAGTGAGCTCATGTTGGGAGTATAGGGGGTTCTGGGATCACAGGGTTTAGCAAGGATTTTCCTTAGGGGCTGGATTAGGAGTGATGGTGGATTGCACATGCTCAAACTAGGGCAGAGAGAGGCTAAAGCCTAGTTCAGCTGCAGGCCTGCATGTTGTGGGCTCCCTTGATGGAGGAGCACTGGTCCCCACAGTGTGCAGTGGATCTATGGAGTGCAAAGCACCCAGATCTTGAGAGAGCTCGAGAGTCTTGCAGACATGGCTAAAATAAGAGGGTAAAACAAGGAGAGGTCAAGGTGCCTTCAGGGCCAAGGTCCTAGCATTTGGCCCCTGATCTCTGCCTGGGACGCCCCATCCTACACCTGCAGGTTTTGGAGGTCTACTTGAATTTCACTGTGCCATCTCTGAGGTCTGCTGTTCTCTCCTACAGCCATTGCACTGCTGAAGGACAGGGAGCCAGGAGCTTTCATCATCCGAGACAGCCACTCCTTCCGGGGAGCCTACGGCCTCGCCATGAAAGTCGCTTCTCCGCCTCCCACGGTCATGCAGCAGAACAAGAAAGGTATTGTGTGCCCTTCTCCATCCCACGCTGAGATACTTTGCATCTTTCATCCAGGGCAAGCAGGCAGCTGGGTCTGCCGAACCAGTTGTGCTCTTGGGTATGTGCTGATGTGGCAGGATCTCTCCTTCCCAGGGCACTGGACACCACTGGCACTGAGTGCTGAACTGCAGAAGGCTCAGGGGCATCTGCTTTTTGGGCATTGGCATAGCAAAACAGGCACAGCCTTCCCAGCCCACCAGCACCACAGGAGAGCCTGGCTCGGGGCTTTGCAAGGGCCCCTTTGCAGAGGGTGTGCAAAGTGGCAGGGACCCCTCTCTCGAGCTGGGGCACTGGTTTCCACTTAGGACTGGGAGGAGGAGCGGGGTGGCTCTGATGTAAAGCATCTTGTCTCTTCCCAGGAGACATCACCAATGAGCTGGTGAGGCACTTCCTTATCGAGACCAGCCCACGGGGTGTGAAACTAAAAGGATGTCCCAACGAGCCCAATTTTGGTGAGTGCCCCCAGTGTGCTTCCCACATGCAGGTTTGGGTTGGAAGAGCTTTGCCTTTGTTTCACTATCAAAGTGGACTATATGGAAAAGCCCCCACCTCTGTTACTGCCTCTTGTCCCCGCATAACTGACTCCTCTGGGCATTTGGAGCCTCTGGGGTCATGCACACTCACATGTGCATTCGAATGTGCACCTATGCGCAGGAGCACATATGCACCTTCCTGCACACGTGTAGGACAAATGATGCTGCTGCTGACGGGGTGGTGGGTAAGGGGGTCCCTTATTCCAGTTATACCCCGGCTAATGTGCTCTGAGGTGCTGCACAAGGACCTCTGCCCCATTCATTGTTCCCGAGCTGGCCCTGGCATCTCTGCCTCCTCCCTGAGCCCTCTGTTGGCATGGTGGTTTCAGCAAGTGCCATGAGTGGCATTAGGACCACAGTGAAGAAACCCACCCAAAAGCCTGTTCAATCTCCACCTGGTGTAACAATGGCCTAACATTGGGAATATACATGTCCCCTGCCCTGCACTGACCATCTCACCTCTCTCCCCAGGCTGCCTCTCCGCTCTGGTGTACCAGCACTCCATCATGCCTTTGGCCCTGCCGTGCAAACTGGTCATTCCTGACCGAGGTAAGAGCTAGGACCAGAAGGGAATGCATCTACCCCTACAGCCTGCCTGGGACAGGGTAGGTTGCCAAGCAGGGAGCAGCAGTAACACTCCATCTCTTCTAGATCCCATGGAGGAAAAGAAAGATACTGTGTCATCCACCAACTCAGCCACAGACCTCCTTAAACAGGGTGCAGGTGAGTAGAGAGGGGCTGCCTTGGGATGAGTGTGGCCTGGGGCAGTGGCTCACCCTGCTCACCCTGTGCCTGCTGTCTTCTGTTCCAGCCTGCAATGTCCTTTTCATCAATTCGGTGGAGATGGAGTCGCTGACGGGCCCCCAGGCCATTGCAAAAGCTGTTGGTGAGACGCTGGTGGCTGACCCCACACCAACTGCTACCATTGTCCACTTCAAAGTCTCTGCACAAGGCATCACCTTAACGGACAACCAGAGGAAGTAAGATCCCCTGTGGCCATGTATCTGGCTTCCCAAAGCCAGCAGGGCTGTGATCCAGGGAGTCTGTTGGTGAAGGACATCCCTGGGGTGGTGTGAGCCTTGTTGTGAGCAAGGCTGGGCTTTGTCTTTGACTCATAAAGCATCTTAGGGAGAGGTATGGGAATGTCCTCTGTGATGGTGGGGCTGGGCTGTGATGGGGCAGACTCTGGGGCTTCCTGGCCCTGATGATCCCTGTCTTGTGTTTCAGATTGTTCTTCCGACGCCACTACCCCCTCAACACTGTCACCTTCTGTGACCTGGACCCACAGGAACGAAAGTGAGTGCCCTGACCCAGGGGAAGCACATATCCCCTGCCTTTTCCCCTCACCTAGGCTCATGGGCTGCTTAGAGCAGGGTCTTTGCTTGCTCTGTCCCTTTTGCTCCCACAAAGGGCTGGGATGAAAGGTCCCCTTGGATATTGTGGGGCAACACCATCTTCTCCTGGTGAATTCTTGTTATCTCCAAGCATCTTCATGATAGGGGAGAGGCATGTCAGGCTTTTTCCTGTAGAGCCAAGCCTGTACAAAGCCAGGCTGGCCCTCCAGCATTGATGTGGTGATCTCCATCATGGCCCTGTCTCTTTGTGGGGTGCAGATGGCACCATCCCTTACATCTTTTCCCCTTGCAGGTGGACTAAAACTGATGGCAGTGGCCCAGCCAAGTAAGTACTTTCTGTGACCGATTCCTCCTAGCTGCTGTTGGGGTCACTCCTCCTTGTATGGAAGCATTGGCTGAGAGATGCCCTATGTAGGGCAGTGTGAACTGGACTCAGCTCCTCATTGCAGGAGCATGAGATCATAATCCTGGGCACTCAGTAAGCATCTTTCACCCCCAAATTCCTGGTGAGAGCAGGCATAACCCTTACTGAACTGGTCTTAGTGGAAACTGTCCCAGTGGAGTCAGCGGGAGCCACCTCATGGAGCACAGCCTGGGGTTATGCTGATGGCGTGTGAGCCACCGGCTGGCTCTTCCCTTTCCTCCTGTCCTGACCCACAGGAGTGCAGAGCTGCCAGCTGAGCCCATTTCCAGGGGCCAATTCCCACTAATTTTAGCCATTGTGTTAGCGCAGGGTTTTTTATTAGGATGTCCAGCTGCTGGGATATTTCCCCTCTCTAATTAGAAATGCTATGGCCTAGGCCTGTCTCACATTCTGTTCCCCCATATTTATAACTTGAGTTTGCATGTTAGAATTAAAAAAAAAAAAAAAAAAAGGGAGGGGGTACACATTTTATTTGTCAGGGGAGAGACAGACAGGAATAGCTACATGGTCTCACTCAGCTCTTTGTGTCCCCACATAGCCTTCTTCTCATGGAGGGTCTATATTCCAAGGCAATGCTGTGTTCATCTGGAAGGTCTCTTCTAAGGGAGGGTGGCAAGAGATGAGGGGTTTGGCCAAGAGATGATAGAAATGCAGTGCTGGCCTTCAGAGAAACTGGAGCAAAGAGAAGAGTAGATGAGTCTTTATGCAGGCTGGTTTGGGATATCTCCCTCTGTGTTGTGTGAGGTGGATGGTAAAGAAGGGAAAGACAATGCTGGAATGGAGTGGTGGGGTTCCTTGGGTTAAGCAATACTGGCAAACCTCACTGGGACTCTTGCCTTCTTCCCACCCAGACTCTTCGGCTTCGTGGCCAGGAAGCAAGGGAGCACCACAGACAACATCTGCCACCTCTTTGCCGAGCTGGACCCAGACCAGCCAGCTGCAGCCATTGTCAACTTTGTCTCCAAGGTCATGCTTGGCTCAGGCCAGAAAAGATGAGCCAGCACTTGCGGGTGATCCTTGAATTTTGGAGAAGGACTTGGAGCTGATCCGAGAAGGAGTGTGAGGAAGTGCATTGTGGGAGAGGGAAGTGAATCGGGGGGGAAAGGGTTGGAATTTTGGAGGAAAACAGCAAACAACAAAAAAACCCCAACCAAGCACCTAAAAACTGAACACAAGCCAAACACACACATAGAGAGGAACCAAAACCACGCACCTACATATGAAAGCCCCAAACTTACGCCAGACAGGATGCATTCCCAGTGAAGGGAAGGTGACCAAAATGAAGGCAGCAGCATGAAGTGTGTTCCCAGCTTTTGGTATGATGGTCCTGAGTGGTGACATCCGCTCGGGATGGCATGTGGGACCATGACTGGTGTTTCCCATCTGGAAAAAAAGTGAGAACTGGCAAAACTCATGGAAGAAGCTCCATCCCAGCAGCTCCTTCAGTGAACTTCTACTACATGTTTGATACAGCCTGAAGAAGATAATGTGGGCTGAGTCTGCAGGACACCTGAGGAGATGCCCTCGGAAACCTTCCCTTGCCTGGCTGTAGCAGACAGTCCTCACTGGCCCCCATGCTTCTAAAACCTGCCGGCTGTCTGGTGACCTGGGGGTGTTGGTCGTGAGCCCTCCCCAGGAAGTTCAGCCATGGGCTGATCTCTGTTGCTGACCCTTGGTTCATCGGTTGTTTCGGGTGAGCTGCTGTGAGTCCACCTGGAGAGGGTGTCATGGCATTTTCTCACCTCCCCAGGGGTGCTTCTGCCCTCCAGCCCATGGGGAAGTGTGGGGGGCTCCTGCTGCCCTGTGCTTGGGAAGGCAGACACTCCCTGGGAGTTTCCTGGGAGAATGCAGAAAGTTGCATCTTCTCTTGTCTTCCCCTTTTCCCTCCCATCACTAGTCCTCTTTGACAATTTTATCCTACAGCCTGTTACATGTTCTCTTAACACACACACAAAAACCAAAACAGACAAGATAGAAAAACATTGTAATAATAATAATAATAATTATAATAATAGCGGATGCTGGCACAGGTGGGTTCCCTGTGCAAAGCAGCAGACCCGTGGCTACCCCTGTCTCGCTCTCTGGAGACACGCAAGCGGTTTTTGAATTGCATGGACGTTCAAGTTGCACGAAAGGCAAATGACTACAAGTAACTCAGGCGCTTTTTTCTCCATTTAGTTTGGAGGCCACGTTAAAGAAAAAGAGGGGAAAAAAAACCACCAAGAAACCAAAAAAATCCCAATGAGACTAGAAAAGGACCTGCAATCGCTGGGCAACCTTGGTTTGGTGGGGAGGTGGTCCTCTGAGAGCCACTCTGCTCGGCATGCACGTACCCCCCAAACTAGCTAGCTGGAGGCTCACATCTCCCCAAATGCACCATAGTTTTGCAGTGGCTTTGGTGCTATTTTTTCTCTTTGCTTCAGGGGGTAAGGAGGGCCAGCTCTGGGGCCAGAGGGGCAAAGGGTCCCCGTGCCACAAAGGCAAGGGGAGATGGTAGCTGTGGGGGCAGCATACAGAGGTCCCAGCCCTCCAGTACCAGGGGAGGCAGAGGAAGCTTTGGTCACATATGCAGGTTTGTGGGGGTAAAATGGTCATTGCTGAGCCCTCTGCTGCAAATATCTTTCTGAGAGCCTTCTGGGAGAAGTTTTCAGTGTAAAGTGGCCCAGATAGTTTATTTGGGGCAAAATTTAGAAACAATGCTGCAGCTGCCCCTGCCCCCTCCTTGAACAGCTCACCTCCCTTGGACCGCCTTTGCCTTGATAACTATAATATATATATATATATATATACGAGCTATACTGATGAAATACTGTAAGCTAACAAAATTTTCAGGAGGAAAAAAAGGTTGAATTTACACTCTGAAAATATTTATTTTTTGCCATAGTGCTTTCTGCGCATCGTATCTCCCTCATTATATCAGCCCTGCCCACCTCCCCTCTTCCCGTGCCCCAGGGAAACACCTGCACGTTAAAAGAAAATCCAGAGCAACGAAAAATATGGATGGGGAAGAGGCGCGGGGGTCCCCCTGTGTTGGGGTGGCGTGCATGTGACCAGTGTGTGTGTGTGTGTGGGGGGGGGGGGGGGTGGGGGAGAGAGCGAGCGAGTGGTGTGGGTGCCTGGAGGCTGAACTCATGTACTGAAGTGAGCAAGAAAGGATTCAGAGCGAGGAGCTGGTTGTGAGATGGCGGTGGGATGGAGAGTTCTGGGGAGGGGTGTGGGGGGCTTTCCTGCCCCCCCAGTCCCCAGCTCCCCAGCTGCAGAGACCTTTTCATTTTTTATTTTTCCAAAAAATGATTCCCTCCTTCTGCGAAATTCAAGCGAGATGAGAGATGATCTCACCCGTAATCTTCTCTATCGTTCAACGATTAGAGAAGACACCGTGTTTATAGATATATAAAGATATATTTTTGAAAGTCTCTATTTTTCAGACTTGGTTTTCTCACTGCTAAGAAAAGAGATGATAATAATGTAATTTTATTTTAATCTGCTGCCTTGGAAACTGGTGCTTGAAACTCCCATTCCTCTTTTTCTCCCCATACAAACCAAGCAGATGTAAGCACCCCAGAGATGTCGCGCAGAAGCTGACCCCAGCAGATACCTGCCAATAGCATCACAGCTGCTTTGGGCCCTGGGCCGCTCACGGCTTACCCACTAACCCACTAGCTGAAGGTTTAGACCATATCCAAATCTTGAACACTAACAAAGTTGTCCAATTATTATATTATTGTTTTTAACACAAAGCTTAATCACTTTCCAATGATGTAGCTGGGTGTTTGTCAGCTCTCTTTAAAGGCACTTTTTTTCCCCTTTTATCTTCTAAGTTACATTTTTAGGTGTGACCCTTTCTGTCCCCAGTAGACTGTCAGCTGATGTTGAGGATCACCCAGCTCCTGGGGCTGGCAGGGACCCAGTGTTGATATTTTTTTTCCTTACAAAGGGACAGAAAAGACTCTTTGTTTTTTTTCCTTTGGTTTTTAAATGCAGTCATGGTATTTGAGATTCAAGCTTGCGCGAGTTAAGCCCAGCATATGTTTTGTTGTAATCACACTGCCATTGTCAGCAGCTGGATGATATCTCTCTCTCTCTCTCACACGAACACACACACACATCCCTCCTTCCTGCACAAAGAACTGCATATATTCTTGCCAAAGATACCCTTAAAAACGCACTTTTCCCCTCGTATATGTTTTGTTTTTCTTTTTTTTTTTTTGCGTGTGTAAATTTATTGTACGTGCCTTTTTGGTGTCAGTTTATTCTTTGGAGAAGCCCCTTCCCACCCGTCCTCCCTTTGCTGTCCATGCTGCTGTCTATTGGGAAATGCTCCCTGGGGAGGTTGTTTGCTGCCTGTTCCAAATGGTAGCACCTGCAACATACAATTTATGGGATTTCTGTTCAATGAGGCTGCCTTTGGCTCTGCTCCCCCAGGAGGTTTTCTGGGGATGATTTGTGTCATAATCTGCTGATGGGATGCACTCATCATCTTTGCCAGCCCCCTGTTGTCAGTGGAGATGGGGGCTTGTGGATTTAATCAGATAAATTAAATAAAATTTGGGGTTGTTCTGGATGCAAAATTTGCTGTCTGCCTCCTGGACAAACCACACGTGGAAAACAAACTAGGTAGGGATAAAAACCCAACCCAGCCTCCGGGCATCAGTTTCCTAGCGAGTTCAACCGCCTGAACCGAATAGCAAAGTAAATCCCCACCCAGCAGGTTGGGTGGGTAAAGAAACCAGTTGCCCCAAAAACCCCAGACAGCAGCGTCAACAAAAGGCAACCTTTCCCGTTGGAGCAGGCAGGAGGATCAGACAGCAAAGGAGCCCGCAGGGGCTTGTTTCACTTCGTTCGTTTGTTTTGCAAATTGTGAGGTTGGTTTGGGGTTGCTCATTTTTTTTTTCTTTTCCTTAAAAAGAGGGGGGAAAAAAAAAAGGAAGCAACCCAACATTTCTGTTGGCGGATTCTGTGCCGCCGTGTTATGCGTGGGGGTTTTTTTTGGTTGTTGTCTCTGTTACTTTGGAAGCGTTACAGATTTATTTGCTAATCAGTGTTAATGAACAGTTTCAAACTTTTAGACTTGCCCATTTCTGTGTATTTATATAGATGGAAAAAAAAACGTTATATTTTGTATCTTTGTGCCCATAATGTTGTTGCGCGTGTAAGGATGACTTCGGTCACACCATGTCTCTGTGTGAATGTGACTCCGCTGTTGTCTTCCCGTTGTACAGATGTTGGATTCTATGCAGTTCATTGTATGGCTTTATAAAGTGGTAAAAACAAAAAAATCAGTTATATAAAATATACTGTTGCTTGGAATGCCAGCTTGGTGTCTGGATTGCTGGAAATGTATCTTGAAATTTAAGGGAGCGCAGGAATAAATGCTCTGTTCTTTTTGCACAGGAGAAAAAAAACCAACCCTAAACCCCAGCGGGTGCTGTGTTTTCTCTGGGCTGTCATTCCTTCTGTTCCTCGACGGCAGATTGGGGCCCCCGGACAGACGCCGGGCGGTGGGCGTGGGAAGCAGGAGGGGTTGTGCTGCTGCTTGTCAGCCTCTAGCCTCAGCTTGTGTTCACCAGATGCTGGCTAACCAGGCAGCCCCCAAACTTCCTACATGGCTTCAGCTCCAGCTCAGGCTTTTGTTTACCAGGAGGCATTTCCCTGGCTTGCTCTGCAGGCGCTGTGTGCTCTTCAAATCCTGCTGCTTTCCCCCAAGTTTCCTTTAGGTACTGCCTGTCCAGCCCTGGACATTCTCTTTGAGTCTGTCTTGCATATGGAATTAGGTTGGAATGATGATGGTATGGGGTCTTTTGCATTAGTGACGGTCTGCTGCCATTAGACCCCACTCCTTGTCCCTTTCAGAGCCATCCTGCTCCCCTGTGCCCAGCAAAGCTCCTCCCAAAGTCTCATGCCTGGCTTTTCCAGCATTTGCTGAGCAATTCCCAGCATCTGTCAGAGCCCTCAGCCCTCGGCTCTCTGGCTCTGCTCCTTCCCCTCCTCGCTGAGTTGGTGGCCAAGACCCAGCCCCCGGGATGGACTGAGTTTAATTATACAAGAAATATCAGCCAGAGCAGAGGCAGTTTCTCTGGCGCCAGAACTGCTGCAGCTCAGAGGCTCAGAGCTTCTCCTGGGACCCGGCAGCACTAAAAATACCTCCTGCCTTTCTCTAAAATAGCTGCAGGGCTAGGAGCAGATTGAGGGGGCTGCTTGTGTGGGGACCCCGTGCTGTGAGGCTTGTGCTGGGATGTAAAGGCAAAAGGGGTAAAGAAAGAAAGGGAGGAGATGAGATGGTTTCTGACCCTCCCCCCAAAGTATCAGTGGGACTGTGGGCGGGCACCCAAGTGAAGGGTCCTCTGAGCCAGGCTGCACCATGGTACCTCAGGAGGTACCTGGCATCTGCTAGCTTTGGCCTCAGCTGTCCCCTACCTACCCACCAGAAAGATGGGACCTGCAGCCTCCTCTCCCAGTTTGACATGGTAGGGATAGTATTGTCCTGCCATCTGCTCTTGGTTTTGCTCCTTCCCTGGTTCTAGCTGGAATGATCACCCTGGGAGGTGCCAGCCATTTGCTTGCTCCTAATGCTTATGAGTGGCTGGGGTGGCTGGGGTGGCTGGTGCTGTGTCCCCTAGGCAGGAAGGAGAGGCTGTGAGTGCCTGGCGAGGTGGAACGGACAGACAATTTGTTGTGAGCCATAAACTGCTGTGCATTTCTGACCCCCCGCCCCTTTTCTGCAGTTAATTCCCCATTTCCTTTCCAAAATTCCTATGGAGCTTCTGGTTTGTGTTTTTCCTCGACATTTGCTTATCTGCCACTTGCTTCCCGTCACTGGCTCTCACAGTTCAGGCTTTCCAGGGTCTTCCTTTTTGCAGCTTGCTGCTGTCTCCAGGCCAGGCTGGTGGCTCTGGTGTGACCATAATTAAAGACAGGTCCCACCAGCTCTGTAACAGGACACCTTGCCTCCATTGCCTCTCCCCCTGCCTACAGAGTCCCCACTTCCAGGTGCTCAAATGATCCATTTTTTTCTAATTTCAGCCCCTGCTCTGGAGACTCAAGGCCACCCATGGAGTGTTTTTTGCAGAGCTGTGAAAGCTGCTGAAGTTTCTTTCTCCTCTCTGTTTTCTGCTCCAGGTGGGCATGGTTGGACAAAGAAGCACCAGAAAACCCTGGGTTGGGGCTGGGACACCAGGTGTTTACTGAGAGCAAATATTCTTAGCTGGGCTCTGTAACAAATGTACTCGGAACTCCAAGCAACCTTTATGTAACAGATTTTAAAAACAGCAAGCCCAGGCCTGGGACTCACAAAGTTACTGGGTTGTGGGGTGCTGCTAGAAGATAAAAGCTGGCTCGAAAACCATGCCTTGAGTCCAGGGGTGAGACCCAGCATGAAGAGGGTTCCAGGAAGAAACCTGGCTGGTAGGTCTGGTCCTCCCATCATTTTCCATGGACTAAGCTAGAAATAGCCCTCAGATCTAGAGTGCAACTGCGGTCATGGTGGCAGAGATGGGTCACTCCCATCTTCCTTTGCTTTTTCTCTTTTCCAGGCTTCTCAGAGGTACTGGGGTCCCATCAGAAGTTCTCACCTACACCCTATTCAGCAAAATGTGTCCTCTGTCCTACTGCAACCACTGCTGTCAGACCAACCCAGCCTTGTCCTCTCTCCCAGTCTGAGCCTGCCTTCACCCCATTGCCACACAAGAGAGGGATTTGTCCACGTGGAGCTGGGCCTGACTGGTTCTGCATCACTGTGTGCCAAGCATTCCCAGACCAGTCCAGGTTCTGCAGAGTTATGGCCAGGAAGGGAACTGGGACCTGAAGTGAACCTGAACAACAATATCTGTGTGTTGAGGTCACTTGTGTGCCAGGTTTGATCAATCACCTCTCCGGGCTGGGCGGTGTGCTGGGCAGAGTGCACAAAATACCACACGTGGATGAAGGTGGGCAACATAAGCTTTCACATGTGGGAACAGCAGTGCTTCCCTGCAGGCTCCAAATGCTGCCATGGTGCACAGAATGCTGCTGCTGAGTTACCTCATCCCTGAGCTGCTTGGACATTGCTATGCAATGGTGACACCCTGAGCCATTGGTGGAAGCACAAGGGCCCCTTGCCCAAGTGCCTGGGACTCCTGTCAACACGCAGACTGAGGCAGTGCAGCACCAAACTGGGAACTTTAAAGAAGAAAAGATGGGTCAGTCAGCCTCCCTCACCCCTGTAGCCCACCTGGAGCTCTCTGTATTCCCCTGGGCCAGACCCTCAACCCTTCCCTTGGAAGGGACCAAGTTGTAAGGGACACAATGTTTGACTCCTGCCTTCCAACCCAGCAGGTCCTGGGGAAGCTCAGGTCACCCGGTGGTGACAAAAGCCACCCCAAAAATGGCTCTTGAGGCTTCAACATCATGTCAGGGGGATGCTACTGCTTGGAAAAGGGCATGAATGTGCAGCCTGTAGTGCAGGAGTTACTCACTCTCCATGGGAGTGGTGGACAGGAAAAGGAAACAGAAGGGGATTTGGGTTAAATAGTGAATAGAGAGGGACATTGTGATACTCTAAAATGGTTTACCTGAAGAAGGAGTGGAGTGGAAATGCTGGAGGTATGTGAAGGCAGGGAGGAGAGGCTGGGCGTGCCCCTCTTCAGAGCAGAGTGATGCATAGGAGGTCCCTGTTTTCCCTTGGAGAAGGGCTATGAGTATGAATGGGCTGTCCTGCCTTGTGAGGTTCTGGCTCCATCTACAGGGTTATGCCTCCAAGTGATGGAGGCCTAGGACTGATGCACACCCAAAGCAGACTGGGCAGGGGGTGATGCTTCCTCTTCTGCAGCCAGTTTCTCCTGTGGCTCCTCTCCCACATCACATCTCTGAGTTGTGCTCTGGCTGCTTGGCAATGGATGGACGAGCTCAGTCAGGCTTGCATATCCCTGTGAAAAAGCGGTGGGATGCAGGACTGGAGTGCAGTAGGGGGACCTGAGCTGGATGCAGAGTGATCCCAGCACTGCTTGTCCCAGACTCACGTGCTCTGCATGGCCTCTGCCAGGGCCTGGCTGCCTTTAGCACAAGAACAGCCCCAAGATGCTCCTGTGCAGGCCTTCAGCGCCAGCAGCTCTTTCTGCCCCCATGACTGTACCATGCAGGCTTGGGTCCCATGGGACCTAAATCAGGGAGCAGCCTCAATCAAAAGCCCAGGTGAATAAAAGCAGAGTGAGCCACATCTCTTCTCTCTGGTTAGTTGAGGCTCACCATGTCACTGCTCTTTCTTGGATGACCCATCCACCAGCAATTTAAGGCAGGTGTGAAGTAGTGACAAGGGTCCAGACTGTCCCAACATGATACGGTCAGGCTAAAGAAAGCAATGTGAGTTAGAGAAGGGATGTGAAGCACCTTGTCCTCAACCTGTGTGCCCTAATGCAGGACAAGGGGGCTCTTCTAATATCCTCAGTGGTCTTTCATTTCCCACCTTGTTCATGCTTTGACATGTGTCTGCTTCAACAACAACATATATGGCCTCCAGCTGGCTGTACCCACATGTCCTTGTGGTGGGATAACCTGACTGGAACTGGCTGCTGCATCCCCACATCTTGATGGTCTCAAAGTGATTCACAGTCTCCTACCTCTTGGCTGCCACCCCATGTTTTCACTGTCCCATTCACCTCCAGTGAAAACCAAGCCTTCCCCACAAGCCACCCTGTGCTTCGGGCATCAGTATGTCCTGATGGCAACTGTCCCAGCAGAAAATTCCCAGTCAATGGCAGGGAGGAAAGTGTTTGGCCCCCATGGGGCTCATTCTTTTGGACTTTAGGCTTCCTGCTCTCCATGTCTCTGACTGCCATACTGAAGGTACAGAAGGATTTGTCTCTGTCCCAGTGATACTGGGACAGTGGTGTGAGCTGTGTCCTTTCTGGTGGCTTTCTGGTGGTGACAATGGGTATACAGCTCAGCTTTCCTATCTGAGTCAGGATAATATACATGTGAAATTTGAAATGGTGTCAAGAGAGCTGTGACAGTCTTCTGAGAGGGCAAGTGTGAGATACCCACATTATATTCACATGAGTGTGCATTAATATAGAAATATAATAGAAATCCCCTTCTGATCTCTTTCCTCTCACACCTCCTTAAATCCAAGCTTCAGTGCTAACCACTATGTATCTCCACCCTCTTAGGAAGGAAGGAAGGAAGGAAGGAAGGAAGGAAGGAAGGAAGGAAGGAAGGAAGGAAGGAAGGAAGGAAGGAAGGAAGGAAGGAAGGAAGGAAGGAGGAAGAAGGAAGGAAGGAAGGGAGGAAGGAAGGGAGGAAGGAAGGGAGGAAGGAGGGAGGAAGGAAGGGAGGAAGGAAGGAGGGAAGGAGGAGGAAGGAAGGAAGGAAGGAAGGAAGGAAGGAAGGAAGGAAGGAAGGAAGGAAGGAAGGAAGGAAGGAAGGAAGGAAGGAAGGAAGGAAGGAAGGAAGGAAGGAAGGAAGGAAGGAAGGAAGGAAGGAAGGGAGGAAGGAAGGGAGGAAGGAAGGGAGGAAGGAAGGAAGGAAGGAAGGAAGGAAGGAAGGAAGGAAGGAAGGAAGGAAGGAAGGAAGGAAGGAAGGAAGGAAGGAAGGAAGGAAGGAAGGAAGGAAGGAAGGAAAAAGGAAAAAGGAAAAAAGGAAAAAAGGAAAAAAGGAAAAAGAGAGAGAAAGAAAAGAAGGGAGGAATGCAATATTTGCAGGCTCATTGTTTTAACAACTGGATAGAACAAGCCACCAGTGAGTTTGTGGTGTGACTGTGCAGAGCTCCCTTGCCAGATGAGCTGGACTCTAATGAAAACCGCATGTGGGAGAGGAGGTTGCTTGAATCAAAGCAGAGTGCAGCAGCAGCAACACTGGCCCTGGTGTAGCAGAGCACTGCTGGGATGTGCTGCAGTCCCTCAAGAGGACCAAGGAAGAGAGGGGAAGAGCTGAAGCACCTCACTGTCTTGTCTGCCTGTGGATGAGTGTGTCATTCTATGTGAGAATGATCTGTTTTAACAGGAGATGCTTTTCAAACACCTTTGACTCTACTGAGATCTCAGTTTTTCCGGTGATGCCAGGTATCTCTGCTGAGCCACCCTTGCCTGTTCTTCCAGCTGGGAGATTAGCAGGGAGAAACCACTCATCCACCAGCCTTGGGGTAATCTTGAAAGCCTTCTACTCATGTGGCATCCCCCTCCTTCCTTCCCTGTGCTGGAATTTTGCAAGTGCACTAGGATGAGAAGAGCAAAAACCAGGGGTGGTAGTTGATGGTTGTAGTGACATCCACTACATATAGTGGATATATGTCTTTTCCCTTTGAGATGGTTTGGATTGAGCCAGTATCCCAGGACAACATTACAGGTCTGGTCCCTCTAGGGCTTTACTGTGGTGTTCAGATGACCTCTGGGAGATTACACCATGGTTTATGTGCATGGAGAAGTTTCCAGAATGACTTTGCCATCATCTGCTGCCTTAGGAACATTCAGGTTTCTTGGACACTTATGCCCATGATCATCCCAGCTGAAATCTCTCCTTCCACTTACACTAGAAAGTCAGGTTCATTCCCACCAGCTTTTCCTTATGCTCCTTAGTCCCCCATGGACTCCTGTGCTCACTCAAAACGTGAAGGAAAAAGGGGGTCCCTGCTGACAATTTGTCTTAACACTGTGTTCAGATACCTTTTCATGCATGTCCCCAGATCTTGTTTCTGGCACGCTGGGAAAGACACTTCTGTTGCTCCTGAGATAGATGGTGCTTGGGGGCCACTGGGATCGTCTGCAGTTGAAAGGAGAGAGAAGTTGTTTGTGGAGGCAGAAGTCTCCCTTGGAGCACCGGAAAGGTTTGTAGGACATGCCTGGGACATGTGGAACAGCCAAGCTGACATTTTGGCAAAGTGCCACTCAGTAATACGTGAGGAGAAGCAGGAACCCACGCCAAAGTCCTATTTAAAGCAGCCCCCCTTGAACTCTTTGATATGGATAGCTCTGGGGATAGGGTTTCGCACATCTTTATAGCTCACACTTCCATGTGAGAGAAAACTCAGCCTTGCTCAGGCAGGCTGCTATCTGCCTGGGCTTGCTGGGCTGTGAGCAGTGCCTGCCTTTCATTCCCAAGGGCGCCCAACTCCAGGTTCAGCCCAGCGCAAAGGGAGACCCGAGCTACTATCCAGTGGGGAGGAACTGCTTCTCTGTGATCTCTCCCACGGCCTGGTGTTCATTCCCGGCTTTCCTCCACTGGAAAACATGGAGACACCTCCCTTGTGGACACTTCAGAAACTGCTGCACGAGAGGGAGTCACCATGGACCTAACCATATCCCACCGGTCTCACAAGCCCCCTCTCAGGGCAGCATTTTGCTGGCCCATCTCTGCTCTCGCCCTCAACCTCGTTGTCCTGGTTTGACAGGACCAGATACACACCGCCTGCACTCTCACAGCCCCGGTTCCGCCCGAGCCCCGCCGGTACCGGGGGGACAGCGGGGCCTGTGGCGAGGGGAGGGAGGGTCAGGTGACCCGGATGGACCAATCACAGCGCTCATGACCAGGGCTCTTAGCACAAAATGGCGCCGTAGAGAGCCCTCCTCTGGGCTTTGGGCTTTATTTATCATTGCTCCTGCTGCTTCTGCATCTCGTTTCCTCACCGAATAATGTTGCTCATTGAGACAGTCACCTCCTGCCTTCCCAAGCAGCACTGCCTCGGCTGCTCTAAGGCTGCTGTGTCTGTCACTGGGACCCTGGGCTGGGACACTCCTATCTGCTGCCGAGTCCAGGTTGGGTCGGTGAGCAACCAACTGAGGAATGTGGGTCCCATGTTTACATATTTGCATAGACTTGTAATTCACCATCATTATTATTTCATTAAACCTACAATAGTATTTCCCCCCGCCTTGAAGTCTCTCGCCTTTACTCCTCCGTTTGTCTTTCCCTGGGAGGATAGTGGGGGAATAACATCTCTCACCTGGTTATTGGCAGCGATGCTCATTTTGACCAAGCCATCAGCTCTTGGGGAACACCTCCAGTGGAGATGATGAAGGTTTGGTAGTGCCAGTCCCAAGCTGGTTGTCTGAGCTCTTGTGCCTGCTTCCCGACGGCCCCCAAGATTACTCTCCCACCTGTTTCTCCCTTGTGGTTTCTCCAGGTCTTTAATAACCCAGAGGAAAATCGCTTGCATACGTGAGATGCTCTGCTCTGTCTGGCTGCTGGCACTGTGGGCTGTCACCACTAGAGGTCGGCCAGTCCCTACTGATGGGACCGCTGAAAGCAGAAGGGAGCAGCAGGTCGAAGGCGGCTCCAAATGGCTTGGCTGATGGAGTCGTGTGTATGTGTGACAGACACTATTGAAATTTCTTTCGGCCCTGGCTTAGCTTTCCAGGCTTGGTGCTTCACCTCTTATAGATCAATGTATTTGACAAGCTAGAAAAAAACTCAGGTCTTTAAGGGTAGGGAGAGTGTTGGAAGAGCAAGAGTGCCAGCTTTTCCTGAAAAAAAAAAAAAAAAAAAAAAAAAGCTTTGAGCAGACAGCTGGTGCCATTAGAACTCTCTGTGGCAGCCTCAGAGGCAGCCCCAGCCCTTAGAAAGCTGGAGAATCACCCTTGGCCTCAGGGAGAGGCCTCTCTGCACAGGTTGCATTCCCCCGTTGCTCAGTACCTGCAGACACTAAGGAGCTGGTCATGCCTTCAGGACACTTCACAGAGTGTGAAAGTTTACAACCAACCACAAGGTCTGAGTCCCACCCCCTGTCAGTGCAATTAGGATTAGGCTTTCAGAGCAGGGGAACAACCAGAGACTTTAATGAAGATCCAGCTCCTGATTTCATCAGTTCTGGCCATCTGTAGAGCATGGGAAGAAGCTGACCCGATGTACCTGAAGAAGGCAGGTTGTAATTAAACTGCATGTATTATTGGGATATTATCCTTCAATTCAGTAGAAATATGAACAACAGGTGACAGTTTGGTAGTGAATGTTGCATTAACTGGATAGTGAATGACTGAAGCTTTGGTGTATCAGCTGCTCCCCCTGAAGCCACCATTTGTGCAGCTCTCCTGTGGCTGGCTTGTGTGAACCCAGATCTTCTTCTTGGTGCTCTGTCCAAATAACACCAGACAGGACCAAGACAGCTGCCCTGCTCTGAAGGAGCCAGAGATTAAAGCACACCAAGGCAGAAAACACTGGCAATATTGCAAGTGGTTTCTTGGGACAGGACCCTGCCACCTCCAACCTGGCTGGAGCTGGGCTACTGGCCATGCCATAGGTAGCCCAGACCCACATTGCTCTGCTTATTTGGACATGTCAATAATCTTTCTCACTAGTTTTTAAAATTCACCTGTCCCCTTTCTGGAACATGATTTCTAAATGTCTGCACAAGGGCTTTCTTGTACTGTCTGCCCACAGTTAGACTCAGCTTAGAGAAGTCTGGGTTTACTTCTGTTTCTTCACATGTTGCTTGTTTGCTTGTATGCCTGAGGTAGTATCTATTAGAGTAATTGGTTTCTTGATTGCCATGCTGGTTGCTACATACACTCAGTGTCAATGAACCATGGTACCATGAAGAGTCCATCAGGTGATGGTCTGTCACTATGTTTTCAGGTCTTGGGAAGTTGTTTGAAGGGAGGTGTAGTTCCCTCATTTACCTGTCTAAGTTTTAGGTCACTGCAAGAGTAAAGGATGTGCCTGAGTTCCCTGGGTAGCAGCCAGACCTGATTCTGTCCAGATGCTCTCTAAATGGCTTTCAGAGGTGTGTCCTTTAGGAGAACAGCTTGGTACTTAACACCCAGTTTGGTGCATGGCTCAGACAGGCTGCTCCCTGTGTTTCCAGTGTTTCCAAGAACTCGGTGATCCAGCAACTACCTCAAGTTGCCAGACCTTCAGTCCTGCCAAGCATTCTCCAAGGAGAAGGTGATGACAGAGTTCACTTCATGAAAGGGGAGAAGCAAGCCTACCTCCAAGCAATGTCCCTGCCAGCTGTGGAGTATTGGGTGAAAGAAACCCAAAAGCACTGGAAAATCAGACCTGTGCACTGGTCATGACTGTCCCAGCAGCAGGGGGAACTTCACTGGATGGAAGTCAGCCTTCTGCTCTTAGACTCTACTCTTAACTTCAAAAGGGGCTGAGCCTTAGCTGGTTTGAACTCAGTATCTCAGTTCTTCCATTTGTTACTTAAAGCAGGCCAATTTTTGTAATTTTTGGAAACTCATTTCATGTAATCATAACGCTACAGTTCAAGAAAAAAATACTTTAAATAAATACCAGCGTGTTTTGTGACACAAAAGCCAGATACAGTGTATGGAAAATATAAACTTCTTCCATCTGGAAATGTCTTGGGATTATCTACTTTTTCTTGTAACTCATTTTCTGCATGTCTCTGCTTCTAGGGTGATTTACTGCAAACATCTCTGTGTTCTCTTTATTGATTTGTAAGAAATCCTTTTACAATGAAGTCATATTTTCCATGCAGAAAAAAAAAGTCAGATAGAAGATGAAGAATATTATTGTAACAGGAAAATGGTTAGGACAAAGAAAGCTTATAATTTTGTAAACAGAGGTTGGGAGGAGGCTTTTGGGATTGAGTTTCTGGGCAGCAAGTCAGAGGGTTTTTCTTTTCTTATTTTGAAGACTCTACTGGCAATGTCTACAACCAAGACGGAAATAAATATAAACAATTCTCTCCTCCAACATGGTTTTGATAGCTCAATTAGCAGAATTGAGATTTTGATGAAGGATGTGCCAAGGGACTTTGGATGTCATGGAGAAGTGTTACAGACTTGAGAGAGGTCTTGTCTCACCACTCCCAGTTTGCCAGAGAGGACTTAGCTAGATGCTGTCTTCTACTGCTGAATGTTTAAGTGACCAAAGCCAAAGGATTTCATGCCACCCATGAGATTGTGTCACCCATGCTGGGAGAAAAGATGAGGTGGGGAGACCACTTTCCAACTAAAAAGAAAGTTTATGAGTTAAAACCCATTTGAAAAAAAAAAAAAAAGGCAAGAATCTCTTTCCCCTCCCATTAGTCACAGTGAGTAACTGGGAGAAGGGGGTGATGGTTGTTGAAAGGAATGACATTTGGCTAAGAAAAAGAGTTTATGGTATTTGTAATCACTCAGTGAAGCAGGTGATTACTGTTGTTTTGCTTGCTTGAACCATTCTTCCCTTTTGGATAATCCAGTATTTTTTTGTAGAACAATCAGAAAAAGTATGCAGGAAATTGTGAAATTTTTTTCTGCTATTTTTGTCAATTTCTACAATTGCCAGCGATTACCATTTTTGTTTCTAAACATTGCCACTCTGTCGGGATAGCTTACTTGGAAGGTATGTGTGGAATGGCTCCTCCTGAGGGAACCATTCTGGGTTGTCTGTGAATCCTCAGCTCCAACATGTTTTGGCAACAAAGAATAGGAGAGTGATTGAAACTAGCAAGCAACTTCTGGGCAGCTCCATGCAGCTCACCTGGAATTGATTTTCCAGGGATCCATCTTCATCTGATGCAAATCAGCACAGCTCTGTGGTCTTTGCTGGTTGGGTATTTTCCAGAAATCTTGTATCTGGCAAAAGGTTTGCATGTCAGATGATCTTTCTGTCCCAAAGCCCTGCATATACCACCTGAGGCATTGTCCTCCAGGAGTGCTGGAGATGCTCATGAGCATCCATTTCATGGTTCTGTGCCAGTGGAGGAGACAGCTAGTTGCCTGGAAGATTTTATTTGTGTGCAGAAAAATTCTGCTTTGGCAGAAATTAATTTCTGGGGCACATGGCCCTTCTAGGTTCAGTGCCAGTGACACATTTGGAGATGCTGATCTGGGGTCTTGTGAGCTCTACATAACATGAAAGAGAAAGACCTTACAGGAGGACCACCTGAGCACTGAGACCCCATCAAGGTCTTTGGGCATTGCATTAATATAGTGGCAAAGTCAAGGATTGGGTGAAACTTTCCAGGGTCCTCAAGGGGTGAGGATTCAAACCACTCACACCAAAGGAATTGGGATTTCTTGAACTCTTCATCTGATTGCATGGTTGAGCCCAAGTGGGAGCCCTTATAAAACCAAATGAGCACAGACCATTTATTCTGGATACAGCAGGCTTCAGGCAGGTTAAGGAACAGGGTGCTCTTTAGAGTCAAGTAGAGTAATGTGCCTGCAAGGGGAAGAAAGAGTGTTCAAGTCACTGAAGAAAATCTTGTCTCCATCACTCCCTTCAGCATTTCTGGAGGCCACACTATAAATTAAGGAGGAATCATATGGTTGGTTGATGCTGGCTGGACACCAGCTGCTCATCAAATCTGCTCTATCATACCTCAGCTGGACAGGGGAGACAAAATATGACAAAAGTCTCATGGGCTGAGATAAGAACAGGGGGGGATCAGTCACCAGTTACTACCACAGGCAAACCAAACTGAAATAGGAAAATTAATTATTACCATCAAAATCAGAGTAGGGTAATGAGAAATAAAACCCATTTTTAAACCCCCCCACTCCCCTTCCCTTCTTCCTAGGCTCAATTTCACTCCTGATTTCTCTACTTCCTCCCACCCAGCAGCACAGGGAGACAGGGCATGGGGGTTGTGGTCAGTTCATCATTCATCTCTGCTGCTCCTTCCTTCTCAGCAGGAGGACTCCTCACACTCTTCCCCTACTCCAGCATGGGGTCCCTTCCATGGGAGACAGTCCTCAACAAGCTTCTACAATGTCAGTCCTTCCCATGGGCTGGAGTTCTTCACAAACTTCACCCCAGAGAGTCAAAAGTCCTGCCAGTAAAACTGCTCCAGCATGGGCTCCTTTTCCCATGGGTCCACAGAGTCTGCTAGGAGTTCCTCCAGTGTGGCCTTCCTGCAGGGTCACAGCTTCCTTCACTCATCCACCTGCTCCAGTGTGGGGTCCTCCACAGGATGCTTGATAAAGGATAAGTTGGACATTATGAGGACCTCTTTGCTATCAGACCCCATCCCATCCCCACAAAGGACAAAGTGTAACCTGCTGATCCCCAGAGTGAGGCACCTTGGACAAATAGCACCCAGGAAACTGGCAATACTATGGTTGGGAAAAATCTTCCAGGAACTGATGCTTTTAAAGGAAAAAAAAGCCAACCAAAACTCTACAGGTTGCAGGAGGAAAGCAGAGAAGTCCCTTCAGCTGTTGAAATTGCCTTGTCAGCATTCGTGAGTGGTTGGCTGGCTTGCTGGCTCTGACAAAAATTGATGGGGACCATGTGGCAGTTGACATGGGAGAGGGTGGGAGGGTGCCAAGTTTTCCTATGTATGTGTGTGTGTATATAAATGTGAGTGTGTATTTATTATCCCATCTATTCAGCAGTTGCCTGTGTGACTTGTGCCAGCAAGCTGTGGAGATGTGGCCTTTCCCTGGAATGAGGAATGCGTCAAGGAAAGTGCGGTTACATATACTTATGAGCATATGGAGGCCCTGGAGTCATGCCACACAGTTTGCCTCTAATTGAAATGGGCTGGCTAACCTCTTATTGTGGCCACCAGGAGCAACCCTTGGGGAGAGATGGCAGAGGGG
The DNA here is from genome assembly GCF_003957555.1 of Calypte anna. NCBI lineage: Eukaryota > Metazoa > Chordata > Aves > Apodiformes > Trochilidae > Calypte > Calypte anna. The sequence continues at coordinate 15,760,591 of NC_044253.1, read as the reverse complement.
GAGGGGAACGCAGTGCATGGGCACAGTACATCTTCCAAAGCATGACTGGGAGAAGAAAACACCTCCCCTTTCTCCTCTACCTCTTGTAGGATGGAGAGAGGAAGGTCCAGGGATACAGTGGATAGAGAGGCAGAAAGGGAAAGCTGTACACAAAGGGTCAAGCATGGATTGGAGCCTGCCCTAGAGTAAGGTCCTTTGCACCTGGATTAGATCTGTGTTTACGGAGACCATGCCTGGCCACTTCCCACAAAGATGAAATGATGAGCAGAAACGTGAGCAGAAAGAGATAGAAAAAGGTTCCTAATGGGAAGGGAAGGGACAGGAAGTGAACAAACAGGAGGCAACTTGCAGAAGCAACTTGGGTAGTTCCTGAAAAGGAATGGCATGGGAGAAGAAGAGGAACAGAAACACTTGGGTTTTTCCATGGGCAAAAGGCAGTCACAGAGACAGATAACTTCTGATTGCTCCTGTACCGACAAATTTCTGGGGTATGTTCATGTACAACCAAATGCTGACTGTCCTCTTTGTGCCCACACAATCTCTGAAGTAAGCTTGGAAGTATAAAGTCCGCTTCTAGTATGGGCTCAAAGCCATCCTGGTGCATCATGAACAGGTTGCATAAGCAGGGCCTAGGCTAAGGGAATTCAACTCCTGAGTGGGTAGAAGAGTGCTTGTTTTTTCTTCCAGGTAGACTTTCTTCAGATGCCACCACAACTAAGCATCTCTGTCTCTTCAGTTCTTTTCTAAATCAGGCTCTCTGCTGCCTGCTCCTTCCCACAGGTGCCCACACAGATCATAAGTGCTCAGACATGTCCAGACTGAGGTGCTTCAGTGGCTGTTAAAAAGGTAATTTACTTTGTTTCTTGCATGTATTTAGAGAGATATGGAGTTTTTGCATCACAGGTCCTTAGGCTATATTGATGGTGTGAATTCGTGCAGTATAGACAGATAGAGAGAAATACTTCTGGGTATTTCAACCCAGAGATTTCTGGATTGCCCTGGAACTAGCGTCACACTCTGTTCAGCTTTTTCCCAGCTATGGGATGGAGTATCCCTTGGACAGGTATTACCATTACCATCTCCTGCCTGCAGACTCCTGAAGCTGTCTTGCTTCTCAGCCCTCAGAGAGATTCAGTCTACATCTTTTGGCCACGTGGACATTTTGGTCTTCCAGAAAGCTGGCTGCACTGGGGAAACTTCCAACTGCAGGTAGTACGCTGGTCACAGTGAAATACAGCTCATGTCACCCCTACTTCTTAATGTCCTAGTTTGAGCCAGGATAGAACCAATTTTCTTTTAATTGATATAACACATCTGCTGTTCGTTTTAATTGCTGGCCCAGTGTTAAACTGTTACACAACCAGTCTGTGAGTATAAATAACTGTGTTGAGGGGTGAATTACCAGCATCTATGTTTCTTTTCTGATCTCATGTGTTAATTTCAGAAGAATTTGAACTGTACATTAGGAACAACTGTGGGAAAACATGGAGGGAAGGACTATAAGCACCCTCGTGATCCTTTGCTTCAAATTGGAGAGCTGTGATGAATACCTCAGTCCAGCTAAGCCTTTCCAGGTTCAAAGCACCTACAAAACCAAATTCAGAATTTTTTTTTTCTTTAGAAATGGAGTAGAAATAGTAATCTAAAATTGTTCTGGATTATTCACACACATAACATGTAAAGAAGCAAAGAAAGATGGAATAGTTCTTTAGAAACAAAACTCACAGGAACATAGGGAATAAACAGAGGGAATTCCCAGCAATAAAATGGTGTGCCACTGTTATTTAGGGAAACTGGAGTTTTAAAAATACATTTTCAGAAAAAAAATGTTCACAACATGACATCAAGAATATACTGTTCTTGTATTGTCAGTTTCTCTAATGGGGAGAATAATAAAATACCCCCCATGTTGTTAATTGTTTGGTTGTAAAGAGAAATGATATGCAATATGCTTTTCTATCTTATTTATAGTTCTTGTAATGAGCTGAATGAGTATTTTCCTTGAGTTGCTCTAGGAATTGCTTCCTGAAAAAGAATAACATCTGATTTTGATGTATAACATTGTTAAAATATTTTAATGAAGGCTCAAAGGGTTTTCTAAAAACATACACAGGCTGATCCTTTCATCATCAGACACTCAAGATGTGCCCAAAATGCCACAGGATACGTCACTGCCAATGGTGTGAATCTGTATGGTACCTAAAACCCGTGTTTCTTGTGCTGTTGAGTCTTGGGTAGATCCCTAACTTTCTGCTTATGCATATCAGCATGTTAAGTCAGGTTTGACAGTGCCTTTGAATAGGAATAAACTTGTAAATATCATTACAAATATGTATGTTAGGAGGCAACTGAAGACTCTTACATGGCTATAACCATCCTAATTGAAACTCTATGTCCCAGAGATCTAAAAGATGAGAGAGACCAGCTGGACGATGGGGTGAGTAGGAAGGGGGGGGGGTGACAGAGGATGGATGACCAATAAATATAATAGGAAATGTGCAGTTCCCAGTTGGCCAGGGACATTAACCACAATTTGCTGACTGTTCATAGCTAACTCTACACTACACTTTATCACCACAACAGACATTGCCAGTTTTGTCATGGAAATCTTTAGATGATACAAAACTAAGGAATGGAAGAAAGAAAATATCTCCATCCCTCCCTTTCTTTCTGCACATTTGTGCTAGGTCCAGAAGGAGATAATGGAAGAAGAAGCTTTTTGTACTTGACATAGCTGGGTTAGGAAGTCCAGGATAAAGTTGCAAAGGTGGCATTCCAGACATTAATACACAAGGGGTATCAGGTGTGTGAATAAGGTGGGATGAGGTGATCAAGTCTTCCACTGTGTATGGCCACATGCTAACTCTGGTGGGTCCCTTTCTGGCTCTGTGAAAACTGGGGAAACCTGTCCTCCAAGCCAATGATGTGATCAGTGGAAAGAGGGGTGCTGAGAAGGGGAGAGAGAGAATTTTGGCTGTTCTAAAAATAGTGAGAGCTGTGTTTGGCATCAGTGCTCTGGCACCTCCCAGAGAATGTAGTGCCAGATGATACCATGAGAGTTGTCCTTAGTGCTCCTGTGCTGGCACCAGCTTCAGTTATTAACTTCATACTGATCCTTGGGTGCTAGGGTCTGCAGCTTTTGCTCACCTTTCTCTGTTTCCTTTCTCACCACACAGAGCACCATTTATACTAGTAAGCATTTGCTGGTGCCAGGATGGCATGGGAATTCTGCAAATAATGGTCTGCAGCACCAATTTTGAGAAAAGCCCTTTTCAGCTTTGTTTAGATTTTTCTTTTTTAAACAGCACTTTTTGTTCCAAATGAAATTGAGCTGAATGTGTAAGTACACATTTCAAGACATATAGATTCCTTTACATTAGAACTTGTGGGATGAAAAGCAAACAAAGTTTAAACTCAAAAAATGAGATGAGTGTGCCTGTGCATAATACTTTTGGGGGTTTAAGGATTGTGCAGATTTTTCCCCTGCTGCCCTCTGAACATCAGCTCCACAAGCCTTACCTGCTTATGACTTTCTATGTCCTGTACTGCCACATCATTTGGGCGCGCTTGATCCTTCTCTGTCCTGACCTGACCAGGCAGATCCATTGCATGATAAAGGGGACAAGGGTACCCACTTATTCAAAACCTGGACCCTAAATATGTTCTAAATCATTGTGTGAACAGGAAAACCAAGGAAGCATTTGTTTCTCATGTGACTTGAAGGTGAGCACCTCTGTGGATTCTCTGAAGCCTTGTAAAGGGTTGAGCTCATGCAGCAGTGGATGTTTTTATTAGACTTATACTTTTTTTTTTCTTTCCACTTGGCCAATAATTTTCATGAAAATCATAGAAAGTTCCTATTTTGGAGACTTATACTCTTCTGTTTTATTTTATTAAAACTGACCTGTGGGTTAAAAAGCTATTAGGAAGGACCCAGACAAATGCATTGGCAGACTAAAAGACGCTGTGATCTCACATGCCTGGTTTCCTAAGTAAACCTGTCTAAAAGCCCCAGGGATCATTAGTATATCATCTGTTACTTCCATCAGCAATTTTTGAATGCAGAACTGTGATTTCTCCCAGAGCAGATGGGACCTGGCATCTCCTTAGAAAGATTTCTTTGTAGTGACCTATGCAATATTAGTTCATCCCAATGGAAACAGTGAACAGGAAAAGCAGCTTTATTTTCCACATGTCCAGCTCCTTTAAACGAAATGATATAGTCAGCTAAGGTGGCTTGCAGAGGCAGCCTACATGAAAACTGGTGCCTATAGCTGTAGCTAGCAACAGCTCCTATGGCTTTGTGATATCTCAACAGCCACAAGAGGTTTCTTTGACTGTTGTGACACCAGTAAACCAGCCCTCTGGCTCTCTCTTGTGTTGAGATTTCTCCATCAGACGTACTTCGGAGCTCTTCGGATTTCTCTGTGGAAAAAGTCTCTACAGAAGTAGTTCAACAAGTGGTGAAGGTATTGGTGGCTAACAGGTGACTCCATAGGGAATTTTCAATATTTTAGATGCAACTCCAACAAAAAACATCTCTAACATCTCTGAGATGTGCTAGGTTGCATTAGCATCTCTTAATCTCTCTATAAGCAGAGGATTCACATGGCTCCAGTCTAAAGTAGGCAGCTTTTCATTGATCTCAACAGGAACCAGAGTAGCCCCTGTCACATAAAACACGCAGGAGGCCCAGTGCTGACAAAAAATGAAAATGGAAATATTTCCAATGACTTTTGCTGAGGTCTGAGTTGTTTTGCGGTTTCTGATTTCCTGATTTTTTTTTTGTCCCTGCCTGATGATCACATCACATAGCAAAGCCAAATCTTCAGCCCTCTGGCCTGACACTTCTCTTCACCTCTTGTTTCTTCATAGGCAGATTGACTCAGTTCCCAGCCAAAGCACACCCTAGTCCAAGCTTGCTCAGGGAGGGCATTCTGCCAGAAACTTCCCCTAGGAGTTTTAAGAAACAAACAAATGAAGCAGCCCTCACAACATCCCAATGACAAACAAACAAACAAACAAACCAGCACACACACCCTGTGTTCCTGAAATGGCATCTGACCCTGCTCTCCAGAGCCTTGGGCAGGAGATAAACACTGAGAACTTCTGTCAGGGTAAATGCTTAGAGCAAATTGAAAATACTGACTTCTTCTCTGAGGAAGCAAGATGAAAACTCTAGCAAAAGCTGTTTGGTGGGTTCAGTTCCTCTAAAATAGAACAGGGTCAGGATGTTGTTCCTACAGCTGTCACTTCCTATTGGACCAGTGCCTGTTTCCTTCACCTCCTTCTCTATGAGCGAGGTGAAAGCCATTTCTCCAGTAGTGTTGGTTCTCTCTTGGAGACCTCTCTCTCCACCACTTCAGGTGGTATTGATGGGTAATGTGTCCCAGAGAACATTTGGATCAAGTAAGCTGACTCTCCGAAGGATACAGGTTGTTGAAGGATGGAGAAGAGAGAGTGAAGAGTAAACCTCACCAGGTATCCAGTGCTAATAAGGTTGTTTCCTGCAGAGGAAGATGCCCTTGGAGAACACCTCTTGCAAGCACTTCTCTGATATGCCCAGTCATCTTTTTCACAGCAGAGTGCATTGGGAGGCACATACATCACACATTGTTTTATGAAGTCCAAAAGGCTTTTTCTTGCTCAAAGAGATGGGAAAGGCTTCTCCTCTTTATGGAAGGGTTAGCATAGTTGTAATGCATCTATCTTTCCCTGGTGATGTAGGAGGTGCTAATGTCTGCCCATGGTTTTGTCTATCCCAATGTTAGCCTGAGCCTGGAAGGGAAGTTTAACTTTATTGCAAGCCCTTTTAGGAAAGAATTCCAGTTAATTTATTCCCATGGGGGTCAGCTTGCAGAAAAGCCACTTGCCTCTAAAAGGCCTGTATGTTACAGAGTTCTGATGCAGGTTAATGAAGCCACTGTGCAAATTAAAGCAGGTGGCCTTTACTGATGTAACATGCACAGGTGAAGCCATGGTTATGGCTAGCACACCTTGTGTGTTCCATTTTATTTCATGACGGACATGAGATAGTTAATTACATAAGAAAAAATAATGAGCTCTATTCCAGGTGGCAGCTGAAGGGCTGATACGAACACAGACATGTTATGCCTTAGTTTCAGTTATTTTCATTGTGGAAAACACAGCACCCATAGAAGGTAGCAGATTTCTTCTGCCTTATCTGAATGGAGGGGCCCTATTGCAGGTGTTACTGGAGTGCTTGGAGATTATGCTGAGATGAAACTGATTTTGTGAGTTATTCCAGTGCAGACTCAATGCTCTGCTGAAATCAGTTCTCTCTCTTGCTGACCTCCCTTGATGCAGAAGCCCTTCTGCCAGGTCCCTAAGTGTACTCAGAGGCATCAATTGCCCTGACTGAGCTCACCTGGGTTCCCCACTCACATTCTCTGCCCATGCCCTAGGAGCAGCCCAGGGTATTTAGTCCTTTCTGAGGTATGCTATAGGTTTTCCTGGCTGCAGCCTTGCCTCTGCTCCTGTCTCCTGGACAGACCTTGAACCTATGCTACAGGTAACTTATCTCTTTGTTCTAGTTTGAGCCAAGATAGACCCAATTTACTTTCTAGTGATTTTACTTTTCACTTAAGTCTCTTCTAAGCAACTACAGTCCCTGAAATAAGCAGCACATTTTTCAGGCAGTTCTGCTTCTAGGACTGATTATGCTTATTGTTTTTTTTCAAAGCTCTGTAGTTTAGTTTCCAACCTGTAAGTCTCCTTCCCTTATTCTCTTTCCCTTTCTGAGAAGGGAGAGAGGTTAATGGAGAGCATCTGTAATTTGTTTAATTGCTGGCCCGGCTTTAAACTTTGATACTCCTATATATGTCCCTCTGGTCTGGGTGGTAGCTTGTCTCCAGACTGTCTTTGGCCTTGTATCTTTCTGATCCTGATTAGGCTCTTTGCATAAACCCTGGGCAGGTTAATTTTTTGCCTCATCTGGAGTTGTTGTTGAATGCCCGTAAGCTGCCTGTAGTCCAAATCCCAGGCAGAGTCCAGAGGACAAACTTCTCTGAGGACAGCTCTTGTCACTGTATACCTTCTTGGGGTAGAAATTCCTTCAGCTATTTTTACAAAGTCCCTTCATTCTGAACTTTGCAATAAACAAAGACTAATCCTGTTAAATTATTATTATTATTTTTTTTAATTTTTGTTTGTCATTTTGTGGAGTTGGTCCCTTTTATTTTCTACACAAAATTCTTTTCTGGGCATATTTGGACATTTCCTGTGTTGGAATGGGATTTTCTGTAATATTTTCGATAAAGATCTCGATATCTCTGTATATAGGCTTTGTACTGACAATGCAATTATATTCTACTGGGGCTGCCTTGGGACAAGAGGTCCCTAGTGGAGTCTGTGCTTGGTAGCTGGACAAAATCTGTGAGTCCAGCTCCTCCAGAAAATGTTGGGCTAGTGTTTACCAGGGACAGGATCTTGTCTCATGTTTCTCCTGTGATGCTGATAACCCTCCCTGCTTTTGCAGCATGTGTAGTCTGGGGCACAGGATAGGGCATTGGTCTTGGACTCATGCTGTTGTGTGTTGGGGTGAAAGAGCCTGGAGTCCCTGGTCTGACTGGGGTTGCTAACTCTCTTTCTACTTTAGGTGAACTCAGGGCACTGGGCAAGGCTGAAAGCAGGGATATGAGGTAGAAAGATGAGTGGCTTACATTGGGAAACAGAAAAAGAAAGTGAGCACTGCAACAGAAATACTCTGCAGGGATGGATGGAAGGCATGGGGATAAATTAAAAGAATGAGGGAGTGAATGGACAGATGGGCAATGTGGAAAGAGCTGATCACTATCACCTAGAAATCCTACCCCACTGTAGACCCCCTGCTCCTCCCCCAAACCATGTTCCTTCCAGACTTTGAGTCTCAGCCGATGTTGCCCTTTTAGGGGCAGGCAGGAGATAAGCAGATGTGGAACACGCAGTGGATTTTATAATAACATGGTGGTTATAGACAATTGCCTAATGAGGACCAGATGGTCAGTTTTATTTTAAGTTGCCCTTTAACAACATTCCCATCTAAGCTGTGTTTTTTAAGTAATAGGTTTTTAATGCAATGCCCATAAGATCTTACAACACATCGGGTTTTAATCATGCCGACCTATTTAAATGGCAGTGTATGTCTTCAGCACTCCTTCTGTGTTTTTTATGGTGTTTAATTCCTTCCCACCACTGTTCCTCACTCCAAACCTCAAATGGGCTATGTCAAAGGGACTGTTCCTTTCAGCACTGGATGTTGCCCCTGCTGAACTCATCTGTGCTGTTCCAGACTGAGACCAAGGACAGAACTCCTTCTAGGAGAGAAGAGGCATCTTCTCCCTCCCTGCTGAGGTCAGGGTGAAGCTCTGCTTCACAAAACAAAAGCTCTGATTATAAATGCTGCTCTTGGATGGGGAAGGCAGGGAGTGGTGTGATTAGTCGTGCAAAGATACTGTTATGGAGCCAAGCAAGCAGTTGCTTTGGAATGATGCCTCTAAGTCCCCTGGGCAGCACCATGTGGCCATGCTGCAGAGGATGTCTGAGAGCCTGGACACACAGTGGACATTTTGATGGTGTTAAGCCATGAGGAATCTCCAAGAAAATATGCAACCTCCTCAATGTATTTTCACTTCAGGAGGAGGGGAAAGGTATCAGCACAGGATGTCAACAGATCATTTGCACTTCTTAGGTGGGGACACAGAGATGAGCTGTGTGTGCCCAGTGTGTGAGAACAGAGAGACCCAGGTTTCTTTCTTCTCTAGCCCCTGTCTACTAAGCTAGGTCCTGGACAGCACAGGTATCTCTGGGACCTGTATTACAGTAACACCATGTCCTGTTGGACAGACTGTCCTGGTCAGGGCATGGCTTACTCATCTGGGCAGGGAGAGGATGGATGGAGAAAGAACAGGGAAACATGGCTTGATGACAAACCTAGGTGGGCAGAGCTGGACCAGACCGCAGCTCCCGGCTTCCTGTCTCAGTGTGAGGCCTGTAGGTTTCTGTTCTTTACCATTATAATCTGCGTCAGCCCTCCAGCCAGCCAAGTCCGCCATGGTCTTCCTAATAGAGACCAACATGATTTTGTTTCCCCTTGCTGGTGCTAAGCACCCTAATGAAAAAACACCCTGCTGCTGTAAGAAACCAGTTTGCAGCCAGGCTGTCAGGACTCAAATTCTTAATTTTTTTTCTTTTCTGACCAGGCAGTCTGTAATATCTGTGGGGTCCTTTCCTGCCTGTCCCACTCTTGCAGACATTAGCAAACAGCAAACATTGGACAAAAAAATGCATGACTTTCACCTCACGCCCATCCCAGGATTTCATTTTTCCTGTTGATGTCAGAGGCTCTGTGAAATTGCAGGCAAGTTCAGGCTCTGCATTCCTTCTTGGTGTCTTGGTTGCTCTTTGGTGGAGTTTATACTGAGACCGTGACTGTGTTGGTCAAATGACATCAGCGTATTTCAAAAGGTTATTGGTTTTCTGTTTGGTTTGGGTTTTTTTCAGGGCATTTTGAATGTTTACCCAGTCACCTTCCAGCAGCTGCGAACTCAGACTCTTTCCACTCATCAGTGGGTGGGGATGGCACATGGTGAATGACACTGAGGTTTGGGGAGCCTTTGCAGTCTTTCCTGTATTTGAAGTAGTTGACTCAAAGTCAACTCCAGCAAAATATATTTTCTCCTTGCACCAGAGTCAAGCCTCTTTCCATGGCTGTTCTTGGGTAACTGAGAACTCTTGTAGATAGACACTGGGAGGCACCAGGAAGCTCACATTAGGTATGAAACTGAAGTAGCAGAGAGGGGGCTGTAAGAGGTTACTGACTGAGGAGTTTAAGTCCAAATGTGACCTTGGTCATGCTAAACAAGTGTGGCTCAGGTGGACACCATCCTTAAGGCAGGCCAGAATGCCTGAAACATTCTTGCAAAATGAGGGAGTCTGTAAGAAACCCAGTGGTGATAATCTCAGCGTTGTCTGGACCTGAGTGTTGCCACTTCAGGAGCAAATAGGATTCAGAGGGCTTTGCTGGGAAAATGGAATCATTCACATGACAGTTTTTTTTGTTTGTTTGTTTGTTTTTTGTTTTTTGTTTTTTTTTTTTTGGTTTTTTGGTTTTTTTGTTTTGTTTTTTTTTTGTTTTTTGTTTTTTTGGGGGGTTTTTTGGGGTTTTTTTTTTGGGGTTTTTTTGGTTTTTTTGTTTGTTTTGTTGTGTTTTGTTTTTTCCTCCTCCTACTATGATGTAGGATTGCACCATCTTTTCCTTGTGGGAAGAGAGGGGAACTGGCTTCCCATCGGAAAGATTGAGACCATCAGACACAGCCCTAAGGTACAAGCCAAATAAATCGGTCTGTAAGGGACATTACTATGAACTGCTCCTAAGGGCTAGGTCAGAAACCTTAGTGGATAGTCTTAAATCCCCTTGTTCAGGAACTTGCACTAGAAGAGCAGATTTTCATCCTGAGCTTTGGAATGCATATGATTTTGCTCTGCTGGAGATGACTGTCCCTCAAAGACTGAGGCCACCCAGCTGTAGCCACCAGCTGCTGCCAGGCTTTTTCCAAGGAGGCATAGCTGGCCCTTTCTGTCCTCAGTGAGAAGGAACAACCCTAGCAGGGTGGTTGGGATGTTCTAGGTGAAGTCTTGCAAGCTATGACTGCCTTGGCACTGAGTTAAAGGCCTGCCTGCCTGTGGCTGCTGGCAAGCTTCTGCTAGCTGTTTTGCTGCAGCAAAGCTGCCTTGTGTTCCTATGGGTGGCCCAGAGTCGTCTCCAAAGCCAACAGTGTCAGCTCAGAGCAGTGCAGCACCTTGGATGCTGAGGAGAGCATGGTTTGGTTTTGGCTGACTTCATACTAACTCTCACTCTTCTTTGATCATGACTGTGACTCTCAGGCAACCCAGCCTTAGAGCCTGGAAAGTAGGAAGTGGTGGTGCAGCTGTCTGTGGATTGGTATGGCCCTATGGTCATCAGGATCCCTGATAAAAGCTGTATCCTCTCTCTGGATGCTGCTTTTCTCAAATCTGGCAGAAGTTTCCTGTCATTTTTTTATTCCCTTTGAGCAAGCTCAGTGGAAAGGGCCTACAGGTACCAGAGTTGCTAAGGCAGAGGACAGATGGAGAGAGTGTGACATGCAGACAGTGAGATTGCATAAGCCTGCTCACTTAGGGAACCATGTTAAAAACGAAAGGCACTTCATAAAATAGGAGACACTTCGAAGGTGAGGTTTGTAGGCAGCCTGGCAGCCATCTGGATCCTTGATTGCTTGGTTTCAGAAATACAAAGTAAAGTTTTCAGCAAACAATAGACTGTGAGTCCTTGCCACCCACCCTGCTGTTTATCCTGACAACAGGGGTGTGGAAACTTTCCCTTTCTGTTATTGTTTCAGTGGAAACTCTTTGCCCTCTTCAACCTCCACACAAAAGCTTTTTCTTTTCCTAGCCAAGGCTTTTCCACTCTGCAGCTTGACTCGACTGGATCTTGACTGGATGGAACCTTTCTGCCTTGCCTCAGCCTTGGGCTGAGCCACTTGAGGGCAGCTTGAATAACTTCCCATACAATGATTTTTTTTATTTTGTTGTTTTGCAGTTTGGGTGCGCCCTGGTGCTACTACTGCTTCCCATACTGTGACGCATTCTACTTCCTTCTTAGAGGTTGTTCTGCCCTGTCTTGGAAGGGGACAGGGCAGGGCAGGATGGTGGGTGCTTGACCACTTCTAGAGCTCTGCCTCATAGATGTCTCCCTTTGGTTTCTCAGAAGGCATAGGCTCCTGCTAAAACTTGTCTCATGGCTGAGGTTCTTCAAAAAATACCTGATGCCACATGTAGATACTCTGATAGCTAGTTAGACTTGAACTCCCTCAGTCACATTTCCTTGTAAGAGTCAGATTCAGCTCAAGATAAACACTCCCAAATGTCAGTGTCTAGATATGACATGGAAGCTTGCTGAAAGTAACCAACTGGGTTAAACATTACCTGTGACAGAGCAAACATGCATGATACCACTGATGTTTCCTAGGAAGTCAAGGTGGCATGAGGTGGCAGATGAAACAGGCAAGTCCTGACTGTGGTCAGTGGCTGCATGGCACAAGGTGTGCATTGTTCTCTGAGATTCCTGTGCAACACTCCTATAGGCTTTGAGGTGATGTGCTCTGTGTCCAAGCAGAACAAAGCTGTGGAGATTTTTGTTTACTCCATGGCCAGAGGAACACATGGGATGCTCTGGTTCCCACCTCAATGATTGTTCAAGTGGTTTGGCTGGTGCAGGCAATCATGACAGCTGGGGCTGTGTCTGCATTGCCTGCAGGACAGAGAGTGGACACCAGAAAGATTTGGGAACATGGTGGCTTGAAACATGGTGAAGTGTAGATGTGAGTTTTTGTCATGTCACCTGAGGGGGCTTGCAGGTACACTGCAACATGTCTGTATTTGTAACCTCAAGCCTATCTATGGTTGTGCATCAGCTGATGCCTGTTATGTGACCCTAGGGATGGAGTGAGCTTAGGAGATGCAGCTAACAAATACTTAGTGCATAAGGAAGGCTGGAGTTTGTACTGACAATCTTGGCAGGTTCTTGAGACAGGTTTTGACTATACATGTATAAACAGGAAGAAGCAAAATCTTTTGGCTTCAGAACTGGACTGGGGAGGCTCTGAAGAGCTGGGTTGTGTTCTTGGTCTTGCTGTTCTTCCTTTTTCATCAATGATACTTCTTTCTAAACCATGCATTGCCTCAGTTTCCCCTGGCTAATTCTCACATTCAAATTGCAACCATATTGATAACCTCCCTCACAAGTGCTGTGCTGCATCTCACTGGCATTCAGACTAGATGGTCTTTGTCCTTATCTCACAATATAATTTAGAAGGAAATGGGCAGCACCTTATTCTCAGAAGTACTTCTGGATCTATTTCAGGCATACCTGAAAGCCATTCCCAAGCACTTGCAGACCACTGCACATGGCAAGGGCTAGCTGCCTGTCTCTCATTGCTCCTCATATGATCTGGGACTTGACTGACCTTTTATGCTTTCTGTGTCTTTGCTGAGATCCTACAGGGTACTAGATGACTGTAAGATCACAAGGACATTGATAGGAAACCTTGCTGTGGGTCTGGAGAGTGACAGCCTCAGTCTTGAATGTGGCTTATGTCTCTAGATGGAGACAGGCACAGTTTTGATCAGTCAGATCAGAATCTGATGTCTCTGAGAGACTCCCATGCTTGGAGTAAAGGTCAACATTAATTTTATTCAACCTAATAATACTTCTGCAAGTTCAGCAGAGTGGCAGCATATAAACACTGGTTCAGAAACATTTGGAGCTGTGCAAGAAAAGAGGAAACTAATGAGATGTCAGGCATCAGCAGAGGGATCATCCTGGGAGCCAGGAAGGAATTAGCCCCATCCATTGCTCCTTTCAGCCACACAAAATTGGCCAGGTGCACTATGGCAGTTTATTGCTTTCCTCCCAGTCATTAGGTTTTGGCTGCCATCAAAGAAAGGATAGCAGCATGCTGGTTGGGGATGGAAATCTCAATTTCTGTGAGTAAAAGCATCAGTATTTCATTGAATAAGAAAGTATTTAGGCCAGAAAAGCTTTTGAAAGCTTTTACCTTAGTGAATTTGCTTTTCCCAGGAAAGGTCAGTCTGAGGGGAATATCCATTTCCACCCCATCACTTTCCACCTGCTTTGCGTCTGGATGAATGTAGAGCATAGGGACAATCAATCCCAAACCTCAAACCAATCCTAGCTAGCCACCTTTGGTATGAAATTGATCCCTTCTGGCTCCTGATGGGGGATGTATAGATAGAGTTAAATTCAACTGGCAAAAATACCGATGCTTTGAAATATCTCTATCGTAGTCTGTGCTTATGTTGTGGGCTCAGTTTTATGATAAGTTCAGGGCAAAAGGGAAACTAGTGACTAGTTTCCCATTCCACTTTTCTCACTTTCTTTGGCTGTCTGAACTTTTTGGAGTTTGTTTGTTTGTTTTCACTGTTCTGTGAATCAGATGCAGACTGAATCTGGTGTGACTGTGTAGGAACTGATAGAATTACTCCCAGGCTAAACGTTTATTTCTTTAGTCTTATGTGAAGAAAGCAGTTCATGTGTCCCTAAATCAAAGCAGTGTATCTCTTTCTCATATATTAGCAGGAATATGGGCTTGGAGGGAAATATGAAGATATGGTTCAGTATGATTCAGTGGCTTGTCCCCTGTGCATAAAATGGAAGATTTCCCCAATGTTTTAGGTAAAACTGACTACTTCAGGCCTGAAAAGGACTGGGACATAGCTCTGAAAAAGGCTGCATAGCTGCTTAGTGCTGGGGGACAGAGCACTTCTAGGCAGTCTTGCCCAGAGAGAGAGCCAAGCCTCAAAGACTGTCAGCCACACACTGTTGAAAAAGCACAGATCCAGTATGGATGCTAGCATTGTGCCATGGGAGGATGGAGGAAATGCAAGTGTATATAGGAAGATGGAGGATAAAAAACAAAGGAGGATTTTAAAGCAAGAACTCAGGTGACTGAGCAAAGGTGGAAGTTTATCACACACAGAAACTCAGAATTTTGGCAGAGCTATTATGCTCAGGCTTCCTAAGAGGAAGAGAGTAAATTCCTAGTTGCTGAATTAGAGATTAGGACTCAAGAATTTGATATAAGCTGGCTCAATTGTAAGAAGTGTTTTCAACAGCAAGACTGAAAACCAAGTATAATTCCAACAGCTAGACTGTGCCAAGGACAAGAGGACCGCACAAACCAGCATTGTGCTGCTTCTATCACTCTCTGCCCTTACTGATTTCATTTTAGGTCCAACGCAGAATAGCCCAGGAGCTTGGTTTTCCATCAATTTCAACAGGTGACTGTTGTGATCTCCCAACGTCTATGAATGAGGAAATGCATACTACCTATAGATAAGACAGTGGTAGACTTTGAGGGCTCACCTGAGCTCAGGTGGTCAGGCCATTTCATCATCCCTGCAGATGTAATGGGCATTTGGTAGAGGGGTGTAAATATTTTAATTTCTTGCCCATTGTGAAGGAAATGTGCTTGATTTAAAGGGGAAACATGGGTGCGCATTTTGCAAAGTGACATTTGAGACTCTATTTTATCATGTCACTAAGAACTGAACGTGATTTGCCAGTCCAGCTTTGTCTGTGGCATTCCATTATAGACACTTGTCAAAGCAAATATAAGGGGAAGGTAAGATATTCCAAGTGAGAATTCAGCAAGGACAGCAATGTGGCAGTTGTGAATTGAATGGCACCAGAATTTTTGCAGTGAGGACAATACAACTGTTCCTATAAAAACCCAGGATCTGTGTCTTTGCTGCATCCCCTGGCCAGCTGCCGCTAATGAATCATCCAGCTCCTGGATTGCTCCCATGAAGGAGACAGAAAATGGATCCAATCCAGAGAGATCTTGGGAGTTCGTTGCAATGTGATAACCCTGTTTACTACTTTAAGAGCTCCAGAAATTCAGGATGTACTGGCAGAACATCTGCTTCTTGCAGGATCTTGCCAGCCACTCTTTGGAGATACTAGTTCTGTGCTTCATTTGTCCATTTGAGATGCCTTGTAAAGGGCACATTATTATATTCTTAGGAAGATTAAATGTGTCTCGAAAAAAAGAAAAAAATATCTGTCAAAGTTTATTGATCAGAACTGAAAAACCTTCCCAAGCCCATGTAACAAGCTACTGGTGCACATTTTCTGCAGGAAATAGATATGGAGAGGAGGTGAATGGGGATAAAAATAACCCTGGGGTTAACAATAAGTAGATAATGTTGATGCTCTGGTAATGAGTGAAAATCTGGGTTGAAGTCACGGTTTTGCAGATGACCACACCGCTATACTGGGCAGTTCTCTGCAAGATATCTCTGCACAATGGGCTGGGGAAAATGCCTTTCAGGGGCCTTGGGTCTAGCTTCAGGTTACTGCTTTGCTGCAGACATCCTGAAAGTCCTCCAGCTCCTCTTCCTGTATGGATACAAAAATGGGCTGGGAAATGGACTTGAGTCCTGCAGCCAAATGGTACAGTATGTGCTTGTGCAGCTGAGCTCTTTTCCTTCCAGGGAAGAGGGGCTGTATCTAGCCTTCCTCCTGGGAAGCACTGAATCACAGAATAGTAGGGCTTGTCAGGGACTTCTGCAGATCATCTAGACCAAACCTTCCTGCTAAAGCAGGTTTATCTTAAAGCAGGTTGCACAGGATTGTGTCCAGATGGATTTTGAATACTCCTGATCTACAGCTAACATAATCTGAGTGGGTATCAATGCTCTGAGCTGTATTTTATGGGATTACCTCTGTAGTCTCTGATCTGCTTCAGCTAGTCCTGGGTCTAGCAACCAGAGGTACCATCTAGGAGCTTGCTCTGGCCTCATATAGTATTGGCTAGCTGCCTCCACATTGCTGTTGTGGTGGAAACCCTTTCCTAAGTTCCCAGCATTTAATTTGTGACTAGGAGTTGAGAAGTACAGGCAGAACCATGTCTGGGGGCCATTCTGAGGATGGTCTTCTGAGCTGTGTTACACACTGCAGCTGTGCAGTGACCAGAGAGACACTTCAACCTGCTCCCATGGAGAGTTTGGTTCAGAAGCAGAGCTGGCACCAGAAAAAGAGCTGCCTATGTGCTGTCAAACTGCTCTTAGCCATTGCTTGTTCCCCAGGGACTGTGGGGATATGTTGTGCTGACAAAAGGAGGAAAGCTGCAGAAGAGGCATCATTCCTAAGCAGCAGAGCTGCTGAGGAAGGCCCTGAAAGAACAGGGAGGTTGTGATGTTATGGTGGTAGGGAATGGGAAAGGCAAGTGCTATTTGGACAGGGCTTGACACCAGCCTGGTGTCCTCCAGGCCCCAAGCCAGAGGGGATGCCATGCTCTACCAGTATTGTCTTGTCTCCTCACCCTTCTGCCGATGGCTGAGGTCCTGTGTTCTCCCAAGCCACCAAAGATCTGGACTCCTGGTCAGCTGCAGTGCCAACCCAAAGCCTGTGGGCAGTTTTTCTCTGTTGGGGAGCTGATGGCTGGAGGCAGGGCTCCCACAAGCAAGTTTCACAAAACCCAGGGTGACATGGCTTGTGCTCCTCCCTCCACTGCTGCCTGGGAATGGGATGCTGGAAGCTGTGGGGCTCTGTGGCCATTTTGGGGAGCTAACATATTATTTAAGGTCAGCCCCGGTGCCATTTGGAGAGGAGCTCATATTTCCTTAACTGAAACAGTGAGTTCTGAGTGTAATTACAGGATTAAAAGCATGTTCTGGAGCTGAACATATGATTCATAAGCAAAGGTTACACTTTCAGTCTGTTTACAGGGTGCTTTTGGCTCTGCTTAACTCTTCCCTTGCTGAAGGCAAATGGTGATTGTGTTGCTCTTGTTACGGTGCTAATGCATGATGGGGAGCTGGAGCAGAGTTGTCATCCCCAGTAGGGACAGATTAAGGAGCTGCTGAATGTGTTCATTCTACATATGGGGGAAGTGACTATTCTGATTTTGTGTCTTTACCTGTCATAACTTCTTGGCTAATGTAAAAGCCAAAGCAGTAGCCCCAGCAGGAAGTTCCCAAAGAGACTAAGTTTTAGCTGATGTTCACTTCTGAAAGTTGAAAATCTCTATGGCATTCCTCAGTTCTTCCCAAAGCCTTTCTTTGTGGTGGCCCCTGAGCAGTGAGGCTGGAAAGATAATTATGAAGATGAAGCTTGACTTGTGGCAGATAAATCAAACTGTGGAGAATTTTCTCTGACAATTCTGTTGAATCCACCAGCCTGGGTTGAAGCCAAACCCTATAATGCAGAAAGGCAGCCACAAATGAATGCAGAACAACAGTTCTAGGAATCTAACTTCATTGTCATGAGTATCTCTCTTCACTGACTGCATAGAGACCCAAAGATCTCATGGCTATGGAGAGAAAACAACCAGAATATCTTGGTTTTTTTGAGTGTATAACGTGTGCAATGATTAAATGAGACATCAGGAGTAGGCCATCTGAATATGGGCCCAGTCTTGCTCCGAAGACTTAAAAGGATGGAAAAATCTGTTGCAGTCCCGATGAAGTTTTTCCAAAAGTGATGGTACAATATTCAAAATTTGTATTTTATTTCCAGAAAGGTGTTAGATTTAATTTCCTGCTTTTGGCTCTGTGGATGACTATCCCACTTTGCTGCTTACCATAGCACTTTTAAAGAGCTCTGGTGGATTCAGGGCTACCTACAGCCTATATCACTGCTGCTTTAGATGGAGCTGTACTTGTTGAAGACCTCTGGGTTACATTCTTCCAAGTAGGTACACAAACTAGAACAGACATTGTTCTTTTTGTCTAGTTTGTAATGTGCTCTTTTCAGCTGCTATGAAATACCAAAACAACTCAAGTATTTTGCTGCAGGTCCAAGGCTGCAAGTTCAAATTTTTTTCATGCTTATGGCAAAGGCTTCTGAGTAAAAAGCTACGTTGTTGGTCTGACTGGGTGGGTCAGAAGTGCTGGGGATGATGTGTCCCATATGAAACAGGGCATGCATGGTGTGGAGTGCTCTATGGACACAGAATTGAACACAAAGTGATTATAAATCAAATAAGCAAAGAAAGTCTGACTAGAAATATTATCTACAGTGTACAAGTGGAAATGGCATTTATTTACGTTCACCCAAGTAGTTTGTAGCCCAATGAGGAAAGGACCTATTAACCCCCCATCTTGTGTCCCCAGAATCAGGTAACCTGTGATCCAGGACTGTAGCCCATGGTGTATGTGGAGATATAATGAAATATTCCTGCAGCAAAGTCCTGGCCAGGCAGGCTGGGCACCAGATTGCAAACAAAGAGCAGTTATGCCATCTTCATCCCAGAGCAGTTGTTGGAAGATGAACTTGTTAGTTCTACATCATGCTTCTGGAGCTGCCTATAGCCTCAGGGAAGACACATCCCTGACTTTTCTCTTGCTTCCTCTGCAGTCTTTAGGGAAGGGGAGCATATTGTGATTTTGTGTGTAAGCAATAGCCCAAGAATGAAAAAGGAGAAGAGGGATGCAGGGAATTCATGTGATCACTGGGCCAAATTGATGTCATGCTCCAAATGTGAGAACTTTTGTGTGGAGTCAATGCCTAGAGCAGTTTATGGGCTGTTTAATGTGGGTTATTTTCTTTTTGTCCTTATAAATGAAAAGGATTTATGGAGCTGGGAAGCCTTGATATTTTTATTCAAGATAAAAAGCATTGTCAACAAGAGAGATAAGGGGTTGTACCTCATTCACTTTCTCTGTTTTGATTGTTTAAGGTTGACTAAGACACAGTGCAAAAGTTGGATGCAGGCCCCAGTATCCAGATCCCATGTGGGTCTACCATCCTGGGGCTGTGTTGTGGGAGCAGACCCAGGTTAGGTCTGGTAGAGTTTATTAGGAAAATGACAGCATCAAGCTGCACCTGCCTGCTTTTTGAACACCTGGCCGGGAATACAAAAGTTTCTCAAGAATTTGGGTTTCCATTCTTGGCTTAAGCTGTGGCATTGCTCAGTTATTTTCATTGTCTTGGAAAGTCTCCAACCATCTAGTCACCCATTTATTTTGTTTCTCGAGTACCAGTGTTCCTAGTAACATAGAGCACCAGGTGGTAGAATTAGATTTCTAGGGGATGATCAAGCAGAGGAGATGAGAATCTCTGTCATTTGTATGCAGGGGCAACATTTTCATTACCACAGGTTTTAGTGATGTGTCCATCTGGCTCAGCCCTTTGTCTGCTAATAAGCAGCTGACCTGTGACAGTTGATTGCACATGGAAGTAGGTTTTCACAGGGCTGCATGTATATATCTGTGCACATATCTATGAACAAAAGGAAAGGCAAACTGAAGAAAAGTAAAAGCTGTTCTTCCAGAGACGGTGACTATGCAGATGGCATAGGGTTTAAGGTGAATGTCCATCTGAATGCACATTTCTAGTGCACTGGTGTGGTTAGAAGAGCGGACACAATCCTGTGAGTAGCAGAAGCATGAAAAAACTCTTCTGATGTTATATGAAATAAAAATGAAATTAGGAGAGTGCTGTGCTTGCAAACTCAATGTCGGGGGATCAGAAATACCTGGAAACAGGCTTCCTGTGCAACATTCATTTGAACATGGTAGCATATGTTTTTAATTTGTGTGTTCTTTTTGAGGTCCCTGGATGATGTGATGCACACTGGGCACTGGTGTATGTCTGGTGCTCACCCTCACTTGAGTTCAGCTGTAGAGTGAGTGCTTGGCATTGCACTAACTCAGCATCTCAATCTTTTAAAGGGATTGTTAGGAACCAAAGAAAACACATGATGACCATTGGTGAAAGCTCTGCTTGGTGCTTTGCCATCCAGAGGACCATGCATTTCAATTCCAATTGAACCTCTCTTACTCCTTGACTTTGACAACCCAGTAGCATGCAGGGCCAATATGTTCCTTTTTTGCAAGTACAGATGAAATCGTATTTTTAGTGATGTGGGAAGAAATTTTGTAGAGGATGTAGGAATCGGGACTCCCTGGGTTTCTACTTTTGAGAAAGGAAGCTGAATACTTGGAAGGTGGAAGAAACTGCAGCTTCCTTGGTGTCTACCAGCAAGCATGGCACAGAGGTGCAGAATGATTATTTCTTGGATATTAGGGAGAGCCTCTTCTATTCCACAGGGACAAGCTCCAGTATCACTTTAGTCTTTCTGTCAGGGACATTTTGGAAGCCTACTCTGCTTGTGGGTTCCTGGTATGCTGGGGAATTCGCAGGCCCCCGGGTGGGGCAATTGCTGTGATTGCAGGAAGGGAGAGAAGAAGGATCCTGTGGCTCAGCTGCTAGTCTGGGTCTTGGGAGCTGTGGGTTTATTTCCTGGCTCTGCCACTGGCTCCCAGCAGGCAAGGCTTGGAGGGACACTTTCTCTAACTCTGTTCCCCAACTGCTCATTGCATGGTATCATGTTATTTTAAAACCCCAACATGGCTGCAGTAAAATGCCTCAGATTACATGACAGCCCACAGTTTTGCTTGTGTCTTCAGTGGGCAATTTGCAAGGGGACAGGCCCCAACCAAATCCCTGAAGTCACTGGCCCACCCTACATCGGAGTCTGGATCCTGTAGCTTTCATGCAATTGAAAATTAGGTGCTGCAGCGATCGAGTCAGCGATCTCTGATGATGCTTTTGTGGTGAAACTTCCCTCTTTGCCCAGAGTTTGCATAAAGCCTGCTCAGTACTTTACTCTCATTTAATACCACAAAGTATAGCTTAAGTTGGACTTCATGAGGTTTAGTCCTCATTGGGATGGGGTACACAAGGTCTGGGCTGGTGAGATTAGGGTTCCTCATATAAGCATCAGAGAGACAGGTAGTTTGGGCATTCTTGTTTGTAATCATCAATCTGGAGGAGACACTGAGGAACCTGATTAATTCCCTTTCCCACTCCTGTCTTTTTTTGCCTGGTGCTATTTAAACCCCCCCAAATGAATAACATCCCACATCAATGAGCTTACAGTCTTGAGAGATACAATAGGTGGATATGTAGAGACGAACAGCAAGGCACAAGGCCGTGTAATGTCTAGGTTTTGTGAAATCTTTGTGAACATCCCAGTCTTGGAGAAATTTAGGGAAGGATTTGTCAGGGCTGCTGGTACAGCCAGATCTGGATCACAACACTTTTCCTTGGGAATGCTTTGAGCAAAAGTGTAAAGCCAGACTGTGAGTACCAACATTTAAAAAAAAAAAATAAATTCTAAACGAGCTGGAGAAGCTGTGGAAGAATTGACAAGATCACCAAACTGCATGACAGATGGCTGGGTAGAGAGATGACAGAAAGCTGTGTTGTGAACAAAAGACAACTTCTTCAGGAGGTGCTGAGGGTCCAGAAGAAAAAAATGAGGTTGAAGAAAGGAGTGGTATAAACATCTGTCTTGGTGGCACATCCAAGCTTTGTCCAATAAAAACTATCATCTGCTGACACATGGATATTTCTGCACCTGTAGACCTTAAGTGGGACCAGGAGCACTTTGCAGCTGACACTTGGACACCTCATGGCTCTGATACTTCAATGTGTTGGATGTGGCCCCATAAATGTGGGAGAATGATGGGGTAGGGAGGATGCTATGCCTTTCAAACAAACACCCCAAAAACCTGGTCCTACTACACTGCATCATAAAGAAGCTGATAGGTCTGAAGGTGAGTAAAGAACTAACAAAACTTTATCCCAATGTACAGAATCAGAAAGCAAGTCTTCTGCCATTACATTTTCTGGAGAAATTCTCCCTTTTTCAGGGAACCACCATCATTTGAGCTATTTTGAGACTGGACTGGATGGAGCTCTAGGAAATATACAGTAAGAAGCTGCCCCAAGATTGGCAGGGAAAAATGCCAGCTGGTCAAAGTCTTTTTAGTAGTGTTGCTGCTTGTATGAATGTTTATATTTCCTTGCCAGCCCTGTATGTGGACAATTAAGAAAAGGCTTGGCTGAGATGTGGGCTATCATTATTGGTCTAGACACTGGATTGGCTCCACATCATAAAAAATCCTGAAGATGGAGAGAGCTATATGAGGCAGTCATTTGCAAACTGTACAGAGCATTCTGCAAATCTATAAATATGACTGATGAGATAAAAGAAGGAAGCAGCCCTTGTGCATCCATGGCCAATGGCCTCACTGAGTGGTCGCATGTCACTCACTGGGAGACCTCTCAGCTGCTCCAGTCTCAATACATTTGCTTCCACGGAAAAAGAAAAAAACTACAGCAGTAGCTCAATTTTCTCCTCTGGCTTTGTTTTGAAAGGTTGTTGAGTCTCACTGACTTCTGTTGCTGTCAAGTGGTGCTTAACACTCCCAAAAAGCTTCTAGCAAAATTGCTGGAGCCTTGGCAAATGTTAAGACTGTTAGGTCTGACCACTGGAAAGGGGGTTGGGTCTTACCTCTGTGAACCCAACATCTAACTACACAAGGTGGAGGAAAATTGGAAAGGGAGGCTGAAGGGAAGTGACTCATCAGAAGCCACTCAACCATGTCAAAGCACTGCTGGGGTCTGGGAGACAGATCTGAGATAAATGGGAACCTGATCTTTTCTCCCCCACTTGGCCTCCTCCTTGGCTTTGGGGAGAGAGTTGTGTTAACACTCAATGGTGAAATTCATGGTTCAGGGGATTGTTTTTAATTTCCTATTTCCACTGCATTGGTTAGTGAAACTTCCACATGGAGAAAGGTCCAAAATTTGCCTGGGGTGAATGATGTCAGCCTGATCTCATTTTTGCTCATTCATTCATACTGGTTATCTCTGTCTTCAGTCTTAACTCGGTCAAGTAATTGCATGCACTTTCCTTTGGGGCTCAGGAGTTCTGCCATCAGCCTTTCCAGCAACCCCCTCATGTTCTCATTGTTATTTGTACTAACAAAGAGGGAGCAGAAATAAACAAGGGCAGTCTGAGGCTCATGACAACTGCTTTCTCCTTGCCACTCTCTCTCCAGGCCCTGTACTTTGTTCAGATCACTTTGTTCCATGGAGAGTGCTTTTGCAGTGCTGCTCACCTACCCTCTTAAACGAGAGTCCAGGAAATGTCCTTGGTGGAAGGCTCCATTAATGCTCAGATGATGTATCTTAGCTATTTGCTTCATTAACCTACCCTGCAAATGGTGTTTGAAGTCACCAGGTTATCTGAGAAAATGTTTTGCCTTATGCCTTATGTCTAGCCTCATTCCATACCATTGTAAAACCACTGGAGTAGAGATCCCCTGTATAGATAAGTTTATGATAGATAGAGATGTGTATGTGTAGATCCAAGCTCTGCCACACTCGTAGTACAAACAGCCTTTCCCCACTTCCCAGTCCCATCAGGTGACAGATTTCATACCTGTGTCTCGAGTTCCTTTAACAGGGATGGTCAGAAGCAGGGAGAAGATTTTGTAAGAGAAATAAGCAGACTAGAACTCTTCAGCTGGGAAATGGAGACAGAGGATTTTATAGATAACAGTAAAGGTGAAGGAAAAAGGGAAAATAGAAAGGAAGCAAACACAACCCTCCAAAAACCTCCCCCCCCAAACCCTTTCTAAAAGTAAACCACAGGAGACTATGAAGGCTATAAATTGGCATGGGTTCAAAAAACAACTGGATAAATAAAGGGCTTTTGAACACAAAACTATTGTGTTCGATCACTGGAGGGTGGGAGAGTGCTCCAGGGAAGCATCACTCTGCATTTCCCTGGCCCTTATATTCTTTCCTGGGCACCTGCTGCTGCCTAATTTCAAAGAGAAGATACTGAGCTCTTTGGACTGATTGGATCTGGCTGTACTCACGTGCTATTGAAATGAGCACAGTCCCAACCATGAGGTGAGTGCTGAGGGTCTGGCCCAAAGTGTGGTCTGCAAGGTAGCTTGGAGCAAAGCTGAGAAATCAGATCTTGCTTGCTTAAAATCAAAACCAGGCTTAGAAAGCACTCCCTTAGCAGGAGCACCGTTCTCCAGGAAAGTTTCCAAAACCAACTCCTGGCCTTGGAGAATAACATGGCAAAACACCAATAAATAAATAGATAAAGAAGTAAATGCAAAACCTGTGTAGAAAGCTCCCTGAACAAATGGCAAAAATATTTCCAGTTTTCAGGCCACCTGCTTGTCATCTATCACTTAGGAAAAATGAGTGTTCTTTAAATATTTATATGGGGAAAACAGACCCACCCTCCTGGGTTTGCATGGTGATTTATGCTGTGGTGTTTTCAAGGTCATCCATTGCCTAAATCCCCTTTCTGTCTAAGGCCTTCATCCTCCAAGGAACCCGATCTCCATGATCATCTAGATTAGAAGGGGTAGGGCCTGTTTCCATATGTGTCTCAGTGCTGGCATCTGAATTTCAAATGAATTTGCTGATTCCTCAGTCTGTTCTCAGACACCAGCATTCTCCTTTGGCTGCTCCAAGGAAGGTTTTTATAGGAAGGGTTTTCAGTTGAGGGGCTTTCAGTGACAGTATTCTTAAAGACACATCTTGGAGTCACATTTCAGGCTTTTACAGCAGGCTCATAAACTCTCCCTGAGGGATGGAACTTGATCAGTTCAAGTTGTAGTCCTCTTCCATGAGGAAAGGGAGGAACTATGTTTAAAGGAGTCTTGCCACACTAAGGAACCAGGAACAAGATAAAATCAGTATTTGCATCCACTGGTATTTTGCTGGCTTGTTTGTTGACCCAAAATTGAGATTATATAGAGGTATATGGAGGTATATGATGCTCGTTATGGGAAAGCTTGGGATCAATGAAAAGATAATAGATTGTTTAGATTGGAAGGATTCATTGCTTTTCAAGAATGAAGAAAGGCTGCATAGACTGATCTCTGGAGATGCTGATTTCCCTGTCTGTGGACAGAGCTTGGGCTGCCAGGTAGAACATAATTCTACTGTGGCTGATGGCAGGTCTCCAGAGTACTACCATGATCGGGACCTAGAAAGAAGGTCTAAGAGGCTTTCGTTTTTCTTGTCCTCAGCATCTACTGGAACATCTGTATGTTCTACCTTCTCTAGCATGCACAGGCTGTTCACAGACCAGACCAAGCTTTATCTTGGAACTCTCAGCAAGTGGGGTGAAAAGCATGATCAAATTCAACTGAACATTTAATACCCACTGTTGCTTGTAGGATTTGAGGTTGACATGCCAACTAAGACCAAAGGGAAACCCTGTTTCAGGCAGCACTTAACAATCTTGATTAGAAACCCCCCAAATGCTGTATCAGAAGTTACCTTGTTTCCTTCACTCAAGTGGAAAATAAAATGGAAGGAGATTCCCCAGGGTTTCTCTTCCCCCTGCCTCCTTTCTTCCCCTCATTAGGCAAAAATCTGCCTTGTCAGTACTTTTTCTGAGCACCCTAATGAGAGATAAAACATACCTGTCAGCAGCCCTCTCAACACAGGTTTCTGGGTTTGCTTGTATGAGGAAAAAACCTACACCACCACGACAGGCTTATTAACTCTTTTTGAACTGACTAATGCATCAGGTTGCAATGAGATGCAAAGCAAGGGAACCTGCACACCACACCCCAAGGAGCTGACTTGGCACAAGGGGAGCAGAGCAACATGGTGGCACCAAGAGCAGCTGGGAACTAGGTAGCTCTGGAAATGCTCCACTGCAGCTATGGTTGCTTTTGTCTTCAGCATGCAGGTGGGGCCTGAGCAGGGGTGTATTTCCATACTCTTCCCAGTGCAATTTTTTGTGGATGAGAGGGAAGGATCTTCCTCTGAGCTCTGCCCATCAACTCTGCACCTCTGCATCTTCCATCAGAAGGCACACCATGAGCGTGGTGGAGTGAGAGTGTGCTTTCTGTTTTATTTTGTTCTCTGTATTATTTTTTCCTTTACAAAATTCAGCTTTAGAAAAATTGGCTTATTTAGCTAAGACCTCTAGAGCTTCCAGCTGAAGCTGGCAAAATGGAAGGAATTTCTTTGTTCTCAGTATTGCTTGGCGTTAGCAACAGAGCTGAAGCAAGTTGAGAGCACACAAAGGGAAATGCTGTTCTTGCAGGTTCTGTACCTGCTTGTGGTGACCACAGAAATAGAACTGACTTGGTCTTCTAGGCTACCAGTGTATCTGCTGCCATGAAATCCCCCACATAAAACCTAAAGCCAAAATTGAATCCTGTTCTGTATTTTCTGAAATGAATGTATGTCCTTGACTACCTGGCTACTTGTACACCCTTCACTGTTGTGGCACCGTTATATCCACACCAGATTGCCTGTTTCTTTTGTTGGTTCCATCCTGGATTCGTGATAGCAACCGTCCACTCTGCCTTCAAAGTTGCAGGTGTGTAAGAAGAGAAAGGAACGATAGTCAGGTGTGAAAAGTGCTGTGTGAGGGAGCTGAATCAGCAAAAGTCAAATGGAACTGATCTTATTCAAGGTTTGGAATTGCGAAGGCTAGCATCCTGTGGGAGCATGAGCTGTAGGCATCAGGCACTGCAAAATCAGTCTCATCTCCCTGCTCCAGGTTAGGAGGACACAGATGCTGTTGCTATTCCTCTGAAATGTACTTTGCTCTGAGAAATCTGTAAATAAAAGTATGGTCTGTTGCAGCTGAACTTAAGAGAGCTGAAATGGGATAAGATCATGGTTGTGTTGTCTGCCTTCTAGGACTCTGAAGCTTCAGTCAGAGTAGCAAAACTGTTACTACATTCTGTCTTTGTCTTTATGTATATGTGGAATGTAGCAGAAGTCAAAGAAAATATAAAAATTCAGAAGCTTTCTTCACATTTTTTTTTCACGTCTTCTCCACCAAGTATGCACCTAGAAAGACTTTTCCTGAATTATGTAATATGGGAAGGAAGTCTAAACTGAGAACTCATGTTGGGCTCTAAATCATGCGCATATTTTCCCATTGATGCCTCTGGTATAGCATTATCCTTCATTATGAACACAACCATCAGGGGCAGTCCTTATTTTCTTCTACACCAAATCTTTCTCTTTGATTTCCTCACTTGATTGAGTTTCAGCTTTTAAAATGGATGCATGGAGCACAACACTGATTCAGTCAGACCAACATGGAACTGAGCATGTCCTAGAAAACCCACCTCAGAATGAGGATGAATTTCCTTAAACTGAGCTCTGCCCTGGCAGAGCCAGCTGGCACTGAACACTGCTTCTGCACAGAACTGCAGTCATGGTGGCAGTGTCACTTGAGGAAGCTGGTATCCATCCCTCCAGAGCAACATCAGCAAAGACAGACTGACTGGTTCCTCAGTGCACCACACCAGCCTCAGGTCAGTGTGTAAGTGCATGACCTGAATTGTCCTCTAGTAGATGCTGAGCTCTTTCTACTTGC